>NC_064292.1:23263162-23446410 GCF_019186545.1 Solanum stenotomum
TTTTATCAAATGATATGAAAGCATTTACTTCCTTGAAAATGTCCTTTTTGGCATGTTTTTGCATGGTCTCCATACTTAGTACTTAATTGTGCTAACCCCTTTCTTTCCCTTTTTGGACTAAAGTGTAGGGATTTGGAGATGATGACATGTCATGGCTATTTGATAGGTTTCTAAGTGTTGAAGATGAAGACTTGGTGAGTCCTCATATATTCGAGGACAATACCCCATATGTTCTTTTATGTCTTTTTAGTATTGTTTAAGTTGTGTATGGGATTGGTCCCGAATTTTGTACTCTAAAGTATTAGATGGTTTTGAGACATCATGTATAAAGTCTAGAAAGTCTTCCGCTTGCTATTGTTTCTTTTTTTATGAAATGTGTTCTTGGTAAAGAAAGTTTTTAATTCCTTATGGTTTTAGTGTCTATGCGATGAATGAATTGCTAAGAGGCTTGTATTAGACCTCTTCGAGGTCGAGTACGCCGGTTACGACTAGGGGGTGATCCCGGGTCGTGACACCATTTCATTCCTGTCAAAGTTTCTGATGTGCCGGAAGACTATGCCAAGTTGTATTTGACCGAAATGGTAAGGTTGCATGGGGTACCCTTGTCCATTATCTCTGATAGAGGTACTCAGTTTAATTCTTAGTTTTTGAAGTCATTCCAAAAAGGTCTTGGCACCAAAGTAAAGCTTAGAACAAATTTTTACCCACAAACCGATGGGCAAGTAGAGCGAACGATCCAAACTTTAGACGATATGTTGAGATCATGTGTCATCAATTTCAAGGGAAGTTGGGATGACCAATTTTCGTTGATAGAGTTCGCTTATAATAATAGCTACCATTCTAGTATTGGTATGGCCCCCTTTGAATCTCTTTATGGCAAGAGGTGTATATCTCTCATAGGGTGGTTTGAATTGGGTGAGGTTGCCTTGATTGGACTCAAATTAGTTCATGAGACTATGGAGAAGGTCCGTCTTATTAGATAGAGATTGAGAACGGCCCAAAGCCGACAAAAGTCGTATGCCAATGTGAGAAGAAGGGATCTATAGTTTGAAGTTAACGATTGGGTTTATTTGAAAATCTAACCCATGAAGGGTGTGATGAGGTTTGGAAAGAAGGAGAAGCTAAGTTCCCGGTATGTAAGCCCATATAAGATTTTGAGACGTGTTGTTAAGGTTGCTTATGAGCTAGATTTCCCGAATGAGTTGGCAACCGTGCATCCCATTTTCCATGTCTCTATGCTTAAGAAGTGTGTTGGAGATCCGACATCAATAATATCTCTCAAAGGTTTGGGAGTTGATAAGAGCCTTTCATATGAGGAAGTTTCGGTTGAGATTTTGGATCGGCAAGTTAAGAAATTGAGAAACAAGGAAATAGTTTCCGTGAAGGTTTTGTGGAGGAACCAACTAGTTGAGGGTGCTACTTGGGAGGCTGAGGCTGATATGAAGTCCCGATATCCTCATCTATTTCCTTCTACTCTAGCTTGAGGTAATGAGGTTCCTCTTGGTTTGTTTTATGATTTGAAGTCATGTGTGTTTTAGATAATCCCATGATTTCCTTATGTTATGCATGTTCATGAAAACTTGTGTTTTGAAAGGAAATGAGTTATATGATAAATTTTCCTCATGTTGTAGTGCCTTGAGTATGAGTTTCCTATAAACTCTAATGAGATGAATTGATGAACATGTTTTAGATATGCTTTTTGAGATTGAATTGCATATGAGTTCCATGAGATTGTGTTAAGCATGTTTTTAAGTTTGGACAAGGTAGTTCCTCCTTGAATATAAGAAATCTAAAAATTACATGCATATTGGGTTGTTTGATATAGTTCCTACTTCCTTATAGTGCATTGAGTATGTTCGGCTTGGAGTTGATGTTTCCTCCTTAGTTGTATGCATTTTGATATGTTGTATGCATGATGGGCTGCTAGTCTAGAGTCGTTTCCATTAAGAGGTGTCTAGAACGTCATTCGAGGATGAATAATCCCAAGAGGGAGATAATGTAACACCCCAAATTTGAAACGAGGCAAATAGCAGTTTTTGGAAAACTGCAAGTACCGACCAACAGTGGCCAACCACGGTTCGTGGTTGGGCACCTTAGGAAATCATCCAGGCTAGGTCCACGACTGGACCCACAGACCGTAGGTGGATCCACTGTCCATGGTTCAGGGGTCCGTGGATTAGGTCCAAAGTCTCTGACCAGATCACGCTTGACCAGGACGAACCATAGGTCAATACACGGTCCGTCGGTCGGGGTTCTATGGGTCAAGAGTTGGCAGTTATAGTAGAGGGATATTCTTTTCCGATTTTTATTAAATCAAAGTGGTGTCATTTTTTCTAAGTCTAGAAAACCTATATAAGTATTTTTTTTTACCCCCAAAAATCCCCTATTTCAAGTCATTTTCTCAAATCCCAAAAGAAAACCCAAAACTCCTCTCAAATATTCTCTCTCTAGAAGTTGGAAGAAGAAGGAAGAAACTGAAGCTAGGTCAAGTTCAAGTCTCCAATCTTCAAGCTTGTGTGGGCTTTGTAATCAAGGTATGATGGATTTTCATCAATGGATTCCTTCCATCCATGGAGTCCCTTAGATTTCCCCCATTTGATGAAGAATTCTCCAATTCTAGTTAAGATTTCTTCCAATGTTGTGGGTTATGATGAATGTTGATCCAATTCAGTGGATTATGATTGTTTATGATTGAACTGACAGAATTACATGTTTTTAGGATGAAATTACATGTACCCATGCCTAGTCCATGATTCTAACCTAGAATTGATATAGTTGGGTTGATGCCATGAAGGGAAACTTTGTGGAATTAGGCTTATCCATATAGGATTGATAAATTATGATAATAATTTCTTTGAGATTAAATGTTTTGATATGAATTGTAGGTAATTGATGTTGGTGTGGTGGAAGAGATACTTCCTACATGAATCGATTAAGTATGAATGTATGAATGTGAAAGGCTTTCTCACATGAATGATTCTAGATTGAAAGGATTGCTCACCTAAAATGAATCTATGCTAAAATACTATGTAAATGATGAGGCTACAGGCGACTACCCATAACCTCCATATGAAAAGATATGAGGTGATTTCCCATACTCCTTAGAATTGAACAAGAGGTGAGTCCCTACGTTCTTATTATGATGAATGGACATGGAGGTGAGTACACATGATCCTTATGAAATGATGTGGAGGCGAGTACCCGTGTCATATGATCTGATAATGGAGGCAAGTACCCATAATCGTAAAGTAAGTAAGGCAAGAGGCAAATACCCATTAGCCTTTGAAATCTTGGCAAAGAGGTGAATCCCCGTGTCTTTAAAGTAAGTATGAATAATGAGAACCATAATTTGAAGAATGAATAGCTTGGATTTTTTCTAGAGATGCCTTTCATAAGATAAGTTGACTAGAGGCGGATGGCCTAAGTCTTGACTAAGGATGAGTAAGGTTGCTTGAGAAGTATTATTTTCTTATTATGATGATTATTTATGTGCATTGGTTATGCTTATGGTTTACATTGACTAACCATTATGTTTATGTTGTATATGCTAGCCATCATATTTAGTACATGTTGTACTAACGCATACTGTTGCCTACACTCTTATCAAATGTAGGGTCCGACGACACCAACACACATTCTCGTGGCTAGGATCATAGTAGATCAAGGATTGAAGATTTGGTGAGTCCTCATAGTATTCGAGGATTTGACCACCATGTTCCTTTATGTCTTTCATTTCATGTTTTGACTATTGTATGGGATGTGTCCCAATATTTATTCATGTGGTTTAGATGGTTTCAGAGAATTGTATTAGACTTCCGCTTCGTTTTATAAAGACTATGATTGTATTGAAAATGTTTTAAATTTTTGCATCATTTCTCTTACTTTATGTTATGATATGCTAANGGCGACACCAACACACATTCTCGTGGCAAGGATCATAGTAGATCAAGGATTGAAGATTTGGTGGGTCCTCATAGTATTCGAGGATTTGACCACCATATTCCTTTATGTCTTTCATTTCATGTTTTGACTATTGTATGGGATATGTCCCAATATTTATTCATGTGGTTTAGATGGTTTCAGAGAATTGTATTAGACTTCCGCTTCGTTTTATAAAGACTATGATTGTATTGAAAATGTTTTAAATTTTTGCATCATTTCTCTTACTTTATGTTATGATATGCTAAATGGATTGTATGAGGCCTCTCAGGGTCTTATACACCTTGTTACATGTAGGGGGTACCCCTGGGTCATGACACCACCTCTCCAATAGGATATCAGAAGTTTCTTGGGTTTGGATGGTTATTACATGAGATTTGTTGAATTATTTTCAACCATAGTGTCCCCATTGACCAAGTTAACTCAAAATAAAGTCAAATTTCAGCGGTGAAATGAGTACGAGAAAAGTTTTTCAGAACTGAAGACTAGGTTGACTATAGCTCCGGTCTTGACTCTACTAGATGGTTCAGACGGTTATGTGATCTATTGTGATGCATCTAGGGTCAGCCTAGGTTGTGTGTTGATGCAGTGAGGTAAGGTCATAGTTTATGCTTCTAGACAACTTAAGATCTATATGAAGAACTACCTGCCTCATGACCTCGAGCTTGTTGCCATAGTATTTGCACTAAAGATTTGGAGCCTTCACTATATGTTCACCCAAAAAGAGTTGAATCTTCGTCAGAGGAGGTGGCTTGAATTCCTAAAGGACTATGATATGAATATGCTTTACCATCCTGGTAAGGCCAATGTAGTGGTTGGTGCTCTCATCAGACTATCCTTGGGTATTGTAGCACATATTGAGGAAGAAAAAAAAGAAATAGCAAAAGATGTTCGTCGGCTTGCTCACTTAGGAATTGGTCTTAAGGACATGTCAGATGGTGGTGTGATAGTTTAAAATAGATCTGAATCTTCATTGGTATAGGAGGTTAAGGAAAAATAGGATAGTGATCTTATATTACTTCAGTTGAAATGTGCAGTTCGTCAGCAGAAAGTAGAGGTTTTCTCCCAAGGGGGAGATGGTGTGCTTCGTTATCAGGGTCGCTTATGTGTTCCTAATGTGGGTGAGTTGAGGCAGCATATCCTTACAGAAGCCCATAATTCCAGATATTCTTTTCATCCAGGTGCCACTATGATGTACTGTGATCTGCGGGAGTTCTTTTGGTGGAACGGCATGAAGAGAGACATAGCAGGTTTTATGGCTAAGTGTCATAATTGTCAACAGGTAAAGGTAGAACATCCGAAACCAAGAGGTATGACTCAAGAGATTAACATTCCTACATGGAAGTGGGAAGTGATAAACATGGACTTCATTACGGATTTACCTCGTACTCGCAGACAAGCATGACTCCATTTGGGTGATAGTGGACAGTCTTACTATGTCTGTTCACTTCTTGGTTGTCAAGACTACAAATTCAGCAGAGCATTACGCTAAACTCTACATTAATGAGATAGTCAGGTTGCATGGGATTCCTTTGTCTATCATCTCGGATAGAGGTCCTCAATGTACCTCTCATTTCTGGAAATCAATTCAAAAAGGTCTTGATACTTGGTAAATCTCAGTACAACATTTCATCCACAGAGGGATGGTCAGGCAGATACCTTGGAGGACATGTTGAGAGCTTGCCTGATCGATTTCAAGAGTAATTAGGACGATCACCTACTTCTCATAGAGTTCGCTTATAATAATGGCTATCATTCTAGTATTCAGATAGCCCCTTATGAGGCACTATATGGGCGGAGATGCAGATCTCTGATTGTTTGGTTTGAAGTAGGTGAAGCAGCATTAATTAGGCCAAATTCGGTTCATGAAGCTATGGAAAAAGTCCAGCTCATCAGAGATAGACTTAAGACAGCTCAGAGTCGTCAGAAGTCCTATGCAAATGAAAGGAGAAGGGACTTACAGTTTGAGATCAATGATTGGGATTTCCTGAAAGTGTCACCTATGAAGGGGTGATGAGATTTGGCAAGAAAAGGAAGCTTAGTCCGAGATATATAGGTCCCTACAAAATCCTAAAGAGGGTTGGTAAGGTGGCTTATGAGTTAGAGTTTCTAGCAGAACTAGCAGTGGTTCATCCAGACTTTCACATTTCCTCGTTGAAGAAGTTTGTGGGTGATCCAGCATCCATAGTACTATTAGAGAGTGTGGATGTGAAGGATAATCTCACTTATGAGGATGTGCCAGTCGATATTCTTGACCGTCAGGTTCGTAAGTTGAGAAATAAAGAAGTTGCTTCAGTGAAGGTTTTATGGAGGAGTCAGTCCGTAGAGGGAGCTACTTGGGAAGCAGAAGCAGCCATGAAGGCCAAGTATCCTCATCTCTTTCCTTCCGATTCCGTTTCAGCTTGAGGTAATAGTTCCTCTCCAGTCTCTCAATTCACTCTTGCGTAGATTCAATCTTAGTATCTTGTTCCTTCAGTTGTTCTTGCATTTCAGTATATTTGCATGTTCTTGGAACTCAGTTCAGTCAGGTGGTAGGGATTGCATCTCCTTCCCTCCATACTCAGCGAGTTTAGACTTCATTCGAGGATGAATGTTCCCGAGGGGAGATAATGTAACACCCCAGATTCGAAAATGGAAAAATTGTAGATTTTCAGAAGTTGCAGGAGCCACCAATGGAAGCACTAATGGACCGTAGGTTAACCCACGGACCATAGGTGTTGTACAACTCCGAAAACTAGTAGGCTAAACAAGAGCTTAACATAAGGGTTAGAGACGTAAACTTACCTCCCCGTACCTAAAAAAATATAGGGTTTCATGTTAGAACGTTAAGGTACGACCCCCAAAGACCAACCATGGGTCCTTCAGGGAAACTCTTTGAAGGCTACCTGGCAGTGACCCACGGAGGTAACCCACGCATCGGTTACCTCCGTGGATCCGCCCATGCCCCATGAGTGAGTGGGTCAAGCCTACAAAAATAGGCCTCAAAACCTCAACCAACAATTAACCAGCACGCCACGTGGGTCCATCCACGGACCATGGTCGTGGGATCGTGGGTGAGGCCTAAAACTGCCTTTTGGCAGTTACACTTAGGGGAATTATGGGGATTCCCAGTTTTAATTAAGATGAAGTGACATCATTTTACACTAAATTAGACTAAATTTATAAGGTTTTTAACTCACCAAATGAAGTCATCCAAGACATTATTCTAAAAATCCCAAAAGAACTCATCCTCTCAAAAACTTCTCTCTCAAAAACTTCAAGGAAGAAGAAGAAGGAAGTTAGAGCTAGATTTTGAAAGAGCAAGGTTTTATACTCAAATTATTTGGATATTCATAGCTAAGGTATGGTATCTCTTCATCCATGGATATAATTCATCCATGGAGTCCCTTCAAAACTCAATTTTGAAGATACAAGTACCCCAAAAGCAAGGTTTGACTCCAAGTCATGGATTCCTTTCAAAAATGATTCTAATGATTTAATTACTCTATATTATGATTAAATTAATTATTTATTATGGTTTTATGTTGAAATTCCCCAATAATCCATGAAATCTTCATATTCCCAATTTATGACCTTGTGATGTGGGCGAATTGATGAAAGAAGGATATGATGAGATTATGCTTAAAGTAATTGAGCTATTTGAATTAAGTTATCATCCCTGTCTAATGTAGTAATTCAAGATGTGTTGATTGAACATGATCTATGGTCCTTGAAGGGCTAAGTATGAGAATTATGCATGATTATGAGATTTGCCTATATGCTTTAAGAACACTTTGAGAGTTAAGTGTCAATGATTCTGATAATGTTGTTGTGTTGATTGAAAGGATATTCTCATGAACACATAATGAACATAATGTGAAACGTTTTCTCACATGACGGAGATTCTAGGTTGAAAGGCAATTCTCACCTACTTGAATCTAATGTTATATTTAGACATGGACGGTGAAAGGTAATTCTCACACATGATCTAATAAGCTATCCTAATGAAACAAGTTATGAATTAATAAGTACTTTGTGGGATAAATGCTTAGCATCGACAGGATATTGACTATGAGATGGAAGCTCTTTCATGAGAAAGGTCGGGTTTCTAGAAGAAATCTCTTGAGATGGAAGCTCCCCCGCTAGAAAGGGAGGGTTTCTAGTAACAATCTCCTTATCCCATAAACTACGAGCCCCCATAGGATATTTAGCTAGTGTATCCACCTAAAGCTAACAAATGATGGTCTTACTTTAGGCAAGTAGGACAACCCTTTTCGGTGTGAGTAACATTGGATTCCATGTTAAGCTCACATGGTCTATGTCGGTTAAGTCTTATTCCCACTATGAACAAGAATATGAATTATGAACTATGGTTACTCAAGAAGCTTTACTTAGCATGGGTGGAATTATGGTATGTTATTCATGCAATGCACAAGTATGCTTTGATGGTACTTATGGTATGTTTCTCTTCTCATGTGATGATCTATGAAATGAATATGCTTTTGACTTATGTTTTTTTATTATCTTAAAAATGATGCTTTAACTTGGTGAATCGCATGCATTCAACTAAAATGTCCATTTTAGCATGTTTTCATGGTTTTTATGCATGGCTATCATACTTAGTGGATTTTTGTACTAACTCATATTTTCCTACATTTTCCTCAAGTGTAGGGTCCGATTCTCAAGGTGGTCCTCATTGTGACTAAAGCTTGGAATTGTTCATTTCTCCTTGCTTGTTATTGAGTCCTCATGAGCCGAGGACGGATGTTTTCACTTAGTAGTTTGTTTCCTTGTATTTGTATTTTGGATTATGTTGTATAGGTTGTGTCCCTATTTGATTCAAGTATTGTAATAGATGGTTATATTGAGACAAGTCTAAACTTCCGATTTGCTTTTATGAAAAATGTTTTAAAACTTGAAATGTGTTTTACTCTTTATTGTTCTATGCTTATGTTATGATATGCTAGGTGGCTTACTTAGGGCCTTTCAGGGTTCTATGTGCCTTGTTACATCTAAGGGCTACTCCTGGGTCGTGACAAACTTGGTAATCAGAGCACAAGGTTTAGAATGATTCTAGGATGATGTCTCATAAGCCACGTCTAGTAGAGTCTTGTTCATAAGTGTGAAGCGCGCCATATTTATGAATAAGAGGCTACAAGATGTTTAGGAAATTTCACTTTTTTCATTACTCTTAAGTCGTGTCATTGAGTTTAGCTCTATAAAGTCCCTATCCTAATCCATCTCTTGTGTCTTCAGGATATGAATACACAAAGGGTTAAAGCAAGAAGAATAGAGGGTGACAATGTGAATAAAGAAGCTTATCAAGTTAATCAAGCTCCAATTAATCCTTCGGATATGGAGGTTAGGTCGGATTTTCAAATGTTGGCCCAAGCTATGACGACTCAAGCTCAAGCTATGACTACTCAAGCNTAATCAAGCTCCAATTAATCCTTCGGCTATGTCGGATATGGAGGTTAGGTCGAATTTTCAAATGTTAGCCCAAGCTATGACGACTCAAGCTCAAGCTATGACTACTCAAGCTCAAGCGGTGACGGATCAGGCCAATAGAGATTTTGTGACTCATGTGAATTCGCCTGCTTCTAGGGTTAGGGATTTTGCAAGAATGAACCCTCCCAAATTTCATGGCTCCAAAGTGGAAGAGGATCCTCAAAGGTTTATCGACGAGGTTTATAATGTACTTGCTATAATGGAGGTGTCTTTCGAGGATAAGGCAGCGTTAGCATCCTACTAACTAAAAGATGTGGCTCAAGTTTTGTATGATCAGTGGAAGGGTACGAGCGGGCCCGGTAGGATGGGAATCGTTTAAATCGGCGTTTCTTAATAGATTTTTTCCCTTAGAGTTGAGGGAAGCAAAGATGCAAGAGTTCATTAACCTTCATCAAGGAGGTATGAGTGTGAAGGAGTATGCTCTAAAGTTCACCCAATTATCCAAGTATTCTCCCACTATAGTGGCAGATTCAAGGACTAAGATGAATAAATTTGTGATGGGAGTGTTCGATATTGTAGTAAAAAATGTCGTATAGCAATGCTTATCCCAAATATGGATATTTCACGTCTCATGGTGCATGCCCAACAAATGGAAGAAGAGAAACTCAAGGAAAATAATAGGGAGGTAAAGAGAGCTAGGACTGGTGATAGGAACTTCTCCAATGCTAAGTCTGATGGACAAGGTCGACCAAGGTTCAAACAAAGGTTTTCCAACCAAGGTTCCTCTAGTTCTTCCCAAAGGGTCAACAAGGATAGGGTGTCTAACCCTAAACCTAAAGGAGGTAATAGTGGTGGTTCTTCTGTGAATAGGCCTAATTGTGCAAAATGTGGGAAGAATCATGATAGTAAGTGCCTAACCGACACCGATGTTTGTTTTGATTGTGGTAAGGGTGGTCATCAATTGAGGAATTGCCCAATACTTTCGGCTAAGGAGAAATAAGGCAAGAAAGCTCCCCCTAGCGGTTCAAACTCCAATGCTCCAAAGCAAAACCGCTTTTATGCTCTTCGATCCCGAGGTGACGAAGAGAACTCCCGGGCTGTGGTGACCGGTATGTTAAAATAAAATTATTGATATGTATGCCTTAGTAGACCCCGGTGATACTTTGTCCATTGTCACACCTTATATGTCTATGAAGTTTGATATGCTTCCTAAAGTGTCATTAGAACCTTTTTCAGTCTCTACCCTGGTTGGTGACTCGGTGGTGGCTAAGAGAGTTTATAGAAATTGTCCATTTCCTTACTTTGGGGGATTTGGTAGAGTTGGACATGTTAGACTTTGATGTGATTTTGGGTATGGATTGGTTGCATACATGTTATGCCTCTATCGATTGTAGGACTCGGGTGGTTAGATTCCAATTTCCAAATGATCATATCTTAGAGTGGAAAAGGGGAAATTCTATACCTAAAGGTCAATTTGTCTCTTATCTTAAAGCTAGGAAGATGATCTCCAAAGGGTGTATTTACCATCTTGTAAGGGTGAAGGATCTTGAATCTGAAACCCCTTCTCTAGAGTCGGTTTCGGTAGTGAATGAGTTCCCGAAAGTGTTTCTCGATGATTTTCCCAGTATTCCTCCTGAGCGGGAAATAGATTTTGGTATTGATCTTCTTCCGAACATGCAACCTATCTTCATTTCTCCTTATAGAATGGCTCCGGCCGAGTTGAAACAGCAACTCAAGGATTTATTAGATAAGGGCTTCATCCGACCGAGTATCTCTCCATGGGATGCTCCCATGTTGTTTGTTAGAAAGAAGGATAGGTCTCTTAGAATGTGCATTGAATATCGACAATTGAATAAAGTGACCATCAAGAATAAATATCCCCTTTCTAGAATTGATGATTTGTTTGACCAACTTCAATGGGGGATAGCTATTTCTCTAAGATTGATCTTCGTTCGGGTTATCACCAATTGAGGGTGAGAGGGGATGATATTCCAAAGACGGCCTTAAGAACCTGGTACGGTCACTATGAGTTTGTGGTAATGTTGTTTAGATTGACTAATGTTTCGACAGTCTTTATTGATTTGATGAATAGAGTGTTTAGGAAATACCTAGACATGTTTGTTAGTTTGTTTATCGATGATATCTTGATATATTCAAGGAATGAGAATGAACATGTGGACCATTTGAGAATTGTGTTGCAAGTTCTTAAGGACCAACAACTTTTTGCAAAGTTTAGCAAGTGTGAATTTTTGTTAAGGTCCATAGCTTTCCTTGATCATATTGTATCGAGTGAGGGTACTGAGGTAGGTCTTAAGAAGACGGATGCGGTCAAGAGTTGGCCTGGAACTCTAACTCCTTCTGACATTAGAAGCTTTTTGGATTTGGCTGGTTACTATAGGAGGTTTGTTGAGGGGTTTTCCTCCGTTGCTTCTCCATTGAAGGCTTTGACTCAAAAGAAAGCTAAGTTTGTGTGGTCGGAAGCTTGTGAGAAAAGTTTCCAAGAGTTGAAAGANTGACATTAGAAGCTTTTTGGATTTGGCTGGTTTCTATAGGAGGTTTGTTGAGGGGTTTTCCTCCGTTGCTTCTCCGTTGAAGGCTTTGACTCAAAAGAAAGCTAAGTTTGTGTGGTCGGAAGCTTGTGAGAAAAGTTTCCAAGAGTTGAAAGATAGACTTACTTCCGCTTCGGTGTTGACCTTGCCGGAGGGTACGGTTGGTTTTGTGGTATACTGTGACGCCTCTACAGTAGGTTTTGGATGTGTCCTCATGCAAAACGGTAAAGTGAATGCCTATTCTTCAAGACAACTGAAAATCCATGAAAAGAATTATCCTACCCATGTTCTTGAATTAGCAGCGGTTGTATTTGCCTTGAAAATATGGAGACATTACTTGTATGGGGTCCATGTGGATGCCTTCACCAATCACAAGAGTCTTCAATATGTGTTTTGTCAAAAGGACTTGAATCTTTGTCAACGAAGGTAGTTAGAACTCTTGAAGCATTATGATATGAGTGTCCTTTATCACCCCGGCAAAGTTAATGTTGTAGCGAATGCATTTAGTATATTTTCCATGGGTAGTGTGGCTCATGTAGACGACGAAAAGAAAGAATTGGTTCGTGAGGTGCATAGATTGGCCCGACTATGTGTCCAACTAGTGGATTCCACCAAGGTGGTGTCATGGTCCATAATGATTTTGAATCGTCCTTTGTGATGGATGTAAAGTTTAAGAAAGGCCTTGATCGTATATTAGTTGAGTTGAAAGAGTTGGTACTCAAGAAGTCCTTTGAAGTTTTCTCCCGACGGGGAGATGGGGCGATTAGGTACAAAGGTCAGTTATGTGTTCTGCATGTTGATGGGTTGAGGGAACAAATTCTGGAAGAAGCTCATAGTTCTCGATATTCTATTCATTTGGGAGAAACAAAGATGTAACGTGATCTATGGGAAGTCTATTGGTGGAATGGTATGAAGAAAGATATTTTGGGATTTGTAGCCAAATGTCCTAATTGTCAACAAGTTAAGGTTGAGCGGGAGGCTTGTCCCAAAATAAAAGTATCCCCACTTGGAAGTGGGAAGATGTAAATATGGACTTTATTGTGGGTTTGCCTCGCACCCGAAGACAACATGATTCTATTTGGGTCATTATAGATCGAATGACAAAATCAGTCCACTTTATTCGCGTTAAAGTTTCTTATTTGGCAGAAGACTATGCTCAGTTGTACATATGTGAAATGGTGAAATTGCATGGAGTTCCTCTATCGATTATTTTGGATAGGGGTACTCAATTCACTTCTCACTTTTGGAAGTCATTCCAAAAAGGGATTGGTACTAAGGTTAAACTTAGCACGACTTTTCATCCCCAAACCGATGGGAAACCGGAGCGAACCATCCAAACAATAGAAGATATGTTGAGGGCATGTGTTATAGATTTCAAGGGTAATTAGGATGACCACTTTCCATCAATAGAGTTTGCCTACAATAATAGTTATCACTCAAATATCGGTATGGCTCCCTTTGAAGCCTTGTATGGTAAGAGATGTAGGTCTCCAGTTGGTTGGTTTGAGGTGGGTGAAATTGCTCTTATTGGTCCCGAATTGGCTTATGAAGCCATTGAGAAAGTTCGGCTCATTAGAGAGAGGTTGAGAACGGCTCAAAGTAGACAAAAGTATTATGACGATGTGAGAAGAAGGGATCTAGAATTTGAAGTTAATGATTGGGTCTATTTGAAAATCTCACCCATGAAGAGTGTGATGAGATTTGGCAAGAAAGGGAAACTTAGTCCCCGGTATGTAGGCTCATACAAAATTTTGAAACGAGTAGGTAAAGTTGTCTATGAGTTGGATTTGCCAAATGAGTTGGCTCCGGTTCATCCGGTATTTCATGTTACTATGCTTAAGAAGTGTATTAGATATCCAGTATCCATTATTCCCCTAGAATGGTTGGGATTCGACGAAATTTTTTCAAATGAAGAGATTATGATACAGATCCTAGACCGGCATGTCAAGAGATTGAGAAACAAGGAAATAGTTTCCGTAAAGGTTTTGTGGTGGAATCACCTAGTCGAGGGTGTTACTTGGGAGGCCGAGGCCGATATGAAGTCCCGATATCCTCATCTCTTTCCTTCTACTCCTATTTAAGCTTGAGGTAAATAGTTCCTCTTGAGTTCTAGTGTTTTGGGAGTCATGTGTGTTTTATGGTTTTTCCACGATTTTCCATATGTTATGCATATTCTTGACAAATTTATGTTTAGTAAGAAAATGAGTTTTCATGATTTATGTTCGTCATGTTGTTGTGCATTTAGTATGAGTTGCGTATTTGACTTTATGAGATGAATTGATGAACATGCTTTAGTATGCTTTTGAGAATAATTGTATATTGGGTCCATGATATTGTGTTGAGCATGCTTTTAGTTAGAGAAGGTAGTTCCTCCGATGAATATGAGAAATATTGAATTTCATGCATAATGTATTGTTAGATGTAGTTCCTACTTCCTTGTGTTGCACTGATTATGTTTGAGATAGAGTTGAAGTTTCATCCTTTGAATTGTGCATTATTTTGATGTTTCATGCATGTTGGGCTGCTAGTTTTGAGTCTTTAATTTCATAGGTATTTAGATCGTCATTCGAGGACGAATGTTCCCAAGGGGGAGATATTGTAACACTCCGGAAACTAGTAGGTTAAACTAGAGCTTAACATGAGGGTTATAGTTGTAAATGTACCTCCCCTAACCTAAAAAATATAGGGTTTCGTGTTAGAACATCAAGTACGACCCCCAAGGACCAACCATGGGTCCTTGAGGGAAACCCTTAGAAGGCTGCCTGGTAGTGACCCATGAAGGGGACCCACGCCTTGTGGGTCAGCCCACGCCTCGTGGGTCAGCCCACGCCCCGTGCGTGAGGGTTCGTGGGATAAGACTGGAAAATCAGGCCTCAGAACCTCAACTCACGGTTCACCAGCACGCCAAGTGGGTCCATCCACGAACCGTGGTCGTGGGGTCATGGGCGAGGCCTGAAACTGCCTTTTGGCAGTTACACCTAGGGGCATTATGGGGATTCCCCGTTTGAATTAATATGAAGTGACGTCATTTTACACTAAATTAGACTAAATATATAAGGTTTTTAAGTCACCAAATTAAGTCATCCAAGTCATTATTCTAAAAATCCCAAAAGAAGTCATCCTCTCCAAAAATTCTCTCTAAAACTTCAAGGAAGAAGAAGAAGGAAGTTAGAGCTAGGGTTTGAAGGATCAAGATTTTCTACTAAAATTCTTTGGAGTTCATAGCTAAGGTATGGTATCTCTTTATCCATGGATAGAATTCATCCATGGAGTCCCTTAAAAACTCAATTTCGAAGATAGAAGTCCCCCAAAAGCTAGGGTTTGACTCCAAGTCATGGATTCCTTTCAAAAATGATTCTAATGAGTTAATTACTTTATATTATTATTGAAATTATGATTTATTATGGTTTTATGTTTAAATCCCCCAAGAATCCATGAAATCCCATATTCTCAATTTATGACATTGTGATGTGGATGAATTGATGAAAGAAGGATATGATGAGATTATGCTTGTAGTAATTGAGCTATTTTAATTATGTTATCATCCATGTCTAATGTAGTAATTCAAGATGTGTTGATTGAACATGATCTATGGTCCTTGAAGGGCTAAGTATGAGAATTATGCATGATTATGAGATTTGTCTATATGCTTTAAGAACACTTTGAGAGTGAAGTGTCCATGATTATGATAATGTTGTTGTGTTGATTAAAAGGATATTCTCATGAACACATAATGAACATAATGTGAAAGGTTTTCTCACATGATGGAGATTATAGGTTGAAAGGCAATTCTCACCTAGTTGAATCTAATGTTATATGTAGTCATGGACGATGAAAGGTTATTCTCACGCATGATCTAATGAACTAACCTAATGAAATAACTTATGTATTAATAAGTTCTCCATGGGATAAATGCTTAGAACCGAGAGGATATTGACTTTGAGATGGAAGCTCTTTTATGAGAAAGGTCAGGTTTCTAGAAGAAATCTCTTGAGATGGAAGCTCCCCGTAGAAATGTCGTGTTTCTAGTAACAATCTCCTCATCCCATAAACTACGTGCCACCGTAGGATATTTAGCTATTGGATCTACCTAAAGCTAACTAATTATGATATTACCTTAGGCAAGTAGGACAACTCTTTTTGATGTGGGTAACACCGAATTCCATGTTAAGCTCACATGGTCTATGTCGGTTAAGGCTTATTCCCACTATGAACAAGAATATGAATTATGAACTATGATTACTCAAGAAGCTTTACTTAGCATGGGTGAGATTATAGGATCTTATTCATGCATTGCACAAGTATGCTTTGAGGGTACTTACGGTATGTTTCTCTTATGATGTGATGATCTATGAAATGAATATGCTTATGACTTATGCTTTTCTATTATCTTCAATATGATGCTTTAACTTGTAAATTGCATGCATTCAACTAAAATGTCCCTTTTAGCATGTTTTCATGATTTTTATGCATGGCTATCATACTTAGTGCATTTTTGTATTAACCCATATTTTCCTACATTTTCCCCAAGCATAGGGTCCGATTCTCAAGGCGGTCCTCATTGTGGCTTAAGCTTGGAATTCCTCATTTCTCCTTGCTTATTGGTGGTCCTCATGAATCGGGGATGGATGTTTTCACTTAGTAGTTTATTTCCTTGTATTTTTATTTCAGATTATGTTGTATGGGTTGTGTGCCATTCAAGTATTGTAATAGATGGCTATATTGAGACAAGTCTAGAATTTCGATATGCTTTTATGAAAATCGTTTTAAGACTTGATATGTGTTTTACTCTTTATTGTTTTATACTTATGTTATGATATGCTAGGTGGCTTACATAGGGCATTTAGGGGTTCTATGTGCCTTGTTACATCTAGGGGACCTACGGGTCGTGACACTGGTGGTCTGTGGTCGACAGCCTCAACTTGTTCCAGAAAAATCTAGAACCACAATGAGACCTACGAACTGTAGGTGGGACCACGTTCCGTGGTCTAGGTTCGTGGTTCAGACCCTAGCCTGCAGCTCCCAGATTCTGATCGATGGACTGACAAGACGGACCTTCGGTCAGAGTTCGTAAGTGGGCAATCGACTTTCAGCTTAGGGATAGTTGGGTCTTTTCCTAATTATTTTATCCCTAAACTATATTATTTTGGTCAGTTTAAGCCTAATATTCTAGTCAGAACTTACCCTAAGTGATTCATTCACCAAAATTCATCAAAACTTAGAGCAAAAGAGGAGAAAGAGTCGACCAAGTCCTTCAAAGTACACGTAGAAGATTTTCTTCAATTCCAGCTCCAAAATCAAAGGATTTCTCCGTCGATTTCATCACCAGGTATTTGGGACTTTGCTAATAGGTTCCTTTCATCCACTAGGTCCCTAAAATTCAGTTAGATTCTTGACTCACTATATTCAATATATCTTGCTTAGACCTTAGGTTTTTAAAACCTTAGATACTAGTTGTGATTTAGTTGTTATAGTATTCTTAATCAGATTATCATGTTTTCGTGAAATTGTTGCTTAGTTCCTTGCATTAAACTCAGAACCCTAGTTATGTAAATTCTCTTAGTTCATAAATTACACTTACTAGGTCAGTTAAACAGATATACATGTTCCTGTTTTGAACGTTTCATTGTCAATACCTAAATGTTGCATTCTCATATTTGCATGTTAGAATATTGAGCTATCTAGTATTTCAGTTATGTTGTGTCATACACATTTCCAGTTGGGAGTAGGCTTAGCACCGAGTTGGACTATGGTTCAGCGTACCCTCATAGTCCCAGAACTACATGCCCCTATAGGTTTATAAGTCCCCTCGGTTGGGCATCAGATTTAGTGATCACGTTAGTCATGCCTTTATACCCCTGGCAAGGAATATTGGGTCCTCTTGATGGAGCGTATACATCGGACTCCACATTTAGCTCACGTGATTTTTATGTCGGTTAATAGTAACTCCCACAGTCAAACTCTAGTGCATTTGACCAGGTTTTCAGTTATACTTCAGTATGGGTCTCAATATGTTAAATTCATGATTAGTACTTGGTCATTGCATTTAGCTCAATTTTAAGTTATATTTCAGTATCTATGTTTCTGTTTAGATTATGTCATTGCTCAGTTACGTTTGTTTAGCTTTTATACCTTGTTCAGCTATTATTTATATCATGCATGCTCAGTACATTCCAAGTACTGACGTATACTATGTGGTACATCATTTCATGATGTAGGTTCAGGTATTCAGCATCTAGATCACGCATAGATCAGTTCCCGATCCGTATTCAGCAGCTTCAGTGGTGAGTCCTCAAACTTCGAGGACAATAGGCATGTCTTTCATATTCAGTCTTTCATTTCAGTTTTCAATTTTGCTAAGAGTAAGCTTGGGGCATTTCCCAGCAACTATAGTGAGTAGAGGCTTTTTTAGACATAGTATTAGATTCATCTTTAGATTTGAGTTTGATCTTTCAGTTGTCATTGAACTCTTAGTACATTTCATATATTTGGACTAGTTGGGTATTTTCCACTTTCAGTTACCATTGTTTTAGCTTTTGTATAGTATCTCTTTAATAAGATTGTTTTAGTACGCTTATGATATGCCAGCTTCAGGGTTAGCTTGGGGTCACTCGTCATCCTAGGTCCCGTGTTTGGTCTTCTCATTACCCAATTAATTAAATTTGTTTTTAGTAATTTAATTAGGGATCTAAACTGATTTGGTTCACTTTAGAAAATTACAATTCACGCTAGGGTTTTTAGAAAAGAGTTCAAGAAGATAAAAGAGGAGAAAAGAGGAGAAAGGTCAAGATTCGTTGATTTCTTGAGGATTTGGTTGCGGATTTTGCAAAGGGCTGATCCCTAAAGAGGTATGTGAGACTTTCATAGCATTGGGTTCGTTTACCCACGCGCCAATCATGTTTATTTCAGCAAAATTTATTCTAGAAAGTTGAAGGTTAATGATTTTAAATTTTGTTCTTGAATATTGGCTTTCGTTCTTGAGTTAGGATGGGATTGTTGAGTTCTTGAGGAAATCGTGTCGATTTCAGAGTCGTTTATGAATAGATTATTGTGTACATGTACTGCATATCTGAATCTAAAGATAAATTGAGAAAACAAATCAAATTTAGGCGAATTGAGGGTAGAAAATGAAGAAGGGAAAAAGTCGGGAGAAGCTGGCACCTTGCTCCGCGTTGTGGATCTACCCCTCCTACACACAGAATTTTTCTCCACGTTGCGTAGAGGTCACGGACCCTTCTGCCTCAAAATTTATTTCGCGACCAAATATTAAAATGCATCTCTGTGTTGTTGATGCCTTGAGTAGATTGTCTATGGGTAGTACCGCCCATTTTGAGGAAGATAAGAAAGAGTTAGCAAAAGAGGTGCATAGACTTACATGATTAGGAGTTCGATTAAGGGATTTCAACGAAGGAGGAGTAGTGGTGATGAATGGGGCTAAATCATCATTAATGTCTGAAGTTAAAGAGAAACAAGACCAAGATCCTATTTTTCTTAAAATAAAGTTAAATGTTCATAAGCAAAATGTATTGGCTTTTGAACAAGGGGGAGATGGTGTATTGAGGTATCAAGGTAGATTGTGTGTGCCAAGGGTGGATGAACTTCAAGACAGGATCATGGAGAAAGCTCATAGCTCCAGATATTCTATCCATCCAGGTTCCACAAAGATGTACCGTGATTTGAGATAGGTTTATTAGTAGAGTAGTATGAAGAAGGGCATTGTAGAGTTTGTTGCTAAGTGCCCGAATTGCCAATTAGTTAAAGTAGAGCATCAAAGGCCCGGTTGTATGGCTCAGAATATAGAGATTCCGGAATGGAAGTGGGAGTGATCAATATGGACTTCATTACAGGTTTACCATGGTCTCGCAGGAAGCATGACTCCATTCGGGTAATTGTAGATCAAATGGCTAAATCAGCCCACTTTTTGCCGATAAAGACAATCCATTCAGCAGATGATTATGCTAAGTTATATATTAAATAGGTATTCAGACTTCATGGAGTTCCAGTGTCGATTATTTCAGATAGAGGTGCACAATTTCGGAAGTCATTCCAAAAAGGTTTGGATTCGAAGGTGAACTTGAGTACTGCTTTTCATCTGCATACTGACGGTCAAGTAGAGCGCACTATTCAGACTTTAGAAGATATGTTGAGAGCTTGTGTGATTGATTTCAAGGGTAATTGGGATGATCACCTACCTCTCATGGATTTTGATTATAACAATAGTTACCACTCTAGCATCCAAATGGCTCTGTACGAGGCTTTTTATGGGAGAAGATGTAGATCCCCTATTGGATGGTTTGAGGTTGGTAAAGCTGGGTTGATAGGACTAGACTTAGTGCATCTAGCTACGAAAAAAGTGAAGGTTATTCAAAAGAGATTGAAAACAGCGCAGAGCCATTAAAAATCCCATACAAATGTAAGGAGAAGAGACATAGAGTTTGAAGTAGATGATTGGGTTTACCTGAAAGTTTCACTCATGAAGGGTGTTATGAGATTTGGTTAGAAGGGAAAACTTATTCCCTCATATATTGGTCCTTACAGGATATCCAAGAGGATTGGCAATGTAGCTTATGAGTTAGAGCTACCCCAAGAGTTAGCAGCGGTCCATTCGATATTCCACATTTCTATGTTGAAGAAGTGCATGGGTGATCCTTCACTTATCGTACCTATTGAAGATATTGGTATTAAGGATAGCTTGTCTTATGAGGAGATTTTTGTTCAGATTCTAGATCGTCAAGTTCGCAAGTTGAGGACCAAGGAAGTAGCATCAGTCAAAGTTCTGTGGAGAAATCAGTTTGTTTAGGAAGCTACTTGGGAAGGTGAGGAGAATATGAACAAGCGATACCCACATCTCTTTCAATCCGGAGAAATTCCAGACTAAGGTACAAATCTTTTTCTTGGCATTTGTCTTAAGTTAGTATGTTGTATTTATATTTTGCTTGTTGGGTGTTTGAGTTGAATGTTAGATGTTACCCCCTTAGCCTACTAAGAGTAATATCATTCAAGGATGAATGTTCCAAAGGGGCAGATATTGTAACATCCCGCTACATGAAAGAACTAGAATTAGAAAGAAACTGTTTTTGGAAATTTTTGCAAGTTATGTGAAGTATGAATTTTGGGTTAACTTCAAATGACCATAACTCCTATCATAGGATGATTTAGGGGAGATACAAGATACCATATGAAATTTCTTTGAATTATCTTTCCAATGCCACTGAGTTTGCTCATTTTCGAGTTCGTAAGAGGGAGATATGCCCGTTTGAAGTTGGGTTATCTGAATAAGGAAAGTCACCCGGATTTTAGAAGGGTGCTTTTGTCTTTATATTACCAAATTAATTAAATTCGTTTTTAGTAATTTAATTAGGGGCTAAAATGATTTGGTTCAGTTTAGACAGTTACAATTCACTCTAGGGTTTTTAGAAAAGAGTTCAAGAAGAGAAAAGAAGAGAAAAGAGGACAAAAGAGGAGAAAGGTCAAGATTCGTTGATTTCTTGAGGATTTGGTTGCAGATTTCGCCAAGGGTTGATCCCTAAAAAGGTATGTGAGACTTTCATGGCGTTGGGTTCCTTCACCCACACGTCAATCATGTTTATTTCAGCGAAATTTGTTCTAGAAAGTTGAAGGTTAATGATTTTGAATTGTGTTCTTGAATATTGGCTATCGTTCTTGAGTTAGGATGGGATTGTTGAGTTCTTGAGGAAATTGTGTCGATTTCAAAGTCTTTTCTGAATAGATTCTTGAGTACATATATTGGGTCTCTGAATAAAAAGAGAAATTGAGAAAAAGAATCGAATTTAGGCTAATTGGGGTTAGAAAATGAAGAAGGAAAAAAGTCGGGAGAATCTGGCACCTTGCTCCGCATCGCGGACCTGCCTCTCCTTTGCACATAATTTGTCTCCACATTGCGAAGAGGTCGCAGACCCTTCTGCCTCAAAATTTATTTTGCGACCAAATAATATAATGCATCTTCGCGTAGCGGACTTGCTTCCAGACAGTGATTTCTTGATAATTTCTCATGTTTAACTATCTAAAAGCACTCCTAATCATCATGATATTTTTCCTATCGCAAATCATAACCTTGAATTCATAATTCAAATTCAAGGTAGAGTTAAGAGCCAAGTCGAGAGAGTTCTTAGAGTCTTCTCAAAAGTCTTTTGCAAACGTTTTTAACTTATTTTAAAGACTTGAGAATTGAGTTGAGTAAGAGCAAGAGTGAAGTTCATTTCTTCAAAAGATTATATGGGAACTAAGTATTCCCAAGAGTTAAAATGCTTTCATATTTAAACAAAGAGGAAACAGTGATTTCTAAGAGAGGAAACAACGTTTTTCAAGATAGCTTTTAAGCTAGTTTTTGAGTAATGGTCTCAAACCACAAAAAGAGTTATGTTTTCGAACCGTGTAGCCAACATGGGTAGAAAAGGATCATACTTTTTAGATGATTCATTAATATTTTTTAGCATAGACTAGGGGATCCACTTGGTAAGTTAGGTTCTATACCCCCGGCAAGGTATAGGACAGCCCTAGCAGCGTAAAGAAAGACGTTGTACCATCACTTAAGCTCATAGAGATGGTTGTCAATTAGATAAACTCCCACGGAGATATTTGTATTCTTATATACATAGAGTTATTTGTATTTTCATATAAAATCTGAGTTATTATATTTTTTCAGTACATTGTGTATTTATCTTTATGTTTTAAAGCTTTTATTAATATTGCATCTTTATTACTGCTTTATATTGGAATGAGTAGAGTTGAGTTGAGGCAAGGTAACTTTCTTCAATTCCTCTTCAAGCTTATGTTTTGTTTTAGAATTTCCCTCACATGCTCGTACATTCAATGTACTGATGGCATTTGGCCTACATCATTTTATGATATAGATACAAGTAATCAGGATCAGCATCCAGCGCCTCGTTGATCCAGTTGAGCATTCAGAGTCATTTGGTGAGCCTCCTTGCTTTCTAGAGGATCCATTTTTACATATTTTTTAGTATTTTTCAGTTGTTAGGATGATCGGGGGTCTTGTCTCGACATCCCTCATAATTTTAAAGGGTTCATAGATAGCTAGTTAGTTCATTTGTTGAGACTTGAGTTTGCCTTATTGGCCAATTGAATGTTTGCTTTATAACATTCTAGTTTATTACATGGATTTATCTTTTTTGAGTAAAGTCTTCCATTGAGTAGTAAGCTAGTCCAAGGGTTTGCTTGGGGCCAACAATGGCTAGTCTCTGATGAGTTTGAGATTTGGACTCATTTAGGGTTTTATTTATATAGGTTTAGTGTGCACAAATTCTTATTTTGCGCCAATAATTGATGTAAAACACTTCATTTCCAGGTATATGGATTAGTAACAAAGCAAGGACACTAATTTGCAAAAAGGAATAAAACAGGCTGAAAGAATGAAGAAAGGCAAGACTGGTGATCACCAAGTCCACTTGGCGAGTCACTGAATAGCTACTTGACCGCCTAAACTTCCAATGAGCCAAGCCTTGAAGGAAATAACCAAGTTGGCGAGATAAAGGAGCAGTCGGCGGATCGTCGAGTGGTTCCACAATGCAGAGTTAGATCGCCCAAAGTTACAGACCTTGAGGTTGCTGAAAACCAATGTAGAAGGGCGATGGAAATGACCAAAGGGCGGCTGGCCGAGTCGTTCGGTGAGCCCGACTTACTTCGCCGAGTCACTCTTCGCAACACATTTTTGGCAACTATAAATACATTTTTGAACATTTAGTTTAGTATCAATTACTTTTTAGAACAATTTCATTATTAAGTTTTTAGCTCCGGAGACAAGTTTTCTCTAGGTTTTCCTAAGCTTTGGAGAATTGAAGTTTTTCACTTCTAAGAAATTAGAAGTGGGTCTTTGAGATTTTTCGAATTGGAGCATTGTAAGGACGAAATCAATCTTACCCAGTTGATGGAAACTCAATTTGGTAACGATTTTTATCTTTCTATGATGTCTAGCTAAAACCTCAATTCTTGGGGTGTGATTATGTGATTATGGGCTAATTTAGTTTATGGGTATTTCTAATTGTTCGTTTAAATGTTATATAGAAGTGAGTTCAGTGATTAATTGTGGTTTAACTTAAGAATTGTAGTTGCAAATGCAGTTCTACCTTTGTGTTTTTGTCTTGCTCGAGAGAGAGGTTTTAAAAGTAACTTTATTGATTGATGGTCAGTGGGTATTGGGTTGATATGGGTTCATCTCGAGAGAGTGAATCCTAAACCCAATCCTACATATTCAGCTCGAGAAAGTGAATGGACTAAGGTGTGGGATGTTCTTATTTTGCTTGCTTGTTGATGTTCGAGAGAAATCAACTTGATTCAGAGTAAATTGTTTGACAGAAAGTTTATCCCCTCTATAGCCTAGCTTACTCACTAATATCTAGTTATTTTCTAATAGTTTCAATTACCCATTTGTCTATATTAGCCTATAATCAAATCACATCCAAAGAACCCTTCTCATTATTGTTATTTCGTATTGATTGTCGTTGTTCATAGTTGATAATCAAAACCAAAACCCCCCATTTGACATTCGTGTCAACCCTTGATTTGCATAATGTTTTTATTTGATAATTTCTAATCTTATGACTGATTTGAACATGTTCACACTTTACTATTGATTCTCAAACATGTAACTCTCCTTGTGGGAATCGACCCCAACTCATTTAGTTAGGTTATATACTAATTAACGACCGTTGACAATTAGAATTAGACGAAGTGTCTTTGAAACGTAAATTAATCAAAATGGCACCACTGCGGGGGAGTGGTGTTGTTTGAGAATCTTTTTTGTGAAGTTGAATTTTGTTCTTTTTAGTCATAGTTGAATCTACTTATTTTTAATTTTGGTTTGTATGTTGTTGTTTAAGACAGAGGAAATGAGTGTCAACGGAAGCAATGGTAGCAAAGTGGCACCAAGATGACATCGGCAACCTCAACGATGTCAATGAGCTGAATGTTAATGACCCTAATCTAATGGGTGGAGTTGGTGTCATTCACTTGCCTCCGGATAAAGGTAATGCGGTGTTCCATATTACAAGAACCATGTTGCAACTCTTTCAATTGAAAGGGTTGTTTGGTGGGTTGGCTCATGAGGATCCCCATGAGCATATAAGGAACTTTGTTGATGTTTGTGGGTTGTTCTCCTTCAAGAAAATATCCCAAGAGTCATTTCGGTTGAGGTTGTTCCCATTTTCTTTAATGGGAGAACCATGTAGGTAGTTGGCTGAATTGCCAAGAGACTTTACCACTTCGTGGGAAGAGCTTGTCACCGCATTTCAAATGCAATTTTCCCTGCTTCGAAGATGATGACACTTAGGGACAACATCCAAAGCTTCAAGTGTTTGAAGGGTGAGCCAATTCATGAGACTTGACTAAGATTTAAGAAGTTGGTGTTGCAATGCCCAACTCATGGTTTTCCCGATAACGTATTACTGCAGTACTTTTACCAAAGCCTTGATTCAGTGAACAAGAGAGTAGATGACCAACTTTCTCCGGGAGATTTGATGCAACAACCTTACATTATAGCAGCCTAACTTTTGGATGGTATGACCAAAATTTACCAGGCATGGTACACCCGTGAAGATCAGGTCTCCCCTCTCACTTTTAAATTGACAAAGGAATAGCTTGAGAAACACCAAGAGAGGGACCAAAACATGGCAAAAATGATAACCTAACTTGACATTTTAGCCAAGAATGTCATGGGAGCTGGTGCTAAAAGTGTAAATGTTGTGGGTGTTGGATGTGTAAATCCTGACGAGGTCAAGTTCAAAGCGTTGTACAATGAGGAAGTGAACTTCCTAGACAACCAAGAAGGTGGTTATCGTGCTAACTAGCCAAGGCAGGGTGGTAACCAAGGTTGGAACAGGGCTGAAGGCTGGAGAGATCGTGATAAAAAGTGGAGGGATCGTAACCCCACTTGGAAGGAAAGAGACAGGGAGAAGGATAAGTACATTCCTCCCCACGAGAGTCAAAAGCCCAAAGATTCTGAGGGTGGCCATTTTGAGGATATGCTCTCTCGTATCCTCAACAAAGTTGAAGGGTCTGATAAAATTTTGAAAGTGATGAAGGAAGATGTATCGACCCTTAACCAGACGGTTACCTCTCATTCCGTCTCTATCAAGCAATTGTTGACCCAACTGGGTCAAATTTCTTCTCATTTAAACCCGAGACAACAAGGGGGGTTTCCTAGTGATACTATGACAAACCCCAAGAATCAGGTTTGAGTGAGGACTTGCATCGTGTCACGACGTTAACTAGGACGCTGCTTGGGAGGAAACCCAAGTTCTTATTGCTTTCTTTTCATTTTTGGAATAATGTGTGTTGATTGTGCAGGTGAAAGTGGAATGTTTTTTAAAGTGGTGGTTGGCGAGGAAAAAAAAATCCAGTCGGTGACTCACAGAAGAGGTCGACGAGCCCGACTTGGACCGCCGTTGGACTCAAGAAATCAGAAGATGGAGTCTGTAAAACTCGGCGGGCCCATGGACTAGTTGGTGATCCCAACTTTGTCCGTCGTTTGGACCACCCCCACATTAACTCGAGGTCCTATAAAACTCGGCGTGTCGCCGAATGGTTCGGCAAGGAAAATTAATGTCGTCGTAAGGGAAAGAACTGGACGGTTTGTAAAAGGCCAAAGTTTTAAAAGTTCAAATTCTTTCACATTCCCTCACTTTTTAACTTCATACAATCGCACCCGCACTAGATTTTTGATATTTTTGCATTTTTACCGCTTTCTAGTCATTGAATCTATTCGGAGTTTGATACTTTGCCGCCTAGCTTTACAAATTCTCATATTCGACATTAAAGGTTGGTTTTCCGAACCCCAAACTCGTATTTAGTGGTTAAACTCATTTGCAATTGTATTGTTCTTATTGATGTGTGATGGGCCTCTCTGAAATCGTAAATATGTGCTTCTATGCCTGTTTTAATTTCAATATCATGCCTAAAATGCCTAATTGTTAATTTCTCAAATTTTGTGCCTTAAAATTGATCATAAATTGTTGGGTTATGCTTAATTGTCATGGAGTATAGGCAGGTGAAGTCCACATTAACCCAAATTTGTGCTAAATGACATGTTTTGTCCAATGATGGAGCATTTGAAGTCATTCTTAAGGGCTAAAGTCGTCAAATGACCAATTTTGGCCAAACAGAGAGACGTTTGAGTACCCGGTGGCATGGGTCTAATTGAAATAGTGCATAGTTTGATTTTGTTTTTGGGGGCTACAGGGTTGATTTTTGAAGTTGGGGTTGAAAATGGCACGATGGGCAGTTTGGTGAGCTGGGTCAAGATCGCCGAACCACTCGGTGGTTCACTGAATCCCCCTTGATCGCCTTTAATTTCATGCTATTGTTGAAGTTTGGTACTGTAACATTCGATGCGAAGCTTGAGTTCACCGAGTGCACTTGATGACTCGTCGATTGTCTTCTTTGATCGCCCTTTCTGCGCCCCTAACCCCTAAAATGCACTGTAATTTTTGGCGGGCTAATCCTTGCTCATCGAATGATGTCGGTGATTCATTGAGTGGGCCTTCCCATCGTCGATAGGCCATTTTTTTAGAAAATTTTGGGCCAATCCTTTCGGTGATCCCGATCTAGCTCGCCAAAGTGATTCGGCGACTCGCCGATCGGTTCGACGAGTCTGTCTGCGACATGATTTCTGCATATTTTTCTTGAATCATTCTAACTTAGTTTTGTGTGTTTTGTAGTTATGGCTAGAACCAACTTAGGCATGTCGTGCCGCAAAAGAGCATGGGGCATAGTCATCAACGAGGGAGCTGATAATCCTTCTAAAAAGGGAAGAAATGAACCTCTAAAAAGAGGAAAATGCAAGGACAAGAAGTACATATCTCAGGTTCTAGAGCACAACTCCGGCAGCGAGGGAGAATCCTTTGACTCCCAAGCTGCATTTTCTGAGCCGGATGACGACAAGCCTCTACAATCCCAGCGGACAGAAATTTGTGCTAGGTCACACCCAGATTCATCGAGAGTTTCTGAGGCCACCTCTCCTACAGCTGATACAATGCCAGCTCTGATACCGACTGTGGCTCCAGCGCCACCAGTTTAGGGTCCTCCTCCCCAGCTACTGAACAGATTAAAGGCCGATGGGTTGAGAACGATTCTCGAGGAGAAACTGTTATCCACAGAGGGCTTGGTGGGTAGATATTTCTTTGTGAGGGACACTCTCTAGTTTCACTGGTTCGAGCAGTTCACCAGGCCCCAAGGCCTCTATATTCCTACATGGGTCCAGGATTTCTACGCAGCATATGGTGACTTGGTACCAAAGAAGAAGAAGAAGGCCAGCACTTTCAGGCTGGTAGAGTTCGTCATGGTACATGGGACAGTAGTAAGATGCAGTCTTGATCATATCAATGATATATTGGATAGAAGATCAGCTTTTGACTACCCAAATTTGGATACCACTACAACACCATTGGATGATCTCAAGGGTTGGCTTACCCCTCTCATCTCTGACACCACCCTGAGGTGGATTGAGGCAGGAGCTCCGATTGAGAAAAATGAGTTGAACGTAGTTACGTGATACTGGATTCATCAGCAGCTCATTTATTCCATCCCAGAATGAGTCCATCCTAAGGCGACCTGCCTTGGGTCAATCGTATCTCGGAGGAGCATCGATTTGGGACTCATCATAGAGCAGGAGATGGCCATAAAGGCCAAAGAGATCCAGACTTCCCTTCCTCGTGATGAGAAAAGGAACATCGAGGCTACCCCCACATCCTCCATAGACATCTGGCATATAGAGGTCGAGTACACTCGAGTGGAGGCAGACAGGAGGAGATCAGCTCCGATGGATGCATCCCCGGAGGTGGATATTGATTCTATACCTGCAAAGGCATCTTTGCCAACTCCGGCCTCCAGGTCTTCAGGTACTTCCGCTTCCTCCCAAACTCCTGGTACTTCTACTGCTTCCCAGCCCACCAATATCACTCAGGCCATGATCCTGAAGATGGGGTATTTGGCTCATTCTGCTGATATATGGGAAATCTGGTTAGAGACTGAGGTACTGTGGATGATTGAGAAAGCCATCCTAGCTGCATTAGCACCCCTCCTATCATCTATTGACACTCTCACGGCGAGAGTAGAGACTTGTGAGAGTTGACATGGGGCAACTTCAGAGGTTACAGCTTTGAAAGTTGAGGTTGCTAATCTAAGAAAGAATGTGGACTACTTGAAGCCCACAGACTTCACTTCACTTCTAGAGGCAGTTGATGATATGGATACTGTGGTTACTTCTGAGATTACTCCAGCCACCATGGGAGATGTGCAAATGGATGATGTGCCAGCCGATGAGTCAGAGGTAGAGACCGACGAGGAGCAAATCGAGGTGCCAGAGGAGACCATCTATGGAGACCTACCAAACCTGGAGGAGACGATTGTATAGTCGGTGATTCAGCCATCACTGACAGAGACGTCCATGGCAGGCACTAGTGGACCCAGTAGTGCTGATGTCGCACCAGGCACTGATGTCCCGAAAGATGGAGCGACTGCGTAGATAGGATTTTTTCTTTACCTCCCTCTCTGTCATTTTTATTGACTTTTATTATTTTGTTGCATTTGAGGACAAATTGCTTTTATTTGTGGTGGGGTGAGGTATTTCCATACCGACCTCTTGTGATTATCATTTTTTGTTTATATATTGGGTTTTTGTGCTGTAAATTTTGTTTTGACACTATTTTGTGGAGGTTTGAGCTTATGGCTCCTTGTTTTAAATGCAAATGGTTTTTCACCCTTCTGAAAAAATTTGCCACCTCTTGTTTAGTTTGATTATGGTTGTTCTTCTGCAAATTTGAGTGTCGGTTATGATCAATACCGATGACTTAAATAGTACTCTTAATCGAACAAAAATGAATGTGTGGCTACGATGAGGCCAAATGAAGTTGCATAGACAATATGTGGACTTTTTGCATGACGTTGTGACTAGCCGATTATCGAATGAGACTCTTGTGATGAACATTGCACACTAGCAAAAGTGTGGAGTCTTGTTTGATATTGGTGTCAATGCCTTGTGTGATGAGCTTAATGTGAACCTTGTGTGATGACACCTAGAATTTGCCATGTTGGTCTGGTTGCCTAAGTGATGCAAGCTCTTGAAATGATCTTAGGCAACAATCTTGAAGAGTGAAACGATTTGACAATATACCTATTTTGTGGCCAACCTTGTGAGTGTGTAAACTTTGTTGAACCCTTTTTTAGCCTTATCCTTTTTTTGGAAGAAACTTGATGAAATTTGCAACCTATCTTTATCTATTCACCCATAATCCTCATGAAGTGCGGTTTGTTTGAATAGCCAACTTAAGCCAAAAGCCTAAGCTGGGGGTGTGGTGAAAAGAGAAGGTAAATCAACAAGTGTGAAGAAGTCTCCCTTTATCCATGGGTTTGATAAATATGGAACCCCTCCATACAAAAAAAAAAAAAAAAAGTTCTGAAATTTGCAAAAGAAATGGGTTGTCCAGTATTCCATTGGAAGTGGATGATGGGGTGAGATTTTGAGCACAAGTGAAAATGTTGAAGAGAATGAAAGAAAATTATGTTCATACCGTACTTCATAAGGATAGCAGCCACTGAGCCTAAATGACCATACATTTGCACTCATCCCCGTTCAAGCCTTGAAAAGACCTTTTTGATCTTGAGTGAGCTGAAGCGAATGTTGATTGGAAAATAAGGGCAAACATATGGGTGAAGTCATGCATGTGTTCAACTTTGTGAGTGTGAGAGTTGTATGTGATTCTGAAGCTATAAATTGTTGAACAACTGTGTGTGAATATGGAATCATCTTTGTTGTGAGGGCATTTGAGTACATTTGTTGAGCTTGATCTTGCATTTGAAACAAGTATTGTGAACTTGAGAATCTTTAATAACTGTGAGTCACACCTTGAATCTTTGAGTGCACAATTGATCCTTGAATGAGTAAGTTGAGTCTTATGTGTGCATTCATGTTTGAGTCTTTTGTAGCACTATTTGAGACATCCTTTTTGAACTGTCAAACTTAAGTTTTACTTGAGGACAAACAAAAGTTTAAGTTAGGAGTGTTGATGAGTTCGAGATTTGGACTCATTTAGGGCTTAATTTATATAGGTTTAGTGTCCTCAAATGCTTATTTTATGCCAATAACTGATGTAAAACCCTTGATTTCCAGGTATATGGATTGTCGAACGAAGCAAGGACACTAATTTACAAAAAGGAACAAAACAGGCTGAAAAAATGAAGAAAGGCAAGCCTGGTGATCACCAAGTCCACTTGGCGAGTCACCGAATGGCTACTTGACCGCCTAAAGTTTCAGTGTACCAAGCCCTGAAGGAAATAACCAAGTTGGCGAGAAAAAGGAGCATTCGGCGGTTCGCCGAGTGGTTCTGCAATTAGATCGCTCAAAGTTACAGACCTTAAGGTTGTTGAATGCCAAGGCAGAAGGGCGATGGAAATGACCAAATGGCGGCTCGCCAAGTGGTTCGGCGAGCCCGACTTACTTCGCCGAGTGACTCTTCGCAGCATATTTTTGGCGACTATAAATACATTTTTGAACATTTAGTTTAGTATCAATTACTCTTTAGAACAATTTCATTAGTATGTTTTAAGCTCTGGAGAAATGTTTTCTCTAGTTTTTCCTAATCTTGGGAGAATTGAAGTTTTTCACTTCTAAGAAATTAGAGTGGGTCTTTGAGATTCTTCGAATTGGAGCATTGTAAGGATGAAATCAATCTTACCCAGTTGATGGAATCTCAATTTGGTAACGATTTTTATCTTTTTATGATGTCTAGATAAAACCCTAATTATTGGGGTGTGATTATGTGATTTTGGGCTGATTTAGTTTATGGGTGTTGTTAATTGTTAGTTTAAATGCTATTTAGAAGTGAGTTCTTAAGAATTGTAGTTGCAAATGTATTTCTACCCTTGTGTTTTTGTCTTGCTCGAGAGAGAGGTTTAAAACTAAACTTATCGATTGATGGTCAGTGTGTATTGGGTTGATATGGGTTCAATTCAAGAGAGTGAATCATAAACCCAATCCCAGACATTCATCTCGAGAGAGTAAATGGACTAAAGGGTGGGTTGTTCTTAATTTTCTTGCTTGTTGATGTTCGAGAGAAAGTTTATCCCCTCTATAACCTAGCTTACTCACTAATATCTAGTTGTTTTCTAATAGTTTCAATTACCCATTTTGTCTATATTAGCCTATAATCAAATCACATTCCAAGAACCCGTCTCATTATTGTTATTTCGTATTGATTGCCGATGTTCGTAGTTGATAATCAAAACTAAAGCCCCTCATTTGACATTAGTGTCAACCCTTGATTTGCATGATGCTTTTATTCGATAATTTCTATTCCTATAATTGATTTGAACACGTTCACACTTTACTATTGACTCTCAAATATGTACCTCTCCTTGTGGGATTCGACCCCAACTCATTTAGTTGGGTTATATACTGATTAACGACCGTTGACGCTTATAATTGGATGAAGTGTCTTTGAAACGTAAATTAATCAGTCCCACCAGGGTTTAGGCTCGGGGCATGACAGAACCACTTGGACTGGATGAAGGGTTATGATAAGCCCTTTGGCGATTATCTCTTTCATTCTTAGCAACATAAGGATAATCTCCTATCTTTTGGTCCATCTTACAACAGCCAAAACAAGCATTGGAACCCGCTAGACATTTACCCTCATGCTTCCTTCCACACTTAGCACAAGTAGGCAATATGAACCCACAACCATTCCCTCTTTGAGTCTTAGGGTTAGACACCCTATCTTTGTTGAACCTAAAAGGAGCATTGGAGGAACCTTGACCAAAAAACCTTTGTCGAAATCTTGGACGACTATGTCCATCGGACCTTGCATGAGAGAAATTACCATCACCGGTTTTAGCCCTCTTTGTCTCCCTAGACTTTTCCTTAAGTTTCTCCTCTTTTATTTGTTGAGCATGAACTATGAGACAATAAATGTCCATGTCATTAACAAGCATGGCGATATGACATTCCTTAACCACCATTTCGGACACACCTGAAATGAACTTACTCATCTTTTCCCTAGGATCGGCAACCATTGAGGGAGCATATCAATACAATTGTGTGAACTTCAAAGCATATTGTTTCACACTCATGTTTCCTTGACGAAGGTTGATGAATTCAAGCACCTTTGCCTCCCTCATCTCCAGGGGAAAGAACCTATCAAGGAAACCAACTTTGAACTTTTCCCAATCAAGAGGACTCGCATCCTCCGGTCTCCTTCTTTCCATTGGTTGAACCAAATTTGTGCAACACCCTTAAGTTGATAAGCGTCCAACTCCGCCTTTTCCACTAGCGTCACTCCCATAATCATCAACACCTTGTAAACCTCATCAATGAACTCTTGAGGATCTTCCTCAACCTTAGAACCATGAAACTCCAGAGGATTCATTCTAGTGAAGTCCCTCACTCTAGATGTCGTCATACCCACATTTGGGCTCACGGGAAATGCAACCTCTCTGTTGGCTTGGGCCGTCACTTTTTGGGCTAATACTTTAAAAGCAGCCCTAAACCCCACATAAGTTACTTGATCGGCCAAAGGGTCGACCGAAACATGGGGAGCTTGGGGAGGAGCTCCTTGTTCAACATTCACCCACACATTCCTTCTAGCATAAGCTCTTCGAGTAGCCATATCCTTTAGAGCATCGGATAAGGATTAGGAGAGAGACCTTATAGAGTTAAACTCTATCGCACGACTTTAGAGTAATGAAAGAAGTGGAGTTTCCTAAACATCTTGTAGCCTCTCATTCATAAATGTAGCACGCTTCAAACTCATGAACAAGACTCTACTCGACGTGGCTTATGAGACATCCTAGGACCTTTCTAACCCTTGTGCTCTGATTACCAAGTTTTTCACGACCCAAGGTAACCCTAGGCATAACATGGCGTATAGGACCCCGAGATACCCCATGCAAGCCACTTAGCATTCATAATATAAGAAATAGAACAAAGAGATAAAGAAGAACATTTCAAGTTCCAAAAGTTTTATAAAAGTAAAGCGAAAGTCTAAACACTTGTCTCATTAGTCATCTAGTACATAAAAATGAAATTTAGGCTAGCCCATTCATTATGTCCAAAACTGAAAGTAAGAAAGAAAATTGAAAATAATGAAAATCATTCTATAAAGCATGAGGACTCACCAAAGCTCAAAAATCTCTCATGTCAACCTCTAGACACGAAACTGAGAACCTTGATTGTCGAACCCTACATTTGGGTAAATGTAGGCAAGAGTATGCGTTAGTACAAAATATGTACCAAGTATGATATCCATGCATAAAACATATGAAAACATGTTTAAAGAGAGATACATTCATAAGATACAATGACCAAGATCAAACATGAGATAAGAGTTTGAGAATATGAGTCATAAAACATAGTCAATGCACATAATCATTATCTTAAAACATGCATGAGATACTTTCTTAAAGTAACCTTAGTTCTTATTCATATGCATATTGGCTCTTAAAAGAACATGGGTAATCGCCTCTTGTCCTTACATCATGTGATATGGGTAATCGCCTCTTGTCATTCAATTAGAGATCATGGGTTCATAGAAATTCATCATAAATTCATGTAATTCTATTGATTCATGCTTGATTTCATATAATCTTCTTTCATAATCCAAAACCCGCATTATATGATCATAACTTGGAAAACATGGAGATTACATGGGTTCATGGGGAATCATCATAAAATCATGAGATTAACTCAATTCATGCATCATAAATCATAAATCAATCAATTAGATGAATAATTAGGAGAACCCATAACATAGAAGAAAACCCTAACTCAATTGGGGAATTCTAACTTTGACAAATAGGAGGATTTGGAAACTCCATGAATGTAAGGAATTCATGGATGAAAACTATCATACCTCAATGCTAAAAGATTGACTTCAATGGTGGAATTGGAGACTTGTCTTGAAAATCCTAGCTTTCTTCCGCAACTCCTAGAGAGAGAAATATTTGAGAAGGAGAAGGAGACTTGTTCTTCTTTTAAGAATTTGAGATAATCATTTAAATTGGGGAAACATGGGGCATAACACTTATATAGGTCTTTAGGTGAAGGGTAAAATGTCATGGTATTGAATTAAAATAATCTGAAAAGACCCAGAAGACCTAGACTTAAAAACTGAAAATAGGAAACGTTGGAGCTCGCCAAAAGCCACTCGGAGACTCGTCGAGTGAGACTTTAGCTCGTCGAACGTTCCAGTGAGTCGGCTCATGGACTAAGCCAACTAGGCGACTGGGAATGTATTTTCACAACTCGCCGAATAGAACGGCGAGCTCGATCTAGCTCGCCTAAAGTTTCAAAACATTGGTTGCAGAAATCAAGCCAAAAAGGAGAGAAATTCTACTCAGTGGATCGCCGAGTCGTTCGGCGTTCTTGAGTTACTTCGCCGAATTGCTACGAAATGAATATTTTTCCTTTATCTGAATCTGAGGTCTTACAAAACTTAAGTCCTAGGGGACCGAACAAATCAACTAACATACATGAGCATTGATTCATATGCATGATAAAATGAAATAGATTCATAAATAAAATATTTAAAATAAGATTATTCATTTCAAAATGCTTGATGAAAATAATAACATTAGTTGATAAAATTTTAAAATTTAAAGTATTTAAAAAGTACATAACTAATCATATTTTCTAATTTATTTATAAAGCATTTATCATATCATAAATAACAATATTTTATTATAATAAGGCCCCATCAATACTCATAAGCTTGAAAACAGAATAAGTGAACATATGTTCCATGAATCACGTGGGGTTTACCAATAAGTTGAATGTGAGAAACCTAATATGTAGTCATTCCATCCTTAATACTTGAATTTACATTATTTAAGAAATGTAGTATCTCTAATAAAAGAATGTAAGTACACATAGAATAGTACTTTTTTATAATAAAGTTGAAGAAATATAGTAGGTGAAATAAAATGACACCCCACGAACATAAATGAAATATTGTAAGAAATCAAAATGATTTAATATCTTCAATCATAAGATAATTTATATTGAAAGTTTCTTAGTTTAATCGACATATCCACTATGTCAGTACATAAAATTTATTTTTTTCCCAATTGACTTAGTCATCATTTACCTTGTTGCGTATGAGATATGCATATCATTAGATAGTATTGGATTCATATCATATCCATAAGAGGATAACACAGAGGAATCACTAAAAAGTATGGTACACAACCTTTATCCTACATTGACATCATAATATCGAGCAATTTTTGTGCGCTCTGCAAGACCTATTTGAGGGTGGGAACGGTATCCTCTTAATCATTAAACTACACATTTGACAAATAAAAGACTCAAGAGTTTTAATAACAGCATTCTAAAAATAGTAACACTAATTTAGTACTTGTCAAAGAAATTAATAATGTACAAATATACTAAAATAATATATTCGATTTATGAAGTAAAAATGCAATCAAATTGAACTTCCTCCCCCATCACTATTTTTGAAAATTATATTCAACCTGTTAGGACAATTTAAATTTATTGTTTTTATTAAAATAAAATAATATGAAATGATGTGATTTTTAAACCATCTGATATCAATAACGTCACGACCCAAAACGAGTCATGAGTGGCACCCACACTTAACCTCCTAGGTGAGCGAACCAACGAATTCAACCCCAACTTATATCAATTGTTCAACTTACAAAAAATAACCATAATAAAACTTATTAAAGTAATCAATAAAATAAACCTCTAGAGTCTATTACATATTATCCTCAAAATCTGAGAATCATCACATCAAGGACATCTATTCTCAAAATACCAAGTCTGGTATTAAAGACACCAAAATAAATAAGTAGGATAGTCTATGTCAGAAATTTAAGGACATCATACCATGACATAGAGAATCCACCATGAGCTAGGAGGAATAGCTCACCCTGAAATCTGATGTGCTGGAGACTGGCAAGAGCTGAGGGCGAGTCGAAGTCGATGGTACACTTGCTACACTCCACAAAAAAATGAAGAAAACACAAATAGGGTCACTACAGGGCAACATGTATTGTGTAGATATCATCGTCCAACTCAAAATAAAGATCAACAATAAGTAATAGTATAAAATCAACTATGGCACTTAGCAAGTGGCAAGAAACAAACAACATAAACCGGTGATAACAACACTAAAGTAAGTATGTAATCGGTCAACAATATCAAGAACACACATGAGGACACATGCTTCCATGCCAAGCTCTTTTTGGAATTGAGTTCTTTAAGATTGAGTACAATTTGTTGTTTATATATGTTTTCCTTAAATGTTACCATATCGGAATGGAACACCCGATCCAATAATATCGTGTCGACTCGTGGCACCCGATCCAAATATATCATGTTGGAATGTGACACTCAATCCAATAATTTCATGCCATCTCATGGAATTTGATCCAAATATGTCGTTAATTTATCATTTGTTATCACCGCTTTCACTTCATTAACAATATTTCATCAAGCATTCTTTATTCAAGGCATACTCCAGGACTTGTTATGCATGTGAGAAGGCCGAACATATCAGGAAATATTGTCCGAAGCATAGTCAGGCTCGGTATGATCAGAGTTATAGATCCTCTATAGTAAGAGGTAGAGGTTGTCATTCTGGAGGACGTGGTGGCCAAGGTAACGGTGTTCACCAATTCACTCGGGGTGGCGGGCAGGTTGGAACTACTGGAGCACAGTTTGGTAGGGGTAATGGACAAATATATGATAGAGCCCATTTTTATGCTTTACTTGGGAGGCTAGAGGCGGAGACATCTGTTTTGGTTATCATAGGTACTCTTCATGTCTGTGATCCCACGGCTTCTGTATTGTTTGATCCAGGATCCATGTTTTCTTATGTATCTTCCTCATTAGCTAATAGACTTGATTTGCATTGTGACTTGCTTGACATTCTATTTGTGTCTCTTCTCATGTTGGTAAGTCTATATTTGTTGAGAAGGTGTATAGGTTTTGCCTTGTAACTTTTGTGGGGAGCAAAACTTATGTAGATTTTATTATTATAGAGATGGTTGATTTTGATGTAATTTTGGGTATGAGTTGGCGTTCTCCAAATTTTGTTATCTTAGATTGTAATGCTAAGTCTATGACCTTCGCCAAGTCTGAGATAGATCCGCTGGTATGGAAGGTGACTAGATTTCTGCCCTAGTTTGTATTATCTCTTTTCTTCGTGCTGAAAGGTTGGTGAGTAAAGGTTGGTCAACTTTGTTTGCACATCTCAGAGATGATACTTCCAAAGTGCCTTTGATTGAGTCTGTTGTGATAGTCCATGAATTTGTGGATGTTTTTCCTGCAACCTGCCTGGTATGCCACCAGACATGGATATTGATTTTTGTATTTACCTGGAGTCGAGAACTCGCAACATTTCTATTCCACCTTACAGAATATTCCTGAATGATTTGAGGGAGTTGAAGGCCCAACTTCATGAGTTGTTAGGTAAGGGTTTTATTAGACCTAGTGCCTCTCTATGGGGTACTCTAATTTTATTTGTAAAAAAAAAATAGTAGTTTCCGAATGTGCATAGACTACAGACAGTTGAGTAAGGTGACTATTAAGAACAAGTTCCCCATTCCTCGGATTAATGGCTTGTTCGATCAGTTATAGGGTGATTGTGTCTTCTCAAAAATTAATTTTAGGTCCGGTTATAATCAACTAAAAATATGAGCAACAGATGTGCCAAAGACAATTTATGGACATTATGAGTTCTTAGTAATGTCTTTTAGGCTTACGAATTCCCTTGCTGCTTTTATGAGTCTGATGAGTGGAATTTTTAAGACATATTTGGATCTCTTCGTTATTGTATTTATTGATGATATAATGATCTACTCTAAGAGAAGGAAAGAACATGAAGAGAATTTGAGAATTGTATTGGGTTGTTAAGGGAGAAAAGGCCCTATGCCAAATTCTCCAAGTGTGTGTTTTGGCTCGATTCAATGTCCTTCTTGGGGAACTTGGTTTCTAAGGATGGAGTGATGGTGGATCCTAATAAGATTGAAGCAGTGAAGAGTTGGGTAAGGCCTACTAATGTTTCAGAGGTAAGGAGCTTTGTTGGTTTAGCTAGCTACTACCGTCGGTTCCTTAAGGGATTTTCTTTCACTGTTTAACAACTGACCAACTTGACCAAGCAGAATGTCCCTTTTGTAAGGTCGGATGAATGTGAAGAGAGCTTCCTGAAACTCAAGACCTTGTTGACTACGGCATTGATTTTTGCCTTGCCTGTGGAAGCTAAGAATTTCATTGTTTATTGTGATACATCTTATTCAAGTTTAGGTGCAGTGTTAATGCATGAGAGGAATGCAATTGCTTATGCTTCAAGGCAATTGAAAGTGCATGAACATAACTATCTGACCCGTGATTTGGAGTTTGTTGTGGTTATATATGCATTGAAGTAGTGGAGGCATTATCTATATGGGGTCAAGTGTGAAGTATATACAGATCATCGTAGTTTTTAGAAGGACTTGAATTTGAGGCAGCGAAAGTGGATGGAGTTATTGAAAGACTATGATATTACTATTCTATATCACTCTGGAAAAGCTAATGTTGTGGTTGATGCCCTAGGTACAAAAGTAGGAAGCATAGGGAGTTTAGCCCAATTACAGATTTATATGCTCCCATTGGCTAGAGAGGTTCAAACTCTAGCCAATGACTTTATGAGGCTGGAAGTAACTGAGAAAGGAGGATTCTTAGCCTGTGTGGAGGCAAGATATTCTTTTATTGACAAGATTAAAGGAAAACAGTTTGATGATGAGAAGTTGAGCCGAATTCATGATATGGTAATACGATGAGAGGCCAAAGAGGTTGTGATCGATGAGGAAGGCGTCTTAAGGATTAAAGGGCAGGTATGTGTGCCTCGTGTTGATATTTTGACTCATACTATTTTTACAGCAGATCATAGTTCGAGGTATTTTATACATCCTGGTGCAACCAAGATGTATCATGATCTGAGACAAGATTATTGGTGGAGTAGAATGAAGCGTGACATTGTTGATTTTGTTGCCCAATGTCCGAATTGTCAACAAGTAAAATATGAGTATCAGAGGCCTGGAGGGACCCTTTAGAGAATGTCGATTCCTGAATGGAAGTGGCAAATAATTGCAATAGATTTTGTGGTTGGTCTTCCAAATACATTGGGTAAGCTTAATTCTATAGGATAATTGTTGACAAGTTAACTAAGTTTGCTCATCCTCCCTTCATCGCCCTCTCTCGCTACTGCGTCAGCCGGTGGAGGGGTCACTGCTCTATCCCTAGTTAGACTAAGTGTTTGTCCTCTACCTCTAGTGTGCCTTCTCCTACGACCTCTACCACGATCTCTTGCCACTGCTCCCCTTCGAGGTGCAACCAAAATGGTTGGCTCAGGCGCACCCTATCTTGCTGGTGTTGGTGTTGCCACAATTGTTGCTCTAGTTTTGAGCATTTGCGAAATAGAGTGAAGAAGGTCAGATACCAATTTGGATAACCTAGATATACCAATTGGATTCAAGTAATAACACGAAAGAAAGAAGGAAAGAAAGAAATGAGTTTTCCTAAAGTCCTATAGCCTCTCGTAGAAAAGTAAAGGCGCCCCCATACCGTTCCGCAAAACTCTACTACACTTGTCCTTGTGTGATGAGATCACCAAACCTGGCTCTGATACCAAGTTTTTCACGACCTGCAACGAGTCATGAGTAGCACCCACACTTAAACTCCTAGGTGGCGAACCAACGAATTCAACCTCAATTTATACCAATTGTTAACCATATGGAAAACAACCATAATACAGAAGCTCAAAACTTATTAAACTAATCAATAAAATAAACCTCTCAAGTATATTACATATCATCCCTAAAACCTGAAAGTCATCACATCAAGGACATCTATTATCAAAATACCAAGTCTACAGTATTAAAGACACCAAAATAAATAAGTAGGATAGTCTGATCCAATAATATCATACTGGCTCGTGGCACCTGATCCAAATATATTGTTAATTTATCATTTATTATCACCGCTTTCACTTCATTAACAATATTTCATCAAGCCTTTTTTATTCAAGGCATCAGTTTGATAAAGAAAGTTTAAGATTATAGATTTCATGGTCTTGGGATTTCAGACCAACCACAACAACACATGAATTATCAAAACCACAACCACCAAGTACATAGAAAAATTCACAGTATCACTCAATGATTATCAATTACTATTAAGATTTTATCTATCACGTAGAATAAACCATAACCTACCTCCACCGAAGAACCAAAGTCTAGCGAGCTACTTTCCCAATGCCTTTTATTTCCTTAATAACTCCAAATGTTTCCAATCTATCAAGTAGACAGTTGATGAGTCTGAGATTTGGACTCATTTAAGGCTCTATTTGTATAGATTAGTGTGCTCAAATGCTTATTTTGTGCAAATAACTAATGTAAAATGCTTGATTTCTAGGTGTATGGATTGAGGAACAAAGCAAGGACACTAATTTGCAAAAATAAAGAAAGCGAGCTGAAAGATTGAAGAAAAGCAAGTCTGGTGATCGCCAAGTCCACTTGGCAAGTCGTCGAATGGTTGCTTGACCACCTAAAGTTCCAGTGTGCCAAGCCCTGAAGGAAAGACCCAAGAAGCAGTCGACGAATCGCAGTGGTTTCGCGATGCAGTGTTGGATCGCCCAAAGTTACAGACCTTGAGGATGCTGAAGACCAAGGTAGAAAGGCGATGGAATTGACCAAAGGGCGGATCGTCGAGTAGTTCGGCGAGCTCGACTTATTGCACCGAGTGGCTCTTCGCAGCATATTTTTGGCTACTATAAATACATTTTTGAACATTTAGTTTAAGAGAAAATTTTCATATCTAATTTTCAATATATCACATTATGATTATTATTTTGAGTATTGAAACAAGTTTTCCCTAGTACTTCCTAAGCTTTGAAGAATTGAAGTTTTTCACTTGCAAGAAATTGGAAGTAGGTCTTTGAGATTCTTCGAATTGGAACATTGTAAGAACGAAATCAATCTTACCCAGTTGATGGAAACTCAATTTGGTAACGATTTTAATCATTTTATGAAATCTAGCTAAAACTCCAATTCTTGGGGTATGATTATGTGATTATGGATTGATTTAGTTTATAGGTATTGCTAATTGTTAGTTTAAATGTTGTTTAGAAGTCAGTTCAATTAGTAATTGCGGTTTAATTTAAGAATTATAGTTGCAAATGTTGTTCTACCCTTGTGTTTTTGGCTTGCTCGAGAGAGAGGTTTTAAAACTAAGCTTATTGATTAATGGTCAATGGGTATTGGGTTGACCTGGGTTCAGCTCGAGAGAGTGAATCCTAAACTCAATCCCGCACATTCAGCTCGACAGAGTGAATGGACTAAGGTGTGGGTTGGTCTTATTTTGCTTGCTTGTTGATGTTCGAGAGAAATTAACTTGATTTGGGTTAAATTGTTTGAGAGAAAATTTATCCCCTATATGGCTTAGCTTACTCACTAATATACAGTTATTTCCTAACAATTTCAATTATCCATTTGTTTATATTAGCTTATAATTGAATCACATCCTAAGAACCCGTCTCATTATTGTTATTTCGTATTGTTTGCCACTGTTTGTAGTTGATAATTAAAACCAAAACCCCCTTATTTGACATTTATGTAACCCCCGATTTGAATTATGTTTTAATTCGATAATGTCTATTCATATGACTGATTTTACCATATTCATACTTCATAATAAATTCTAAAACATGTACCAATCCCTGTGGCATTCGACCCCAACTCATTTAGTTGGGTTTTATACTGACTAGCGATCGTTGAAACTTTGAATTGGAAGAAGTGTCCTTGAAAGGTTAATCAAAATGGCGTCGGTGCCAGGGAGTGGTGTTGTTCGAGATTTTTTGGTGAAGTAAAATTTTGTTCGTTTTAGTCATAGTTGAATCTGCTTACTTTTAATTTTGGTTTTTGTGTTGCTGGCTGAACAGAAGAAATGAGCATATCTGGTAGCAACGGTGACCTAGTGGACCACCCTCCTTTAAGATTCATGACTTTTAGGGATAGCATCCTAAATTTTAGGCAATTTGAGGGTGAGTCCATCCAAGTTTTGGCTAAGATTTAAGCAATATTGTTGCAATGCCCAACTCATGGAGTTCCAGATAAAACGCTACTAGAATGTTTCTATATAGGTCTTGATCTTGAAAACAGCGGATTGGCTGCCCAACTTTCTTCGGGTGGTCTAATACGACAGCCTTATGCAATAGCAACCCAACTACTTGATCACATGACTAAGACACACAAGGAGACAGAGAAGGACCAGAATTTGGCCATACTATTGACTCACACGGATCTCTTGACCAAAAAGATTATGGAATTAGAGGTACCGTACAAAAAGAAAGATCGGTACATTCCCCCTCACGAGCGTAGAAAGCCCAAGGAGTACGAGGGTGGATAAGTAGAAGAGATACTCTCACTCATTCTCCACAAAGTCAAAGAACATGACAGAGTGTTGAAAGAGATAAAAGAGAATGTCTCACTGAATCAGATGACTGCTTCTCATTCCATATCTATTCAGCTACTGGTGACTCAAATGGGTCACTCACTACTGAATCAGATGACTGCTTCTCATTCCATATCTATTCAGCTACTGGTGGCTCAAATGGGTCATGTGTTGTCTCGTCTCCACCCTAGGAATGAAGTCTGAGTAGGTACATGCGTCGTGCCACGACGTTAACTAAGGCGCTTGTTGGGAAGCAACCTAAGTTTTTATTTACTTTTCTTTTGCTTTTGAAATAATCATGTGTTGATTTTGTAGGTTGAACTGTGAAATATGTTTGAAATGTGCAGGCTGGCGAGCAAAAAGCCAGTTGGTGAATCGCCGAAACGGTTGGGGAGCCTAACTTGGACCGACGTTGGACTCAAGGAATCAGAATGTGGAGTTTCTAAAATTTGGCTTGCCATGGAAAAATCGGCGTGTCGCCGAACAGGTCGGCGATCACGACTTAGTCCGCCGTTTGGACCCCCACATTAATTGGAAGTCCCGTAAAACTCAGCGAAGTAAGTGACCACTCAGCGTGTCACTGAGGGGTTCGGCGACAAAAATTAATGTCATTGAAAGGGCAAGAAATGGACGGTTTTTAAAAGGCCAAAGGTTTAAAATTTCAAACTCTTTCACATTCCCTCACATTTTAACTTCCCAAGATCACACCCGCACTATATTTTTCTATATTTTCGTGTTTTTACCACTTCCTAGTCATCAATCTTGTGCTTGGAATTGGGAATCTTTGTCGCCTAGCATTTCAAATTATATATTCAGCATTAAAGGTTGGTTTTCCGAACCCCAAACTTGCATTTAACAATTTTACTCAATTGCAATTGTTTGTTCTTAGTTATGTGTGTTGGGCCTCTCTGAATCCATGCTTGTGTGCTTGTTTGTCTATTATAATTTCAATATCGTGCCTAAAATTCCCAAGTGTTAATTTCCCAAATTGCGTGCTTAAAATTGATCATAAATTGTTGGGTTGTGCTTGATTGTTGTTGGGTCTAGTCGGGTGAAGTCTGAGTAACCCATAATTGTGCTAAAATAATGCACTTTACCCGATGATGGAGCGGTTGACGTCATTCTTAAGGGCTTAAGTCATCAAATGACCAATTTTGGCTAAACCAAGGAAAATATGAATACCACAGTGGAATGGGTCTTGTGGGTCTGAGTCTAATTGATTAAGTGTTCGGTTTGATTTTGTTTTCGGGAGTTGCGGGGTTGATTTTGGAAGTCGGAGTAGAAAGTAGGTATGTTGGACAGTTTGGCGAGCAGGGTCGAGCTTGCCAAACCACTCGGCAGTTTGCCGAATCCCCCTTGATCACCTTTAATTTCATGCAAATAATAAGTTTCAGTTTGTAACTTTCGGTGAGAAGCCTGGGTTCGCTGAGTGCACTCGGCGACTCGGCGAAAGTCTTATTTGATCGCCCTTTCTACCTCCGTAAACCTTAAATACACTGTAACTTTCGGCCGGCTTTTCTGTGCTCACTGAAAGCTATCCACGATTTGCCAAAAGGCCCCTCCCATCGCCGACATGCCAATTTTTCTAGGAATTTTTGAGCCAATCCTTTCAGCGAGCCCGATCTGGCTCACCAAAGTGATTCGGTGACTCGCCGATCGATTCTGCAAGTCTATCTGCAATTTGATTTCTGTGATTTGTCTTGAAATGTTTTTAATTTTCTGTGATGTTTTTGCAGATATGGCTACAACCAACTTGGACATGCCACATCGTAAAAGAGCACGGGGCATAGTGCTCAATGAAGGGGTAGCAAATCTCCCTAAAAAGGGAAAGACGACACTTCCCAAGGGAGGCAAGAGTAAGGGCAAGAAGCCCATATCAGAGGTTCCGAAGCATAACTCCAGCAGCAAGGGAGAGTCCTTTGACTCCCAGGTTGCATTCTCCGAGCTCGATAATGAACGGCCTCTACAGTCCAAGCGAGCAGAGATTTGTGCTAGGTCTCACCCAGACTCATCGAGAGCTCTAACGACCACCCCTCCTATAGCAGATACAGTGCCAGCTCCGACACCGACTGTGGTCCTAGTGCCACCAGTACAAGTTCCTCCTCCCCGGCTACTCAACAGATTAAAAGTCGATGGGTTGTGAACAATTCTCAAGGAAAAGTTGTTATCCACGGAGGGCTTAGTGGGTAGATACTCCGCAATGGGGGACACATTCCAGTTTCACCAGTTCGAGTAGTTCACCATGCCCCGAGGCCCCTATATTCCTACATGGGTCCAGGAGTTCTACACAGCATACAGTGAGTTGATACCCAAGGGAAAGAAGAAAGCTAGTGCCTTCAGACCAGTGAAGTCTGTCATTGTCCGAGGGTAGGAAGCACGGTGCAACAGAGATCACCTTAATACTGTACTCGACAAGGCTTTAGGTTCTGCACATGCATATGAGGTCTTGGCTACTACTCAGTCCCTGGATGACTTAAAGGGTTGGCTTGCCCGTCTGATTTTTGATACCACCCCGAGGTGCATAGAGGCAGGAGCTCCCATCGACAAGAAGGACCTGAATATTGTCGTTCGATATTAGTTTGGTTTTATCAGCAGCTCTATTATGCCATCACGAAATTAGTCCATCCGCCGCCATCCCAAGGCGGCTTGCCTTGGGTCGATCATATCCAGGAGGAGCATTGACATGGGACTCATCATAGAGCAGGAGATGGCCATGATGGCCAAGCAAAGCAAGACGTCCCTTTCATTCTCGGTATTGATTACAAAGTTGTGTCGACGTGTTGGAGTTCCTCGTGATGAGATTAGAGATATTGAGGTCACTCCCACATCTTTCACACACATCCGGCGTATAGAGGTTGAGTACACGCTGGAGGAGGCAGACAGGAGGAGAGCAGCTCTGGTGGAAGCATCCCCGAAGAATGATGTTGAGACGATTCCTACAGAGGCACCTTTGCCTACTCCGGCCTTCAGGTACACCTGCTTCCGCTTCTTCCTTCCAAGGTCGTAGTACTTCTGCCACTTTCCAGCCCACTAGGATTACTCAGGCCATGATCCTGAAGATGGGGCACTTAGCCCATTTTGTGGATGTGAGGCTACTCGATTGGAGGTTACGGTACCATGGATGATCGAGAGTGTTATCCTAGCTACACTGACACCCCTACGAGAATCTATTGATACACTCACAATGAGAGTTAAGACTTGTGAGAGTAGACAGGGGACTACTTCAGAGGTGACGACTTTAAAAGTCGAGGTCGTTGATATGAGAAAGGATGTGGACTACTTGAAGTCCATAGACTTCACTTAACTTCTGGAGGCAGGTGATGATATGGATGCCCTAACTACTTCTGAGATTCCTCCGGCCAGCACCAGAGATGTACAGATGGATAACATAGCAGTTGATGAGTCGGAGGCAGAGACCGACGAGGAGCAAATAAAGGTGCCGAAGGAGACCATCTATGAAGACATGCCTGACCTTGAGAAGACTATTGTACAGTCAATGATTCAGACATCGCTAAAAGAGACATCCATGGCAGGCCCTAGTGGATCGAGCAATGCCGATATGACACCGGACACTGATGCCCCAACAGATGAAGCGACTTTGTAGATAATGTAACAACCCTCAAAATAAAGTAGGATAAAGTAGAGCCTTACATGGGTTTTATGCATTAATAACTTGTCAAAATAATGAAGAATAGCCTTTTAAGTCAGTTTTAAAGAGTTTGGAAGTCAAACGTTAAGGGACGGCCAAGACGTTCGAAAATTAGTCTTTTACGTGTTGGTGTGTTCTAGTATGTTGTTCATGTTTTTATGTGGTGTTTGGAGTCTAAAGTCAGTGGAGGTGACCCTAGTGTCTTAATATATGTTCATAGGCTCAAAACGTTTGAATACGACACTCCGGGGGCTACCCTAAGGGACCCCGAGGAGGACCCCAACCTTGGCCAAGAAAGCTTCCAGGGCAGCTTGAGAAATGCTCATCGATGGAACATGTCTGTGTCGCGGACTAGCTCCACCATAGGCCAAAAGTTTGGTCCGCATCGCGGACTCCACTTATCGAAATTTAATTTCTAGAAACTTGTGGGAACACCTCCGCGTCACGAGCTTGTTTCCCGACAAAATCTGTGAAAATAAAACTCAAGTTTGACTTGTTTAAAAGGTCCAACTAAGTGAGGAGTAGTTTGGGTACCTTAGGGAATTATTATAAACGGTTATTTTACCTATTTTAGGGTATCTTAAGTTGGTTAAAACCCCACAACCTAGAATTAGACCCCATTCTTCAAATTAACCCTTCCCTCTCAAAATAGATTCTCTGAAAAACTCCATTAAAGACCTTGATGAAGCTCAAGCTAGAAGATGGGTTTTTAACTGATTTCTTCTTCAATTTCATGGGTCTTCAATAACTAAGGTATGGTGACTCTTGATCCTTGAATAACCTCTCATTCAAGGAGTTCTATCAAAGATTTACAAAAGTGATTCAAAGACCAAAATTCCCAATTTTCAATCTAAACATGGGTTCCTTGTCAAACGATTTTCTAAATCATTCAATTGATGAATTCATGTGGAATTAAGGTTTTTAAGATAAATTTTCAAAGGAATTCTTGAAGAACCCATGATCCCCAAATTCTCAAAAATTGGCCTATGATGTGGGTCATTGTGAATATGATCTCTATTGATTAAATTATGTTTAGATTAAATTGTATTGATGTTTCCTATGATTATCTATACTTATTCATGTTGAATTGTTGGTATATTGATGAGTTGAGGATTATGCCCTTATGGGCAAATTTATGGGTTGATCCCTTTGTTTATGGAATTGTACTTAGACTATGTTTATTATATTGAATTACATTGTTGATTCCTATTGCTACCTATGTCAATTGATTATGAATTATTGAGGATTGATCCATAGTAATCATGGCTTGGAGAATTGGTAAGTTGACCTAACTTCTAGTCTATAGTATGAGAATTGATGTTATGTGGTTTGATCCGCTTATGGTAAAGGTGTTCAATTCTTATCTATCTATGCATGTTGAGATCATGGCCTTGAAGGCAATAGATGTGAAGTGAATTGATGATTATGATGCATATGTTTATGAAGATATCCAATAAAGGTTATGTATGAAATCCTCAATGCTAGCATGATGTTTAAAGTGTGTTGATGATGAGGAGTATAATATGAATGATAATGTTAGGGATAAGGTGTGGTCTACATGATTGATTATGTTAGGTACTATTGTGGAATGACCCCTACCTATATGACCCCTATATGAATGTGTGATCATATACATGTTAGGAGTTCCTATTCAATGTTAAATATGTCCTTGTCTCCTATGATGAAGTGTGGGTGTGTGGTCAAGAATCCCTAAGGGCTTTATATGTGAATTGCTCATGAATTGGGGACATTGTGAATGTGTTGTGATCCCTTTAAGGGAAGAACACTCAATATCAATGTTGTTGCTAATATGTCACTATGAGGACCAATATGCACACAGACACACTCTACAAGTATAGCTATGAATATGATGTGTTATGGTGTTTATTGAAAGGTGAACTCTTAAATGTACCCTTACATCTTATTATGCATGCAAAGTGTATGATTAGCAAGGAATGAATATGTGTTGTATAAAGGTGTTTATGTAAAAGGCTTTCTCACATATGTACACACACATGAATGAATGAATAAGGTTATGATAATCTAGTGAAAGTGAGTCTCTTGAAAGGTTTCCTCAATTGTACTCTAAACTAGACTATGTTATGAATATGGTATGATTATGTGAAAGGTCATTCTCACATAATGTAGGTTCAATGACGAAAGGTCATTCTCATCTTAGAAACCTTTGAGATATATGATATGAGCGATTAAGTCCCTAAAGCCTGTTTATGAACTAATGTTAAATAAAGGCTTAGAGATGTTTAAAAAGGGAGTTGGAGCTTAGCACCTAGTGAACATGAAAAATGAGAGTGGGGGCTTCACCTTCAGCAAGTCCAGCTTCCCACAAGAGAACCTTCACGTTTAGTAAGTATGGGTTCCCAACATAGATGTTGTCTCATGAGATGGAAACCTCCACACTTAGTAAGTCAAGATTTTATAGTAGCAATCTCCTTGTTTCATAACTACGTGCCCCCGTAGGTATTAGCTTAGTGGATCCACTAGATAGCTATTATGTATGTAGGTCTTACTTTGGCAAGTAGTACCCTCTCTTTTCGGTGTGGGAGTAGAACACCAGATTCCATGTAGCTCACATGGTCTATGTCGGTTATGGCAATGTCTCCCGAAAGTTAAGAAATGAACTAAGATAAGAATGTGAACTCTAGTCATGATTTCTTAAAGATTTACTTAGTGTAGGTAGGACTATGGACCCTACTTATGCATTGCACAAATGGACTCTAAGGAAGGTTATGATTAGGCTCTTTATGTTATGAAGACTATGGTCTATGTATGTTACTATGAAAGCATGTTAAGGTTTACTTTACTTATGTCAAGATATGAAGTATGATTATGCATGTGAATTACACTTAAGACATTTTAATGGGTTTGCTTAGTATATGTGGGGGTATGGGACTCCATGTGTACATTGCACAAGTGAGCTTGTGAAGTGGTTGTAAGGGTGGTTTACCTATGGTATGAACTAAATGGGTTATGACTAATGATGTAGTAAAGGAATGAGTGCTTATATGATGTTATAAAGTATGTTGGTCGTATGTCTAATGTTAAATGAAGATGTATGACTTGTTGAATATGATGTGCCTAGTCTTTGGTGGCTTCCTAGGAACACTTGGTGCCAGTAGTATCATGGGATGCTACTTGCACATTGCACTAGTGTGACTTGAGGGTTGTCTTAGGTGATGGTTCCTATGTGAAGACTTTGTCTTATGGTGTGCTTATGGTTCTATGAATATAAGTGGTTGGATTGATGAAGGCTATATATAAGTTCACTCTTGGTAACCTTAAGGTGGTACATAGCACAAAGTATTCCCTAAGGGTTGCTTGAGGAAAGGAGTTAAGATAAAGAGGAAGGTAATGTATTGTATGCATTGAATGTGCCTAAAATGTTATAAGTGGCTCTATGTGCAATTATGAATGGGTTCCATGTGTATGATGTTGTATGTGGTTAATGTTATAAGTGGCTCTATGTGCAATTATGAATGGGTTCCATGTGTATGATGATGTATGTGGTTTATATTGTGTCTAATGTACTAACTGTTAATGAAGTTTCTCTAAAAAGGCATGATGCATAGTTTCCAACTAAATGTCCTTTTAAAAGCATGTTTTGCATGGTTATCATACTTAGTGCATTCTTGTACTAACACCATTCTTCTTCATCTTTTTACACCAAGTGTAGGTGGTGGTGGCTAAAGGGTCTTTCTTAGAAGTGAGGAGCTTGGCTTACTATTCCCAAGTTCGGGTGTGTCCTTAAAGATTCAAGGACATTTATGTTAAAGAGTTTCCTTAAGTTCTATGTACTAGATAGTAGTTTCTTTTGTATTGTAAGGGTTGTGTCCCTCTTGTGTTGTAGTCATGTTTTACGATGGCTACCTTGAGATGTAGTACATCGATTTTATATTAAAGGGTTAATGAGGTGAATTTTAAGACTTGTGTTATATTATGAAAAAAATTTAATTTTCCGCTATTTTTCTATAATAAATGCTATGACGAACGCTAAGAGTTTGTATAAGACCTCTCAGAGGTCGAATACGCCGATAACGACTAGGGGGTGCTCTCGGGTCGTTACAAACTTGGTATCGGAGCATAAAGTTATGAAAATGATCTTAGGATTCAATGTCTCGTGAGCCACGTCTAGTAGAGTCTTGTTCATCGGTGTGAGTCGCGACACATCAATGAACGAGAGGCTATAGGACGATAGAAGTTTCACTTTCTTTATTACACTTGTGTTGTGCCGTAGAGCTTAACTCCCTATGATCTCTCTCTCTCTTATTTTCCTTGTCCGATGGTCTTCTAGATGTGATTACTTGGAAGGGGTGATGTTGCAAGGATCGAGGGAAGAAAATGTGAGTTTTAATGCCTATTATGATGTGGTGACTATATGAGTATATATATGAAGGTAGATTTGGTAATCGTATTGTGATGCCAATAATGGCTATGTGTGACCTATGAGGTTGGGAGCATTATATTGAAAATGTTGATTGTGGTGTAGTTCTCCTATGATAAGAGTCGTTATGGTAAGAATGAAATCCTTTTTAGGATGATGAGTAGCTTTATGGTAATGGGTAATGATAGTAGAAAGTCATGGTGTAGATTTGAGGGGTTTTGAAGGAATGTGGTAACTAGTGTGAGTTGAAAGTTACTTTTCTTCTCTTATGAGTGATGCTTCATGGTTGTCGTTGTGTGAATCAGAGTTCTTGTGTAGGCTTGCCCTAAGAGTGGAAAAAGGGGATTTGTTCCATGAGTTGGGATAGTATTTTGCTCTAAGGTTAACTTGGAGAGTTGCATGTACCCCTTAGATCATGGGAAGGACAAGAGAATAGATCTTGACCAACTCTAAAGAGGATAGTAGTCTTGTAAGGTTGATCTTAAGTATGGTCATTCAAAGAGGTTGTTTAGATAATACCTAGGCATAGTTCAGCGGAAAGTTACACCAAAGGTGATGATAAGGGTATGATGTGATAAAGAGTTGATTAAGCTAACCCCTAGGGGGGATAATGTGCCTAGATGGTAAGGTTTTGAGTGCCCTTAATATTTCTACATTGATCTTCCTTGAGTTCTCCATGTTGAGAACCACTTTGGGTGATAGGTATGAAGTGGAGTGGTATATATACTCATTTTGTTTGGATTCTTGAAATCCTCACTTAAGGGAAAATAGTGAAGATTTAGTGGAGAATGGTTCCTACCTTAGAGATGAACAAGGTAATGAGTAAAGGAGTATGCATAACTTGATCCCGAGAGGGGGACATTGTGCTTAATTAGTAAGTGATAGTTCTCTTGAGTACTTTAATGTGCTCTTAGATGGGTTTATCGTAAGTGGGTGGATGATGAGTGAGTAGTAAGATTGTTGATATCCTTATCTTTTCCTTCTATTCTTATTCAAGCTTGAGACCAAAGAGTTCCTAGTAGCTTGTTCATGTTTTGGAGACTTGCATATAATTATGAGTTGCATGATCTCCGTATGTTATGCATGTCCTAGAAGACACTATGTTATGCATGTTTTGAAGGATTCTTACTAAATAAAAAAATAGAATTTTAGTAATAAAATTCATGTTTCTCATGTCAATATCCATCTTTATATGGTGAATGCACTCTTGACTTCATGAGGAGGAGAGTATGAGCATGCTTAGGTTAGGAGTTGAGAATTTCTCCTTAAATGAATTGACCTTTGTGTAATGCTTGCTTATGAGTTTATGATGCCATGTGTGTATGTTGTAACTAGGAGAAGGTAGTCCCTCCTTGAACATAACTAAACATGGTAATGACATGTATGTTCTTGATAGTATGATGATTACATGATAAGACCAGTAAATGATGTATAATCCTCATGTTAGGGTGCAACTAGTATGAATTGCTTAATTGCCTCATGAGTGGAAATGTTGATCATGTCTATGTGTGCAATTGTAAGCCATTGCATAATGGACACTGTGATGATATAAAAGTGGTAAATATCATGTCATGTTTAGGAGAAGGTAATTCCTCCTATGAACATGAGAAAGGCCTATGTGGTTGATGCATTATGAGTCGGTGAATAAAGTTTCAACTTGCTTATGTTGCATGAGTTTATTTGAAATGCATGCTTAAATGATTTCTCTTGATAAAGTTGCATAACGTGCTTTTATGAGATAGTTGCATGTTGTGTTTCTTTGGTGTTTGAAATGAGAATGATGATTATGACATGATTTTCTTGTATGTGCATATTTTTCTGAAAATTAATTCTTAAGTTGCATTTTGAGTTTTCACCAACTTTGTTTCTCATGGTTGAAATTGCACCCATAGATGTTGTGTGATGTTGACTTCATGAGAGTTGTAATGAGCATGCTTGATGTTGTCTTCTTAAAGAAATGTATTGTTGATTGCTTAATATATATGTTGATGCTCATTGAATATGGAGAAGGTAGTTCCTCCTACACTTATGAGAAGTAAAGAGTTTTAAGCATAGTGATGATTTGGAGAAGGAAGTTCCTCCAATGAAATGAGAAATAATAAAGTTGATGTATAAGGAGTTGGTAGATGTGTTGCTACTTTCTTGAATTGTACAAAGTTGTTTTGAGCCTTTTTGTCTGGAGTTGATGTTCCTCCTTGATGTGTGCTCTTATGTTGATGTTGTATGTTGTGTATTGTGAGCTGCAAGTTGGGTCATTGAGTCCTCCGAAGTGCTTTAAGTGTCTTTCGAGGACGAATGTTCCTAAGTGGGGGATATTGTAACAACCCTCAAAATAAAGTAGGATAAAGTAGAGCCTCACATGGGTATTATGCATTAATAACTTGTCAAAATAATGAAGAATAGTCTTTTAAGTTAATTTTAAAGAGTTTGGAAGTCAAACGTCAAGGGACGACCAAGACGTTCGGAAACTAGTCTTTTATGTGTTGGTGTGTTCTAGTATGTTGTTCATGTTTTTATGTGTTATTTGGAGTCTAAAATCAGTGGAGCTGACCCTAGTGTCTTAATATATGTTCATAGGGTCTAAACTTTCAAATACGACACCCCGGGGGCCACCCTAAGGGATCCCGAGGAGGACCCCAACCTTGGCCAAGAAAGCTGCCAGGGCAGCTTTAGATATGCTCATGGACGGAACATGTCCGCGTCGCGGACTAGCTCCACCATAGGCCAAAAGTTTGGTCCACGTCGCNTTGATGCATTATGAGTCGGTGAATAAAGTTTCAACTTGCTTGTGTTGCATGAGTTTATTTCAAGTGCATGCTTAAATGATTTCTCTTGATAAAGTTGCATAACGTGATTTAATGAGATAGTTGCATGTTGTGTTTCTTTGGTGTTTGAAATGAGAATGATGATTATGACATAATTTTCTTGTATGTGCATATTTTTGTGAAAATTAATTCTTAAGTTGCATTTTGAGTTTTCACGAACTTTGTTTCTCATGGTTGAAATTGCACCCATAGATGTTGTGTGATGTTGACTTCATGAGAGTTGTAATGAGCATGCTTGATGTTGTCTTGTTAAAGAAATGTATTGTTGATTGCTTAATATATATGTTGATGCTCATTGAATATGGAGAAGGTAGTTCCTCCTATACTTATGAGAAGTAAAGAGTTTTAAGCATAGTGATGATTTGGAGAAGGAAGCTCCTCCAATGAAATGAGAAATAATAAAGTTGATGCATAAAGAGTTGGTAGATGTGTTGCTACTTTCTTGAATTGTACAAAGTTGTTTTGAGCCTTTTTGTCTGGAGTTGATGTTCCTCCTTGATGTGTGCTCTTATGTTGATGTTGTATGTTGTGTATTGTGAGCTACAAGTTGGGTCATTGAGTCCTCCGAAGTGCTTTAAGTGTCATTCGAGGACGAATGTTCCTAAGTGAGGGATATTGTAACAACCCTCAAAATAAAGTAGGATAAAGTAGAGCCTCACATGTGTATTATGCATTAATAACTTGTCAAAATAATGAAGAATAGTCTTTTAAGTTAATTTTAAAGAGTTTGGAAGTCAAACGTCAAGGAACGACCAAGACGTTCGGAAACTAGTCTTTTATGTGTTGGTGTGTTCTAGTATGTTATTCATGTTTTTATGTGTTATTTGGAGTCTGAAATCAGTGGAGCTCACCCTAGTGTCTTAATATATGTTCATAGGGTCTAAACTTTCAAATACGACACCCCGGGGGCCACCCTAAGGGATCCCGAGGAGGACCCCAACCTTGGCCAAGAAAGCTGCCAGGGCAGCTTTAGATATGCTCATGGACGGAACATGTCCGCGTCGCGGACTAGCTCCACCATAGGCCAAAAGTTTGGTCCACGTCGCGGACTCCACTGTCTCGAAATTTAATTTCTAGAAACTTGCGGGAACACCTCCACATCGCGAACTTGTTTCCCGACGAAATCTGTGAAAATAAAACTCAAGTTTGACTTGTTTAAAAGGTCCAACTAAGTGAGGGATAGTTTGGGTACTTTGGGGAATTAATATAAACGGTTATTCTACCTATTTTAGGGTATTTTAAGTTGGTTAAAACCCCAAAACCTAGAATTAGACCCCATTCTTCAAATTAACCCTTACCTCTCAAAATAGATTTTCTAAAAAACTCCATTGAAGACCTTGCTGAAGTTCAAGCTAGAAGATGGGCTATCAACTGATTTCTTCTTCAATTTCATGGGTCTTCAATAATTAAGGTATGGTGACTATTGATCCTTAAATAACCTTTCATTCAAGGAGTTCTATCAAAGATTTACAAAAGTGATTCAAAGACCAAAATTCCCAATTTTCAATCTAAACATGGATTCCTTGTCAAACGATTTTCTAAATCATTCAATTGATAAATTCATGTGGAATTAAGGTTTTTAAAATAAATTTTCAAAGGAACTCTAGAAGAACCCATGATCCCCAAATTCTCAAAAATTGGCCTATAATGTGGGTCATTGTGAATATGATCTCTATTGATTAAATTATGTTTAGATTAGATTGTATTGATGTTTCCTATGATTATCTATACTTATTCATGTTGAATTGTTGGTATATTGATGAGTTGAGGATTATGCCCTTATGGGCAAATTTATGGGTTGATCCCTTTGTTTATGGAATTGTACTTAGACTATGTTTATTATATTGAATTACATTGTTGATTCCTATTGCTACCTATGTCAATTAATTATGAAATGTTGACGATTGATCCATGGTGATCATGGCTTGGAGAATTGGTAAGTTGACCTAACTTCTAGTCTATAGTATGAGAATTGATGTTGTGTGGATTGATCCACTTATGGTGGAGATGTTCACTTCTTGTCTATCTATGCATTTTGAGATCATGGACTTGAAGGCAATAGATGTGAAGTGAATTGATGATTATGATGCATATGTTTATGAAGATATCCAATAAAGGTTATGTATGAAATCCTCAATGCTAGCATGATGTTTAAAGTGTGTTGATGATGAGGAGTATAATATGAATGATAATGTTAGGGATAAGGTGTGGTCTACATGATTGATTATGTTAGGTACTATTGTGGAATGACCCCTACCTATATGACCCCTATATGAATGTGTGATCATATACATGTTAGGAGTACCTATTCAATGTTGAATATGTCCTTGTCTCCTATGATGAAGTGTGGGTGTGTGGTCAAGAATCCCTAAGGACTTTATATGTGAATTGCTCATGAATTGGGGACATTGTGAATGTGTTGTGATCCCTTTAAGGGAAGTGCACTCAATATCAATGTTGTTGCTAATATGTCACTATGAGGACCAATATGCACACAGACACACTCTACAAGTATAGCTATGAATATGATGTGTTATGGTGTTTATTGAAAGGTGAACTCTTAAATGTACCCTTACATCTTATTATGCATGCAAAGTGTATGATTAGCAAGGAATGAATATGTGTTGTATAAAGGTGTTTATGTAAAAGGCTTTCTCACATATGTACACACACATGAATGAATGAATAAGGTTATGATAATCTAGTGAAAGTGAGTCTCTTGAAAGGTTTCCTCAATTGTACTCTAAACTAGACTATGTTATGAATATGGTATGATTATGTGAAAGGTCATTCTCACATAATGTAGGTTCAATGACGAAAGGTCATTCTCATCTTAGAAACCTTTGAGATATATGATATGAGCGATTAAGTCCCTAAAGCCTGTTTATGAACTAATGTTAAATAAAGGCTTAGAGATGTTTAAAAAGGGAGTTGGAGCTTAGCACCTAGTGAACATGAAAAATGAGAGTGGGGGCTTCACCTTCAGCAAGTCCAGCTTCCCACAAGAGAACCTTCACGTTTAGTAAGTATGGGTTCCCAACATAGATGTTGTCTCATGAGATGGAAACCTCCACACTTAGTAAGTCAAGATTTTATAGTAGCAATCTCCTTGTTTCATAACTACGTGCCCCCGTAGGTATTAGCTTAGTGGATCCACTAGATAGCTATTATGTATGTAGGTCTTACTTTGGCAAGTAGTACCCTCTCTTTTCGGTGTGGGAGTAGAACACCAGATTCCATGTAGCTCACATGGTCTATGTCGGTTATGGCAATGTCTCCCGAAAGTTAAGAAATGAACTAAGATAAGAATGTGAACTCTAGTCATGATTTCTTAAAGATTTACTTAGTGTAGGTAGGACTATGGACCCTACTTATGCATTGCACAAATGGACTCTAAGGAAGGTTATGATTAGGCTCTTTATGTTATGAAGACTATGGTCTATGTATGTTACTATGAAAGCATGTTAAGGTTTACTTTACTTATGTCAAGATATGAAGTATGATTATGCATGTGAATTACACTTAAGACATTTTAATGGGTTTGCTTAGTATATGTGGGGGTATGGGACTCCATGTGTACATTGCACAAGTGAGCTTGTGAAGTGGTTGTAAGGGTGGTTTACCTATGGTATGAACTAAATGGGTTATGACTAATGATGTAGTAAAGGAATGAGTGCTTATATGATGTTATAAAGTATGTTGGTCGTATGTCTAATGTTAAATGAAGATGTATGACTTGTTGAATATGATGTGCCTAGTCTTTGGTGGCTTCCTAGGAACACTTGGTGCCAGTAGTATCATGGGATGCTACTTGCACATTGCACTAGTGTGACTTGAGGGTTGTCTTAGGTGATGGTTCCTATGTGAAGACTTTGTCTTATGGTGTGCTTATGGTTCTATGAATATAAGTGGTTGGATTGATGAAGGCTATATATAAGTTCACTCTTGGTAACCTTAAGGTGGTACATAGCACAAAGTATTCCCTAAGGGTTGCTTGAGGAAAGGAGTTAAGATAAAGAGGAAGGTAATGTATTGTATGCATTGAATGTGCCTAAAATGTTATAAGTGGCTCTATGTGCAATTATGAATGGGTTCCATGTGTATGATGTTGTATGTGGTTAATGTTATAAGTGGCTCTATGTGCAATTATGAATGGGTTCCATGTGTATGATGATGTATGTGGTTTATATTGTGTCTAATGTACTAACTGTTAATGAAGTTTCTCTAAAAAGGCATGATGCATAGTTTCCAACTAAATGTCCTTTTAAAAGCATGTTTTGCATGGTTATCATACTTAGTGCATTCTTGTCGTAACACCATTCTTCTTCATCTTGTTACACCAAGTGTAGGTGGTGGTGGCTAAAGGGTCTTTCCTAGAAGTGAGGAGCTTGGCTTACTAATCCCAAATTCGGGTGTGTCCTTAAAGATTCAAGGACCTTTATGTTAATGAGTTTCCTTAAGTTCTATGTACTACATAGTAGTTTCTTTTGTATTGTAAGGGTTGTGTCCCTCTTGTGTTGTAGTCATGTTTTAAGAGGGCAACCTTGAGACGTAGTACTCCGATTTTGTATTAAAGGTTTAATAAGGTGACTTTTAAGTCTTGGGCTATATTATGAAAAAAAATTTAACTTTTTCGCTATTTTTCTATGATAAATGCTATGACGAATGCTAAAAGCTTGTATAAGACCTCCGAGAGGTCGAATACGCAGGTAACGACTAGGGGGTGCTCTCGTGTCGTTACAGCCTTGGTATCAGAGCATAAAGTTATGAAAATGGTCTTAGGATTCAACGTCTCAAGAGCACGTCTAGTAGAGTCTTGTTCATCGGTGTGAGTCGCGACACATCTATGAGTGAGAGGCTATAGGACGATAGAAGTTTCACTTTCTTCATTACTTTTGTGGCGTGTCGTTGAGCTTAACTCCCTATGATCTCTCTCTTATTTTCCCTTGTCCGATGGTTTTATGGATGTGATTACTTGGAAGGGGTGATGTTGCAAGGATCGAGGGAAGAAAAGGTGAGTTTTAATGCGTATTATGATGTGGTGACTATATGAGTATATATATGAAGGTAGATTTGAAAATCGTATTGTGATGCCAATCATGGCTATGTATGACTTATGAGGTTGGGAGCATTACATTGAAAATATTGTATGGTGGTGTAGTTCTCCTATGATAAGAGTCGTTATGGTTAGAATGAAATCCTTTTTAGGATGATGAGTAGCTTTATGGTGATGGGTAATGATAGTAGAAAGTCATGGTGTAGATTTGAGGGGTTTTGAAGGAATGTGGTAACTAGTGTGAGTTGAAAGTTGTTTTTTTTTCTCTTATGAGTGATGTTTCATGGTTGTCCTTGTGTGAATCAGACTACTTGTGTAGGCTTGCCCTAAGAGTGGAAAAAAGGGATTTGTTCCATGAGTTGGGATTTTGTTTTGCTCTAAGGTTAACTTGGAAAGTTGCATGTACCCCTTAGTTCATGGGAAGGACAAGAGAATAGATGTTGACCACCTCTAATGAGGATAGTTGTCTTGTAAGGTTGATCTTAAGTATGGTCATTCAAAGAGGTTTTTTAGATAATACCTAGGCATGGTTGAGCGGAAAGTAACACCAAAGATGATGATAAGGGTATGATGTGATAAAGAGTTGATTAAGCTCACCCCAAGTAGGGGATAATGTGCCTAGATGGTAAGGTTTTGAGTGCCCTTAATATTTCTACATTGATCTTCCTTGAGTTCTCCATGTTGAGAACCACTTTGGGTGATAGCTATGAAGCGGAGTGGTATAGATACTTATTTTGTTTGGATTCTTGAAATCCTCACCTTAGGGAGAATAGTGAATATTTAGTGAAGAATAGTTCCTACCTTAGAGATGAACGAGGTAATGATTAAAGGAGTGTGCATAACTTGATCCCAAGAGGGGGACATTGTGCTTAATTAGTAAGTGATAGTTCTCTTGAGTACTTTAATGTGCTCTTAGATGGGTTTGCCGTAAGTGGGTGGATGATGAGTGAGTAGTAAGGTTGTTGATATCCTTATATTTTCCTTCTATTCTTATTTAAGCTTGAGACCAAAGAGTTCCTAGTAGCTTGTTCATGTTTTGGAGTCTTGCATAGGATTATGAGTTGCATGATCTTCGTATGTTATGCATGTCCTAGAAGACACTATGTTATGCATGTTTTGAAGGATTCTTACTAAATAAAAAAATAGAATTTTAGTAATAAAATTCATGTTTCTCATGTCAATATCCATCTTTATATGGTGAATGCACTATTGACTTCATGAGAAGGAGAGTATGAGCATGCTTAGTTTAGGAGTTGAGAATTTTTGCTTAAATGAATTGACCTTTGTGTAATGCTTGCTTATGTGTTTATGATGCCATGTATGTATGTTGTGACTAGGAAAAGGTAGTCCCTCCTTGAACATACCTAAACATCGTAATGACATGTATGTTCTTGATAATATGATGATTACATGATAAGACTAGAAGATGATGTATAATCCTCATGTTAGGGTGCAACTAGTATGAATAGCTTAATTGCCGCGTGAGTGGAAATGTTGATCATGTTTATGTGTGCAATGAAAGCCATTGCATAATGGACCCTCTGATGATATAAAAGGGGTAAATATCATGTCATGTTTATGAGAAGGTAGTTCCTCCTATGAACATGAGAAAGGCCTATGTGGTTGATGCATTATGAGTCGGTGATTAAAGTTTCAACTTGCTTGTGTTGCATGAGTTTTTTTGAAATGCATGCTTAAATGATTTCTTATGATAAAGTTGCATAACTTGCTTTAATGAGATAGTTGCATGTTGTGTTTCTTTGGTGTTTGAAATGAGAATGATGATTATGACATGATTTCCTTGTATGTGCATATTTTTGTGAAAATTCATGCTTAAGTTATATTTTGAGTTTTCACCAACTTTGTTTCTCATGGTTGAAATTGCACCCATAGATGTTGTGTTATGTTGACTTCATGAGAGTTGTAATGAGCATGCTTGATGTTGTCTTCTTAAAGAAATGTATTGTTGATTGCTTAATATATATGTTGATGCTCATTGAATATGGAGAAGGTAGTTCCTCCTATACTTATGAGAAGTAAAGAGTTTTAAGCATAGTGATGATTTGGAGAAGGAAGTTCCTCCAATGAAATGAGAAATAATAAAGTTGATGCATAAGGAGTTGGTAGATGTGTTGCTACTTTCTTGAATTGTACAAAGTTGATGTTGTATGATGTGTATTGTGAGCTGCAAGTTGGGTCATTGGGTCATTGAGTCCTCCGATGTGTTTTAAGTGTCATTCGAGGACGAATGTTCCTAAGTGGGGGATATTGTAACAACCCTCAAAATAAAGTAGGATAAAGTAGAGTCTCACATGGGTTTTATGCATTAATAACTTGTCAAAATAATTAAGAATAGCCTTTTAAGTCAATTTTAAAGAGTTTGGAAGTCAAACGTCAAGGGACGACCAAGACGTTACGAAATTAGTCTTTTACGTATTGGTGTGTTCAAGTATGTTGTTCATGTTTTCATGTGTTGTTTGGAGTCTAAAATCAGTGGAGGTGACCCTAGTGTCTTAATATATGTTCACAGGGTCAAAATGTTCGAATACGACACCCCGGGGACCACCCTAAGGGACCCCGAGGAGGACCCCAACCTTGGCCAAGCAAGTTACCAGGGAAGGTTGAGAAATGCTAAAGGAGGGAGCATGTCCGCGTCGCGGACTACACTGTCTCAGAATTTAATTTCTAGAAACTTGCAGGAACACCTCTGCGTCGCAAACTTGTTTCCCGACGAAATCTGCGAAAATAAAACTCAAGTTTGACTTGTTTAAAAAGTCCAACTAAGTGAGGGCTAGTTTGGGTACTTTGGGGAATTATTATAAACGGTTATTCTACCTATTACAAGGTATTTTAAGTTGGTAAAAACCCCAAAACCNGACCCCAACCTTGGCCAAGCAAGTTACCAGGGAAGGTTGAGAAATGCTAAAGGAGGGAGCATGTCCGCGTCGCGGACTACACTGTCTCGGAATTTAATTTCTAGAAACTTGCAGAAACACCTCCGCGTCGCGAACTCTTTTCCCGACGAAATCTGCGAAAATAAAACTCAAGTTTGACTTGTTTAAAAGGTCCAACTAAGTGAGGGCTAGTTTGGGTACTTTGGGGAATTATTATAAACGGTTATTCTACCTATTACAAGGTATTTTAAGTTGGTAAACACCCCAAAACCTAGAATTAGACCCCATTCTACAAATTACCCTTCCCTCTCAAAATAGATTCTCTGAAAAACTCCATTGAAGGCCATGATGAAGCTCAAGCTAGAAGATGGGTTTTCAACTGATTTCTTCTTGAATTTCCTGGGTCTTCAAAAATTAAGGTATGGTGACTCTTGATCCTTGATTAACCTCTCATTCAAGGAGTTCTATCAAAGATTTTCAAAAGTGATTCAAAGACCAAAATTCCCAATTTTCAATATAAACAAGGGTTCCTTGTCAAAAGATTTTCTAAATCATTCTATTGATGAATTCATGTGGAATTAAGGTTTTTAAGATAAATTTTCAAAAGAATTCTTGAAGAAGCCATGATCCCCGAATTCTCAAAAATTGGCCTATGATGTGGGTCTTTCTGAATATGATCTCTATTGATGAAATTATGTTTAGATTAGATTGTATTGATGTTTTCTCTGATTATCTATACTTATTCATGTTGAATTGTTGGTATATTGATGAGTTGAGGATTATGCCCTTATGGGCAAAGTTATAGGTTGATCCCTTTGTTTATGGAATTGTACTTAGACTATGTTTATGATATTGAATTACATTGTTGATTCCAATTGCTACCTATGTCAATTGATTAAGAATTGCTGAGGATTGATCCATAGTGATCATGGCTTGGAGAATTGGTAAGTTGACCTAACTTTTAGTCTATAGTATGAGAATTGATGTTGTGTGGTTTGATCCACTTATGATGGAGGTGTTCACTTCTTGTCTATCTATGCATGTTGAGTTCATGGCCTTGAAGGCAATAGATGTGAAGTGAATTGATGATTATGATGCATATGCTTATGAAGTTATGCTATGAAGGTTATGTATGAAATCCTCAATGCTAGCATGATGTTTAAAGTGTGTTGATGATGAGGAGTATAATATGAATGATAATGTTAGGGATAAGGTATGGTCTACATGATTGATTATGTTAGGTACTATTGTGGAATGACCTCGACCTATATGACCCCTATATGAATGTGTGATCATATACATGTTAGGAGTACCTATCCAATGTTGAATGTGTCATTGTCTCCTATGATGATGTGTGGGTGTGTGGTCTAGAATTCGTAAGGGATTTATATATGAATTGCTCATGAATTGGGGACATTGTGAATGTGTTGTGATCCCTTTAAGGGAAGAGCACTCAATATCAATGTTGTTGCTAATATGTCACTATGAGGACCAATATGTGCACACACATACTCTACATGTATAGCTATGAATATGATGTGTTATGGTGTCGATTAAAAGGTGAACTCTTCTATGCACTTTTACATCATATTATGCATGCAAAGTTTATGATTAGCAAGGTATGAATATGTGTTATATAAAGGTGTTTATCTGAAAGGCTTTCTCACATATGTACACACACACATGAATGAATGAATAAGGTTATGATAATCTAGTGAAAGTGAGTCTCTTGAAAGGTTTCCTCAATTGTACTCTAAACTAGACTATGTTATGTATATAGTATGATTATTTGAAAGGTCATTCTCACATAATGTAGGTTATATGATGAAAGGACAATCTCTTCTTAGAAACCTTTGAGCTATATGATATGAGGAATTAAGTCCCTAAAGCCTATTTTATAGACTAAGGTTAAATAAAGGCTTAAAGATGTTTAAAGAGGGAGTTAGAGCTTAGCACCAAGTGAACATGAAAACTGAGAGTTGGGGCTTCACGTTTAGCAAGTCCGGCTTCGCACAAGGGAACCTTCACGTTTAATAAGTCCGGGTTCCCAACATATATGTTGTCTCATGAGATGGAAACCTCCACGCTTAGTAAGTCAAGGTTTTCTAGTATCAATATCCTTGTTGCATAACTATATGCCCCGTAGGTATTAGCTTAGTGGATCCACGAGATAGCTATTATGTATGTAGGTCCTACTTTGGCAAGTAGTACCCTCTATTTTCAGTGTGGGAGTAGAACACCGGATTCTATGTAGCTCACATGGTCTATGTCGGTTATGGCAATGTCTCCCGAAAGTTAAGAAATGAACTAAGATAAGAATGTGAACTATAGTCATGATATCTTAAAGAGTTACTTAGTGTAATTAGGACTATGGACCCTACTTATGCATTCACAAGTGGACTCTAAGGGAGGTTATGATTAGGCTCTTTATGTTATGAAGCCTATGGTCTATGTATGATAATATGAAAGCATGTTAAGATTTACTTTACTTATGTCAAGACATGAGTTATGATTATGTTTGTGAATTACACTTATGACTTTTTAATGGGTTTGCTTAGTATATGTGGGGGTATGGGACTCCATGTGTACATTGCACAAGTGAGCTTGTAAAGGGGTTGTAAGGGTGGTTTACCTTTGGTATGAACTAAATGGGTTATGACTAATTATGTAGTAAAGGAATGAGTCCTTATATGATGTTATGAAGTATGTTGGTCTAATGTCTAATGTTAAATGAAGATGTATGACTTGTTGAATATGATGTGCCGAGTCTAAGGTGGATTCCTAGGAACACTTGGTGTGAGTAGTATTGTGAGATGCTACTTGCACATTGCACTAGTGTGACTTGGGGGTTGTCTTAGGTGATGGTTCCTATGTGAACACTATGTCTTATGGTGTGCTTATGATTCTATGAATATATGTGGTTGGGTTGATGAAGGCTATATGTAAGTTCACTCTTGGTAACCTTAAGGTGGTAGATTGCACAAAGTATTCCCTAAGGGTTGCTTGAGGAAAGGAGTTAAGATAAAGAGGAAGGTAATGTATTGTATGCATTGAATGTGCCTAAAATGTTATAAGTGGCTCTATGTGCAATTATGAATGGGTTCCATGTGTATGATGATGTATGTGGTTTATATTGTGCCTAATGTACTAAATGTTCACGAAGTTTCTCTAGAAAGGCATGATGCATAGTTTCCAACTAAATGTCCTTTTAAAAGCATGTTTTGCATGGTTATCATACTTAGTGCATTCTTGTACTAACATCATTCTTCTTCATCTTTTTTCACCAAGTGTAGGTGGTGGTGGCTAAAGGATCCTTCCTAGAAGTGAGGAGCTTGGCTTACTATTCCCAAGTTCGGGTGCGTCCTTAAAGATTCAAGGACCTTTATGTTAAAGAATTTCCTTATGTTCTATGTACTACATAGTAGTTTGTTTTGTATCGTAAGGGTTGTGTCCCTCTTGTGTTGTAGTCATGTTTTAAGATGACCACCTTGAGTCGTAGTACTCCGATTTTGTATTAAAGGTTTAATGAGGTGACTTTTAAGTCTTGTATTATATTATGAAAAAGTTTTCAATTTTCCGCTATTTTTCTATGATTAATGCTATGATGAATGCTAAGAGCTTGTATAAGACCTCCGAGAGGTCGAATACGCCGGTAACGACTAGGGGGTGCTCTCGGGTTGTTACAGATAAGACCCTTCTTTAACTCCCTCTCTTTCATTTTTATTGTTTTTTTTAGTGTTTTTTATTGCATTTGAGGACAAATTGCTTTTTTTGTGGTGGGGTGAGTTATTTCCATACCTACCTCTTGTGTTTATCATTTTTTGTATATATTGGGTTTGTGTACTATAAGTTGTGTTTTGACACTGATTTATGGATATTTAAGCTTGTCGCTCCATATTTTGAATGCAAATGGATTTTGGTTTTTGACCCTTCTAATAAAATTTGCCACCTCTTGATTGTGTTTGAATGTGGTTGTTCTTGTGCAAATTTGACTGTCGATCTTGATCAATACCGATGACTTGAGTAATGCTCTTAATCAAACAAAAATGAATGTGCGGTTATGATGAGGCCAAATAAAGTTCATAGGCAATGTGTGAACATTTTGCAACCTGTTATGACTAGTCGATTATCGAATTGAGTATTTTGTGATGAATATTGCACACTAGCTAAAGTGTGGAGTCTTGTTTGATATTGGTGTCAATGCCTGGTGTGATAATCTTATCGTGAACCATGTGTGATAACACCTAGAATTTGCCCCGTATGTCCGGTTGACTAAGTGATGCAAGCTCTAGAAATGATCTTAGACAATAATTTTAAAGAGTGAAACAATTTGACATTATACCTCTTTTGTGGCCAACCTTGTAAGTGTGTGAACTTTGCTTGAACGCCCTTTGAGCCTTACCCTTTTCTTTGAAGAAACTTAATGCAATTATAACCCTTCTTTATACATTCACACATAATCCTCATAAAGTGTGGTTTCTTTGAATAGCCAACTTAGGCCAAAAGCCTAAGTTGAGGGTGTGGTGAAAAGAGAAGGTAAATCAAGACGTGTGAAGAACTCCCCCTTTATCGATGATTTAAAAAAGATGGAACTCCTCTGTACAAAAAAAAAAGAAAAGAGAAAAGAAGAATGGAAAAGAAAATGAACGAAAAAAAATTGAGAAATAAAATTGTAAAAGTTGCGAAAGAAATGGGACGTCCGATATTCCATGAGAAGTGAATAATGGGGTGAATTTTGAGTATGACTGAAAGTGTTGAAGAAAAGGAAAGAGAGTGTTGTTCATACCACATTTCATGAGGATAGCAGCCACTGAACGTAAATGACTATACATTTACACTCAACCCTGTTACAAGCCTTGAAAAGACCTTTTTGATCTTGAGAGAGCTGAAGCAAGTGTTGATTGGAAAATAAGGGCACACCTATGGGTTAAGTTATGCATGTGTTAATCCTTGTGAGTGTGAGAGTTGCATGTGATTCCGGAGCTATAAATTGTTGAACAATAGTGTGTGAATATGGAATCATTCTTTGTGTGAGGGCATTTGAGTACCTTTGTTGAGCTTGAACTTGCATTTGAAGCAAGTATTGTGAACTTGAGAATCTTTGGTAATGGTGAGTCACAACTTGAACCTTTGAGTGCACAATTGATCCTTGCATAAGTAAGTTGAGTCTTGTCATGTGCATTCATGATTGAATCTTGCGTAGCACTGTTTGAGATATCCTTTTTGAACTGCTGAACTTGAGTTTTACTTGAGGACAAGCAAAAGTTTAAGTTGGGGGTGTTGATCAGTCTAAGATTTGGACTCATTTACCGCTTGATTTGTATAGATTTAGTGTCCTCAAATACTTATTTTGTGCCAATAACTGATGTAAAATCCTTGATTTTCACGTATATGGATTGAGGAACAAAGCAAGGACACTAATTTACAAAAAGGAACAAAGTGAGCTGAAAGAATGAAGAAAAGCAAGCCTAGTTATCACCAAGTCCACTTGGCGAGTCACTGAATGGCTGATTGACTGCCTAAAGTTCCAGTGTGCCAAGCCTTGATGGAAAGAACCAAGTTGACAAGAGAAAGGAGCAATCGTTGGATCGCCGAGTGGTTCCGCGATGCACTATTTGATCACCCAAAGTTACAGACCTTGAGGACGTTGAAGGCCAAGGTAGAAGGGCGATGGAATTGACCAAAGGGCGGATCGCCGAGTGGATCGGCGAGCCTGACTTACTGCACCAAGTGGCTCTTCGCAGCATATTTTTGGCGACTATAAATATATCTTTGAACATTTAGTTTAAGACAAAATTTTCATATCTAATTTTCAATATATCGAATTGTGATTATTATTTTGAGTATTGAGACAAGTTTTTCCCTAGTACTTCCTAAGCTTTGAAGAATTGAAGTTTTTCACTTGCAAGAAATTGTAAGTGGGTCTTTGAGATTCTTCGAATTGGAACATTGTAAGAACGAAATCAATCTTACCCAGTTGATGGAAACTCAATTTGGTAACGATTTTTATCTTTTTATGATGTCTAGCTAAAACCTCAATTATTGGGGTGTGAGTATGTGATTATGGGCTGATTTAGTTTGTGGTTATTGCTAATTGTTAGTTTAAATGTTGTTTAGAAGTGAGTTCAATCAGTAATTGTGTTTTAATTTAAGAATTGTAGTTGCAAATGCAGTTCTACCCTTGTGTTTTTGGCTTGCGAGAGAGAGAGATGTTTTAAAACTAAGCTTATTGATTAATGGTCAGTGGGTATTGGGTTGACCTGGGTTCAGCACGAGAGAGTGAATCCTAAACTCAATCCCGCACATTCAGCTCGAAAGAGTGAATGGACTAAGGTCTGGGCTGGTCTTATTTTGCTTGCTTGTTGATGTTCGAGAGAAATCAACTCGATTCGGGTTAAATTGTTCGAGAAAAAATTTATCCCCTCTAATGCTTAGCTTACTCACTAATATACCGTTATTTCCTAACAGTTGCAATTACCCATTTTTCTATATTAGCCTATAATCGAATCACATCCCAAGAACCCGTCTCATTATTGTTATCTCGTATTATTTGCCATTGTTTGTAGTTGATAATTCAAACCAGAACCCCCTTATTTGACATTCTTGTCATCCCTTAATTTGAATTATGTTTTTATTCGATAATGTCTATTCCTATGGTTCATTTGGTCATATTCATACTTCCTAATAAATTTTCAAACACGTACCACTTTCTATGGGATTCAACCCCAACTCATTTAGTTGGGTTTTATACTGACTAGCGATCGTTGACATTTCGAATTGGAAGAAATGTCCTTGAAACGTTAATCAACAATACACCTAATATTTAAATACATATCCCCATATATCAAAACCTAATTTTATAACCTGATAAGAAAAATAATAATATTAAACTTCTGTACCACTGGTTACGAAACCAGTGGCAAGCTGGCAACAACCACAACTTAATTCACTTTCCACATATAGAACTTAAGCAGATGGAGAATCATGACTTTAGTTTACTGGTCATTAGCGATCACTGATTAATGTATCAGGGACACTTCATCCAATTCTAAGTGTCAACGATCGCTAGTCAGTATAACAACCCAACCAAATGAGTTGGGGTCGAATCCCATATAGAGTGGTAGTACGTGTTTAAGATTTAATAGAAAAATACAAATATGTTCAAGTCAATAATAGGAATAGACATTATAGAAGGAAAACATAATTCAAATTAAGGGGTGACCCAAATGTCAAATAACAAAAATGGGGTTTTGGTTTCAACTATCAGCTACAACAACAGAAAAATAACACGATTTCGAAAATAATGAGACAGGTTCTTGGGATGTGATTCGATTATAGGCTAATATAAACAAATGGGTAACTGCAACTGATAGTAAATAGTTGTAATCCATTGAATAAGCTAGACTTTAGTGGGGATGAACTTTCTCTCGAACAATTTACCCTGAATCAAGTTGGTTTCTCTCGAACACCAACAAACAAGCAATTAAGAATAGCCTACGCTTTAGTCCATTCACTCTCTCGAGATGAATATGTGGAAAAGTATTTAGGATTCACTCTCTAGAGCTGAACCCATGACAACCCAATACCCACAAACCATCAATTCAATAATCTTGGTTTTAAAACCTCTCTCTCGAGCAAGCCAAAAACACGAAGGTAAAACTGCATTTGCAACTACAATACTTTAATTTTAACCACAATTACTGATTGAAATCACTTCTAAACAACATTTAAACTGACAATTAGCAATACTCATAAGCTAAATCAACCCATAATCACATAATCACACCCTAAGAATTGGTGTTTTAGCTAGACATCATAAAAAGATAGAAATCGTTACCAAATTGTGTTTCCATCAACTGGGTACAATTAATTTCATCTTTACAGAGGTCTAAATTGAAGAATCTCAAAGACCCACTTTCAATTTCTCAAAAATAGAAAACTTCAATTCTTCAAAGCTAAGGAAAAATATTCTCCTAAATACTCTCCTAAATGTTTCGAATAAAAAAAATATTATGATAAAAACTTTGATACTAAACTAAATGTTCAAAAACGTATTTATAGTCGCCAAAAATATGTTGTGAAGGACCATTCGGCACAGTAAGTAGGGATCACCGATCAACTCGGCGATCCGCCCTTTGGTCACTTCCATCGCCCCTTTTGCTTTGGCCTTCAGCATCCTCAAGTTCTGTAACTTTGGGTGATCCAACACTGCATTAAAGAACCAGTCGGCGACACGTCGACTGCTCCTTTCTCTCGCCGACTTGATTTTCTCCTTCAGGGCTTGGCACACTGGAACTTTAGGCGGTCAAATGGTCACTCGGTGACTCACCAAATAGACTTGGCGATCACCATGTCTTCCTTTCTTCGCTCTTTCAGCTCACTTTGTTCCTTTTTGCAAATTAGTGTCCATCTTTGTTACTCAATCCAAATACCTTGAAATCAAGGGTTTTACATCAGCTATTGGCACAAAACAAGCATTTGAGGACACACAATCTATCCAAATAAAGCCCTAAATGAGTCCAAATTGTGGACTCATCAACACCCCCAACTTAAACTTTTGCTTGTCCTCAAGTAAAACTCAAGTTCAGCAATTCAAAAAGGATGTCTCAAACCGTGCTACGCAAGACTCAATCATGAATGCACACAAAAAGACTCAACTTACTCATGCAAGGATCAATTGTGCACTCAAAGATTTAAGTTGTGACTCACCATTATCAGAGATTCTCGAGTTCACCATACTTGTTTCAAATGCAAGTTCAAGCTCAACAAAGGTACTCAAATGCCCTCACACAAAGAATGACTCCATATTCACACACAATGGTTCAACAATTTATAGCTTCGGAATCACAATCAACACTCACACTCACAAAGATGAACACATGCATGACTCCACCCATAGGTTTGCCATTATTTTCCAATCAACACTTGTTTCAGCTCTCTCAAGATCAAAAGGTCTTTTGAAGGCTTGTAACGGGGCTGAGCATAAAGGTATGGTCATTTAGGTTTAGTGGTTGTTATCCTCATGAATTGTGGTATGAACAACACTTTCTTTCATTTTCTTCATCATTCTCATTCATGCTCAAAAGTCACCCCATTATTCACTTTCCATGAAATACCGAACACCCCATTTTCTTTTGCAACCTTATTTCAAACTTTTTCATTCTTTTTATGTTTCATTTTTCTCTTATTTATGTTTTGTATGGAGGAGTTCCATCTTTTTCAAAACCATGGATCAAAGGGGACTTCTTTGCATTTCTTGATTTACCTTCTCTTTTCACCACACCCCCAACTTAGGTTTTTGGCCTAAGTTGGCTATTCAAACAAACTACAAATCATGAGGATTATGGGTAATGGATAAAGAAAGGTTCACAATTTCATCAAGTTTCTTCCAAGAAAAAGGCTAAGGCTCAAAAGGTGTTCAAGCAAAGATCACACACTCACAAGGTTGGCCACAAAAGAGGTATCATGTCAAATTGTTTTACACTCTTCAAAGTTGCCTAAGATCATTTCCAAAGATTGCATCACTTAGTCAACCGGACCAACGGGGCAAATTCTAGGTGTCATCACACAAGGTTCACGGTAAGCTCATCACACAAGACATTTACACCAATGTCAAACAAGACTCCACACTTTAGCTAGTGTGCAATGTTCATCACAAGAGACTCAATTTGATAACCGGCTAGTCACAATGACATGAAAAAAGTTCACATATTGCCTATGCAACTTCATTTGGCATCATCGTAGCTAGACATTCATTTTTGTTCGATTATGAGCACTATTCAAGTCATCAGTATTGATGAAGACCGATACTTAAATTTGCAAGAGAACAGCCACATTTAAACACAATCAAGAGGTGGCATAAAATTTTCAAAAAGGGACAAAAATTATTTACATTCAAAATAAGGAGCCACAAGCTCAAACATCCACAAAATACAGTAACAAAACACAATATATAGCACAAAAACACAACATATAAACAGAACAACACTCACAAAAGGTGGGCCTCACCCCACCACAAAACAAAAGCAATTTGTCCTCAAATGTAAGAAATTATCCAAAAGTCAATAAAAATAAGACAGAGAGGGAGGTAAAGAGGGATCATGTCTAAATAGTCGCTCTATCTGTCGGGGCATTAGTGCCCGGTGTAGTAATCTGATCTTGGGCATCATTGCCCGGAGTCACCTCAGAAGTACCGGCTCCACTGGACCCACCCATGATGGTGTCTCTCAAAGAGGTCAGGCACACAGTCTCGAACATAGCATTCTCCAGGTCAGCCAGATCATCATAAACCTCAACATCACACATATCTATATGCTACTCATCGGTCTCCACCTCCGACTCATCAGCTGCCATAACTTCCCGATGTACATCTTCGGTGGTGACTAGAGGAATCTCAGAAGTTGTCAGCGCATCAACATCATCAGCTGCCTCCAATAGGGAAGTGAAGTCACTGGACTTCAAGTAGTTCGAGTCCTTCCTCAGATCCGCAGCCTTGGCTTTCAAAGTCGTAACATCAGAAGTCTCCCCCCTATCTACTCTCACAAGCCTCAACTCTCGCAATGAGAGTGTCTATGGAAGTCTGGAGGGGTGTCAGTGCAATAAGAAGGGCACTCTCGATCATCCATGGGACTGCAGCCTTCAAATAGGTAGCCCTCACGTCAGTCGAACAAGTAGCCCATCTTCAGGATCATAGCCTGAGTAATCTTGGCGGGCTAGGAAGAGGTAGAAGCACCTGGAGCCTATGAAGAAGAAGTATGAGCAGATGTCCCTGAAGGCTCGGGGGTCGGAGTAGGCAAAGAGGCCTCTGCAGGTATCGAATCAATGTCCACCTCCGGAGATGTATCCACCGGAGCTTCTCTACTTCTGTCGGCCTCCTCTCTTGTGTACTCGGCCTCTATACGCCGAATGTCTGTAGAAGATGAAGGAGTGACCTCAATATACCTTGTCTCATCACGAGGAACTCCAGCACGCCTATACATCTCTGTAATCAGCATCAGGAATGGCAAGGAGGTCGGACTCTGCTTGGCCCTCATGGCCATCTCTTGCTCTATGAGGAGTCCCAGGTTGATGTTCCTGCGGGATATGATCGACCCAAGGTAGGCCACCTTAGGGTGGCGGATGATGGACTCATTTTGGGATGGCATGACAGTGCTACTAATAAAGCCAAACTAGAACCGAGCAGCAATATTCAAATCCCTCTTCTCGATGGGGACCCCTTCCTTGATCCACCTCGGGGTGGTATCGAATATCAACGGAGTAAGTCAGCCCTTCAAATCATCCAAGGACTGAGTAGTAGGCAAGCCCTCATATGACACTGTAGATCATAGACCCCTGTCAAACACAATATTAATGCACTCGCTACTGCACCCGACTTCTTTTCCCCAGACCATGACTGACTTAACCGGTCTGAATGTGCTGGCCTTGTTCTTCCCCTTTGGCACCAGCTCTCCGTATACTGTATAGAACTCCTGAACCCTTGTAGGAATGTAGGGGCCTCAGAGCCTGGTGAACTGCTCAAATCGGTGGAAATGGAGGGTGTCCCTCACTGCGGAGTATCTGCCCTCTAGGTCCTCCATGGATAACAACTTCTCCTCGAGGATAGTCTGCAACCCATCAGTTTTAATCTATTAAGGAGTTCGGGAGGAAGAACTAATGGTGGCACTGGAGCCACAGGAGGTGACGGAGTTGGCAATGTATCTGCCGGAGAAGAGGTTGTTGGGACTCTAGCTGAGTCAGGACGAGCTCTAGCACGGATCTCTGCTCTCAGGGATTGTAAGGGTTGGTCGTCTACCAGCTCAGATAACACATCTTGAGAGTTACGAGCCTCTCCCTCACTGTCGGAGTTGCTCACCGGAGTCCCAGATACGGGCCTCTTGCCGTTGCCTTTTCCTCCATTTGGAGGCTCTTGCCTTCCCTTTTTAGGAGGTTGGCTCCTCCTTCATTTATAGTTATACCCCGCGCTCTTTTACGGAGCGACATATCAATGTTGGTTTTTGCCATATCTGCAAAATATCAGAAAAAGTTAGAAATAATTCAAGCAAAAGCACAGAAGAAAAGAGTTGTAGATAGACACGCCGAACCAGTCAGTGAGTCACCGAATCTCTTTGGCGAGCCAGATCGGACTAGCCAAAAGGATTGGCTCAAAATTTCGAGAAAATTTGGCATGTCGGCGATGGGAAGGGCCTTTCGGCGAGCAAGGAATAGCTCACCGAGAGTTACAGTGCATTTTAAGGATTAGGGTCACAGAAAAGGCGATCAAAGAAGACCTTCGGGGAGTCATGATGAGTACACAAATTGGACTCATTTAGGGCTTTATTTTGATAGGAATAGTGTCCTCAAATGCTTATTTTGTCTCAATATCTGATGAAAACTCTTAAGTTACAGGTATTTGAAGTTTTAGTGGAAGCATGGAAACTTAGGCGCAAAAAGGAACAAAAAGGCTGAAAAGAACAAAGAAGTTGAAGCATGCGCATCGCCAAGAACGCATAGCGATTCGCCGAAAGGATGCACTTCACCCTTTGTTCCAGTACGCGAAGCCTTGAAGGAGCAGGATCAAAAGGGCGATGAAAGGAGCAGTCGGCGTTTTACCAAATAATTTTGTGAAGCAGAACTAGGTCGCCCAATGAAACAGAGCATGACGATGTTGAAGCCTAGTGCAAGACGGCAACGAACTACACCAAAGGGGGAATCGCCGAGTTAATCAGCGATTCCGACTAACCTCACCGAAAGATCCGCCAGCACTATTTTCTGAAGTCTATAAATATTAAACTTGTTAATAATTTTTAAGAGTCAAACATTTATTTTAATTTCCAGAATAGAATAGTACTTTTTGGATATTTTCTCTCAAGTTTGGAGAGGGTTTTTGGGAGACTTGAAGAAAGAAGGATTTCATCTTCCCAAGTTGGAAGTGGGTCTTCTTCATTCTTCTTCCTTTGATTAAATCAAGGTTTAATTCCTTATACCTATTTGCTTTTAGTATCATTTCAAGTGTATTTTGTTATTTCATGATGTGTGGGTAAAAACCCCATTCTTGGGGTGTGATTTAGCAAGTATGTGTTGATATTGTTGTTTGGTCTTGCTCAATGATAGGATAGATGTATTTTAATGGTAATTTCACCGAGTGGTTATGGTTTAATTTAATGGGTTTTTAGTTGCAAATACAAAACCAACCATGTGTTTTCGGCTTGCCCGAGAGGGAGGTCGCGAAACCAAGACCGCTAGACTGATGACCTAAGGAGTGGGTCGACATAAGGTTCAGCCCGAGAGGGTGATCCCTAGTCCTATATCCTAACACTCAGCACGAGAGACTGAGTGGGGTAAGGCGTAAGCTGGCCTTCATGCGGCAAATGGGTGTCCGTGATGAACACATTTGAAACGGGGTAAGTTTCCCGAGAGGGAACTTATTTCCATCTAAAGCTTGGCCAAGTCACTATTATCTTGAAATTTTCCTATCGAAAGCATGTACCCAATGATTTATCTCAACTTGTATTGCGGTTACACCCCAAGAACTTGTCCCTATACTTGATTTTATTGTTATTTTTGTTGCTTTTTACTATTTGTGACAAAAAACCCATTTGATATTTGACACCTTTGTGTCACACCTTTTTATTTACAATATTTTTAATCGTTAATGTCTTTAGCTACGACTAGTTTGAACTTTATTTTATTTTTCTACTAATTCTCAGAAGCACTCCCTTGGGACACGACCCCAACCCTTGGTTGGATTACTATGTTATCGACGATTGTAGACACTCGTACTGTAGGTTAGTGTTGTTGGTCACGATAAGCATCAAAATGGAGCCGCTGCCGGGGAGTGGTGTTGTTTGAGAATTTTAGTTTAATAGAGTTTCTGTTCTTATTAGTTGTAATTTACTAACTTAATTTTTAGTTTTGTTTTGATTGTTAGAGTTTTGAAGCAGGGGAGTTGAACATATCGAGCAGTACTTGCAAGTTAATGGAGCTGCCGTCATTAGAAGGGATGATGTTCCGAGATATAATCCTAACTTTTAGGCAATCAGAAGGTGAACAGCTTCATGAGGCATGGCTGAGGTTCAAAGCACTTTTGGGTCAACGCCTTACTCACGGAATCCCTGAAAGAGTCATTTTGGAATCTTTCTACCGAAGTCTTAGTCTGGGAAACATAATGATGGTTGATCAAATTGCCTCGGGTAGTCTAGTACGACAACCCTATGTGGAAACAGCCAAATTGCTAGATGACTTAATTGAGCCAGATCAGAAAATGAAAATGAGAGATTTCAACTTAGTGATCCTGCTAACTCAGTTAGATGAGCTGACAAAGAAAATTGAGGATCTTGAAGTCCAGTGCAACAAGAAAGAGCGCTATGTTCCTCCTCATGAGCGAAAGAGAATTAAGAACAAGAAGGATGGACAGAACAAAGAAATGCTCCCATTTCTACTGCAGAAATCCAGTGAGCAACATAGGGTACTGGAGAAGCTCAAGGAGAACGTATTGTTGTTGAACCAGATGACGACCTCCCATTCTATGCTCATTCAACTACTAGGTTCTCAAATGGATCGAGTGTTGACTGAACTCTATCCAGATTTTAAAGAAAGATTGCATGATGAAGTTGAGGCAAACCTCGCCATTGGAGTATAAGTATTAACTTGCGTCGTGCCACGATGTTAACTAAGGCGCTTCTTGGGAGGCAACCTAAGGTTTTAGATGTTTTTGTTTGCTTTTAAAAATAAGGGTGTGTTAGTGGTGCAGGTTTAAATGTTGAAAGTGTTTGGAAAATGCATTTTGGCGAGTAAAATGGTCAGTCAGTGGATCCCCGAAATGGTCGGCGTGCCAGAATCGACCCGCCGTTTGGATCAACTCAAATTTAATTCAGAGCCTGTAAAACTCGGTGAGCTCAAGAATCAGTTCAGCGACCTCGATTTAGAACGCTGTCTTGACCCCCAAGAAACTGATGATCTGTAACGACTCAGAAAATGATAGGTTAAGCAAGAGCCTAATGACTTTGTGTTGACTTTATAATGAGGTTCTATGAGGTGTAATGTTGTCCCAAGCTAAAGAGTTTAGGGAGTCAACGTCTTGGAACGTGTTAGACTGAAGGACTTGTTTTAGTGTTGGTCAAGGGCCAAGGGCAGCACAACGGTTCGTGAAGCCCCACGCGGATCGTGAAGTCGTCTCTGAAGGGTTTCATTTGACTTAGAGTGAAAGGTCAACTTCAAAGGATGATAACTCTTAGTTAAAAATGAATTAGGTTGGCCATTGCATATCTAATTAAGGTCTCTGAGACCTTTTTCCAACGCCACAAAGTTTGCCCTATTCCGATCTCGGGGTAAAAAGTTATGGCCAAAATAGTGAAGCACTGCCAGGCTAGAAATTCTTCACGACCCATTTGACGGGTCGTGGTGATGATGATGGTCCGTAGATATGGCCTTGGAGTTGCCTTGGCCGTTTGGAGGTTGGGAAGCCTAAGGGGAGCTACTGCCTAGGGACCACGGGCATCTTCACGGGCCGTGGTCCCCTTTCACGGTCCGTAAGGTCTTCCTTGGTCCCTGGCGAGACTGCCCAAGTGAGGGGTTTTTAAGTAATTTTGTTTTAATTGTTTATTATGTAGGGTTGATTTTAAATGGTTTTTATGATAAATATATAAGGTTTTAAGTCTTTTAACAAGTCATTTACTCTCTTTTCCCAAATCAAATCCCAAAGTCTTGCTCTCTCTATATTTCTCTCAAGCTCAAGGAAGAAGAAGAAGTGGAACCTAGGGTTTTAGACTTCAAGCTTTCTTCATCAAATTTTCGTGGGATTCATCAAGTCTAAGGTAGGGTGACCCTTGATCCTTGATTATCCTTTCTTTCAAGGAGTCCATTCAAAAGTGTTTCAAAAGTCTTCAAAGAACAAAAAGCCTAATTTATATTCTAAGCATGGGTTCATTCATAAATTGTTTTCAAAAGCATTATATTGGTGAATTAAAGTATAATTGATGATTTTATATGAACTTTCTTCAAGAATCCATGTTTTCACTAAAACCCTAAATTTGCTATGAAGTGGGTCTATTTCTATAAATTCAAAGTTGATGGAAATATGTGTAAAGTGAATTGTATTGATATCTCTTGTGTTGTTTAATGTTTATTCATGATTAATTATTGATAATGGGTGAATTAAGGGTGGTAAGCCTTATGGGTGAAGTATTGATGATTGCTTGGATTTTGGTGATTTTGGCTATGGCGTTGGATTATGGTAAGAAAGCTTGAACTCTCTTTATTGAATTTATTGTTGTTGGTAGGTTGAATGCACCTTTGGTGGAAGTGTTATATCTTATTCTTGTGTGGTATTATTGTGAATTGAGGCCATGAAGGGCATTATATGAGTGTTATTATATTGTTGTATTTTTATACATATATGAGGCTATATGTAAAGTCCTATATGAAACTATATGTAAAGTTTGTGTGAAGCTATAATGTGAAGATGTTCTAATGGTATTAATGTGATATTGTATAGAGTGTTATTATGCTAATGTGAAAGCATGTTTCTCTCGAAATAGTGATATGTGGTGATGATGGACTATGATGAGTCTTTATAAGATGATGTTGTAGTTCATATGCTAGACTTGAGTATCTTGTCTTGTGTCATGAAAGCTTGATTATATATATGAATGTTTGGTTGGGCTATGACTTAGTAATGGAGCTATTCCTATAAATGCTAAAAGAGGAATTCTAGGCCAAGACTTGAATTGGTAGACTTAAGCATAATGCCTTTTCATGAGTCTAGTTGTCCTAAGTAAATGTATAACCTTGAAGGATGGGCCTTAGGGTGATGTTCCCTTCTTGAGTGAAATGATAGACTTAGAGATGGATGGAGCGGGAACGGCATGAGAATCCTTATCTAAGAAAGTCAAATGAGCTATCCTTATGAACCTAGAATTGACTATGACTAAGAAATGGGGCCTTTCTTGGGAAGAGGTACTATGAGTTGGTTGAACTAGAAAAGGAACCCTCTCTAGTACATATGTGATTTAATACTCTATGGAAACCAAGGCTAAGCACCGAGTGGATGTGGTTAGGATGGTTGCCTAGTTGTGTATGAGATTAGGCACAATGAACATCCTTGGACATCTCTTAAACCATGTGCCAACATGGGTTGCTTTTAGTTCTACCCTTGGCAAGTAGAACAACCTCCATAGAGTAGGATAGACTCCGGATTCCATACCTTGCTAGTGTGGTCTATGTCAGTTACGGCCTATTTTCATCATGTGGGATGTGCACTCTAGTATTGGATAGGTTCTACAACGTGTAAGTAGTAGTATGGGATGTTATCTACACATGGCACGAGTAGGCTTGGAAGATGCTAAAGTGAGTTCCCTAAGCCTTAGGGCTATTATGTGATTGTCCCCTATATGTTTGTGTGTCTCTTAAATGGTTTTATAAAGAATGTTGACTTAGTATGTTATAATGTAATGATAAAACCCTTGTCTATGGTAACTCTTAGGAACACTTAGGTGTATATGAAGAGGTTGTATGGGTGGTCACTTCATTATCCACTTAAGTGTGGCTTAGGGTGACTTGAGATAGAGGCCTAAATGGTAATGGAGGAATTACTTTGCTATATTGTTTAAGTATTGTACACTTGTATTAATTGAGTTGTAAATGATGTGAATATGGTATTATTTGTGAATGGTGACTTGAAATGTGGGTTTATGCTTGTGGTCATAAAGGTTTGTTAAAGAAGGTCTTAAAAGCATACATTCCTTGTAAATGTCCGTTATGCATGTTTTCTTGCATGTTCATCATACTTAGTACTCATTGTACTAATTCCATATTTCTCTATTGTTACAAGTGTAGTTGGTGGAAAGTGAGGAGATCTTTTGAGGAAGCTTGGGATATTGACTCTTCTCAAGAAGCTTGTTATGTCCTCATATATTTGAGGACATAGTTGTTATCTTTCTAGTATTTCCACTTAGACATTGTATAAGACTTATATTTTCTATTGTTGTAAAGGGTCGTGTCCCTAAGATGTTCTATTCGTGTCTAAGATGGTACATGGGACTTAGAAATTCTACTTCATTACATTTGAAAGATTTTATGAGTATTATGGATTTGTTTTAAAAAGAGTTTTTATTCCTTACGGTTTTCATTACCGAATGCGATGAATGAATGCTAAGAGGCTTGTATTAGACCTCCGAGAGGTTGAGTACGCATGTTACGACTTAGGGGTGCTCTCGAGTTGTGACATGATCCTATCGAAAATGGTGAGGCAAGTGACCACTCAGCGTATCGCCAAGTGGATCGGCGAGTACGACTAACGTCGCCGAATGGACGAGAGCTGGACGGTTTATAATGGCCAAAGGTCTCAGAATTTGAACTTCTTCACTTTCCCTTGCTTTTACACTTCACAAACTCACACCAAGGTAGTATTTTCAATATTTTCATATTCTATTAGTAATTTAGTTGTTGATTGGTACTCGGAATTGGATTACCTTGCCGCCTAGGTTTCAATCATTTCGTAGTCAGCACAAAAGGTCAGTTTTCTATGCCCCGAATTTATTTTATTAAAATTATGCTCATTTGCAATAACCAGATCTTGTTGAAAGTAATCTGACCCTGCCAGATAGGACTAGATTGTTTCTTGCGATAAATGAAGATGCAATTACATCGAAAAGAAAAGCTTCGAAACTACCCACAACTACTGGGAAAAGCAAGGGAAATAGGCCCACTCCTGCAAGGAAAACCATCACCCTAGATCCTAATACTCTTCTATGGGCCAGGGGATTTTGCAGAGCGGTGCATGTCTTTCTAGCAGACTCGCAATCAATAGACCTTGGTGAAGCTGGCACTGTTGTTCCTTCTAGGGTTACTCCGGGCACTGAAGCCCAGACAGATGGAGAGACTGCATAGACATGATTTCTCTTTACCTCCCTCTCTGTATTTCTTTATTTTACATTTTGAATTCTGTGTTATTTGCATTTGAGGACAAATTGCTTTTATTTGTGGTGGGGTGAAGCCCACTTGTGTGTGCTATTTATGATTCGTGTTTTGTATATATTTGGGTTGTTCTGCTTTAAAATTGTGTTTTATCTACTTTCTGTGGATGTTTGATCTTGTGGCTCCATTTATTTTTATTTGCAAAATGATTTTGACCCTTTCGAAAAAAATTTGTCACCCCTCGTAAGTTGATGTGGCTGCTCTTTTGCAAAGATTTTGAGTCTTGGTTTCAATCAATACCGAGGGCTTGAATAGTGCTCTCAATCGAACGAACATGAATGTACGGCTACAATGAGGCAAAATGAAGTTGCATAGACAATATGTAAACTCTTTGCATCTCGTTGTGATTAGCCATTTATCGAATTGATTCTCTTGTAATGACCGTTGCACACTAGCAAAAGTGTGTGATCTTGTTTGACTTAAAGTGTCGATGCCTTGTGTGATTAGCTTGCCTTGAACCTTGCATGAATAAATCTAGAATTTAGAAAGGTGTGCTCTTGAAATGATCTTAGGCAACTTTAAAGAGTGTGAGCCAAATTTGACATATACCTCTTTTGTGGCCTACCCGTGAGCGTGTGAAACTCTTTTGAACCCCTTTTGAGCCTTACCTTTCTTTGAAAGAACCTTGATGAACCCTAGACCTTACTTAACCCACTACATATAATCCTCTTGATTTGTGGTTTAGCGAATAGCCAACTTAGGCGGGGTGTGATAAAAAGGAAAAGGAGAAGTCAAGAAGTGCAAGAAAAGTCCCCCTTAACCCCTGGTGTTGCAAAACAATGGAAACCCTTCGGAAAAAAAAAACATATTTGTGGAATAAAGTACCAAGGAAATCGGTTTCCAAGCAATCCATGGAGGTGAATAAAAAGATGACTTAGAAGCACTAGAAAAAGAATTGATAAAGGAAAAGAAGGGAATGCCTTGAGAATACCACATCACACGAGGAAAAAGTCACTGAGCCTAAATGACCATACCTTTTCACTCATCCCCATTACAAGCCTTAGAAAGTCCTTTTTGATCTTGAGTAAGTCGATAGGAAAATAAGGGCAAACCTATGGGTAAAAACATGCATTGTGTTCCTCTTTTTGAGCGTGAGCGTTGCATCTGATTCCCGATCTTGAATTGATTAACCTCTGTGTGTGAATATGGAATCATTCTTTATGTGAGGGCATTTAGATACATCTTGTTGAGCTTGATTGCACAAGTAGCAAGTATTGCGAGCATGAGAATCTTTGGTAATAGTGTGTCACAACATGAATCTTTGAGTACACAATTGATCCTTACTAAGTAAATTTGAGTCTGGTTGTGTGCATTCATGATTTAGTCTTGTGTAGCACTATTTGAAACACCTTGTTGAACGGCTGAACTTGAGTTTGCTTGAGGACAAGCAAAAGTTTAAGCTGGTGGTGTTGATAAGTCCACAAATTGGACTCATTTAGGGCTTTATTTTGATAGGAATAGTGTCCTCAAATGCTTATTTTGTCTCAATATCTAATGAAAACTCTTAAGTTTCAGGTATTTGAAGTTTTAGTGGAAGCATAGAAACTTAGGTGCAAAAGGAACAAAAAGGCTAAAAAGAACGAAGAAGTTGAAGCATGTGCATCGCCAAGCACGCATGGCAATTCGCCGAAAGGATGCACTTCGCCCTTTGTTCCAGTACGCAAAGCCTTGAAGGAGCAGGATCAAAAAGGTGATGAAAGGAGCAGTCAGGGTTTCACCGAATAATTCCACGAAGCAGTACTAGGTCGCCCAATGACACAGAGCACGACAATGTTGAAGACTAGTGCAAGACGGTGACGAACTACACCAAAGGGGGAATCACCGAGTTAATTGATGATTCCGACTAACCTCGCTGAAAGATCTTCCAACACTATTTTCTGAAGTCTATAAATATTAAACTTGTTGTTAATTTTTAAGAGTCGAACATTTATTTTAATTTCCAGAATAGAATAGTTCTTTTTGGATTTTTTTTTTCTCAAGTTTGGAGAGGGTTTTTAGGAGACTTGAAGAAAAAAGGATTTCATCTTCCCCAAGTTGGAAGTGGGTCTTCTCCATTCTTCTTCCTTTGATTAAATCAAGGTTTAATTCCTTATACCTATTTGCTTTTAGTATCATTTCAAGTGTATTTTGTTATTTCATGATATGTGGGTAAAAACCCCATTCTTGGGGTGTGATTTAGCAAGTATGTGTTGATATTGTTGTTTGGTCTTGCTCAATGATAGGATAGATGTATTTTAATGGTAATTTCACCGAGTGGTTGTGGTTTAATTTAATGGGTTTGTAGTTGCAAATACAAAACCACCCATGTGTTTTCGGCTTGCCCGAGAGGGAGGTCGCGAAACCAAGACCGCTAGACTGATGACCTAAGGAGTGGGTCGACATAAGGTTCAGCCCGAGAGGGTGAGCCTTAGTCCCATATCCTAACACTCAGCTCGAGAGACTGAGTGGGGTAAGGCGTAGGCTGACCTTTATGCGGCAAATGGGTGTCCGAGAGGAACACATTTGAAACGGGGTAAGTTTCCCGAGAGGAAACTTATTTCCATCTAAAGCTTAGCCTAGTCACTATTATCTTACAAATTTCCTATCGAAAGCATGTACCCAACGATTTATTTCAACTTGTATTGCGGTCACACCCCAAGAACTTGTCCCCATACTTGATTTTCTTGTTATTTTTGTTGTTTTTTACTACTTGTGACAAAACTCCTATTTGATATTTGACACCTTTGTGTCACCCCTTTTTATTTACAATGTTTTTAATCGTTAATGTCTTTAGCTACGACTAGTTTGAACTTAATTTTATTTTTCTATTAATTCTCAAAACCACTCCCTTGGGACACGACGCCAACCCTTGGTTGGGTTACTATATTATCGATGATCCTATACAGTCGTACTGTAGGTTAGTGTCGTTGGTCACGATAAGCATCAAGTCGCCGAGTGCACTCGGCGAACTCAAGCTTCTCGCCGAAAGTTACAGAACCTAACTCAAGATTAGGCATGAAATTAAAGGCGATAAAGGGGGAATTCGGCGAACCGCTGAGTGGTTCAGCGAGCTCGACCCAGCTCGCCAAACGACCCGACGTGCCTACTTTCAATCCCATCTTCCAAATTCAACCCTGCAGCCCCCGAAAACAAAATCAAAACATGCACTCCTCTAATTAGACTAAGACCCATTACACCTATGCCCCCGGGATACTCAGACTTCTCCCAGTTTGGCCAAATTAGGCCATTTGACGACTTTTACCCTTAGAAATGACGTCGACCGCTCCATCATTGGGCAAATTACGTCATTTGGCACAAATGTGGGTTACTTAGACTTCACCCAACTAGACCCAACAACATTTAAGCAACACCCAACAATTTTAAACATTTTTAAGCACGAAAAATTCGAAAATTTAACATTAAAGGCATTATAGGCATGATATTCGAAATAAAATAGGCACACAAGCATACAATGACGATCAAAGAGGCCCAACACACATCACTAAGATAAAAATTATTGCATAAAAGTAAAAATCGCTAAAAGTAAATTCGGGTTTCGGAAAATCAACCTTAGAAGCAGAATAAACAAGTTGTAAAGCTAGGCGGCAACGATATCCAACTCTGAACACAAACTTGACTACTAAAGTGCGGTAAAAACACAAAAATATAGAATATTATAGTGCGGGTGTGAGTTTGGTAAGTTGAAAAGTGAGGGAATGTGAAAGATTTTGAACTTATGGCCTTTAAGAACCGTCTAGTTCTCGCCCATTCAGCGATATTAGTCTTGCTCGCCGACCCACTCGGTGACACGCCGAGTGGGCACTTACCTCACCGAGTTTTACAAGACCTCCAGTTAATGTAAAGGTCCAAACGACAGACTAAGTTAAGATTGCCGACCTGGTCGGCGATTCACTAATATGCTCCTGGGCTCGCTGAGTTTTATAGACTCCAATTTTAAAATGCCTTAGAGTCCAACGGTGGTCTAAGTCAGGCTCGTCGACCTCTTCGGCGAGTCGCCGACTAGACTTTTAGCTCACCAACTTGCACTTTTCAAACACATTCTACACTTCAACCTGCAAAATCAACGCACGATTATTTCTAAAACAAAAATAAAGCGATAAACACTTGGGTTGCCTCCCAAAAAGCTCCTTAGTTAACGTCGTGGCACGACGCAAGTCCCCACTTAAATTTCTTTTATGGGGTTTGCCTCATTTTCATAAGGCAACCCTTCTTCTGGCTCAGGGTAGAACCAAGACAGCACTTGGTCCATTTGGGACTCTAGTAGCTGAATGAACATGGAATGAGAGGTTGTCATTTGATTCAATATTAAGACATTTTCTCTTATCTCCTTCAACACTCTGTCGTGCTCTTTGACTTTGTGTAGAAAGAGTGAGAGGACCTCTTCAATTTGCCCACCCTCTTGCTTCTTCGTCCTTCGACGCTCGTGAGAAGGGATGTACTTGTCCTTCTTTTTGGACACTACCTCCAATTCCATGACTTTCTTGGCCAAGATATCCAGCTGAGTAACAATGTGGCCAATTCTTGGTCTTTTTGTGTCTTTTTGTGTCTTTTTGTTGGTCTTGGCCATGTGATCAAGGAGTTGGGTTACTATTGAATAAGGTAGTCGGATGAGACCACCTGGAGAAATTTGGTCAGCCGTTGTTCTATTTTTTGGGCTAAGACCTCTGTAGAAGCATTACAGAAGCATCTTATCTGGAATTCCATGAGTTGGGCACTGCTGCAATAGGGCCTTGAATTTCAGCCACAACTCATGGATTGACTCACCCTCAATTGTCTAAAACTTAGGATGTTATCCCTAAGAATCATCATCCTCAAAGGAGAGAGGTCCATTGGTTTGTCGTTGCTACAAGACCTGCTCCTTTATTCTGTGGTAGACAAGCAACACAAAAACTAAAACTGAAGACAAGTAGATTCAACTATAACTAACAAGAACAAAATTCAACTTAACTAAAGAATCTTAACCAACACCACTCCCCAGCAGCGGCGTCATTTTGATTAACGTATCAGGGACACTTCATCCAATTCTAAGTGTCAACGATCGCTAGTCAGTATAATAACCTAACTAAATGAGTTAGGTTCGAATCCCACAGCTTACGCTTTAGTCCATTCACTCTCTCGAGCTGAATGTGTGGAAAAGGATTTAGGATTCACTCTCTCGAGCTGAACCCATGACAACCCAATACCCACAGACCATCAATTCAGTAATCTAGGTTTTAAAACCTCTCTCTCAAGCAAGCCAAAAACACGAAGGTAGAACTGCATTTGCAACTACAATCCTTTAATTTTAACCATAATTACGGATTGAAATGACTTCTAAACAACATTTAAACTAACAATTAGCAATACCCATAAGCTAAATCAGCCCATAATCACAAAATCACACCCCAAGAATTGGGGTTTTAGCTAGACATCATAAAAAGATCGAAATTGTTACCAAATTGTGTTTCCATCAACTAGGTACAATTAATTTCTTCTTTACAAAGGTCCAAATTGAAGAATCTCAAAGACCCACTTCCAATTTCTCAAAAATGGAAAACTTCAATTCTTCAAAGCTAAGGAAAAATATTCTCCTAAATACTCTCCTAAATGTTTCGAATAAAAAAAATGTTATGATAAAAAACTTTGATACTAAACTAAATGTTCAAAAACGTATTTATAGTCGCCAAAAATATGTTGCGAAGGACCATTCAACGCAGTAAGTCTGGATCGCCAATCAACTCAGCGATCCGCCCTTTGGTCAGTTCCATCGCTTTTTTGCTTTGGCCTTCTGCATCCTCAAGTTCTGTAACTTTGGGCGATCTAACACTACATCATGGAACCACTCGGCGACACGCTGACTGCTCCTTTCTCTCGCCGACTTGATTTTCTCCTTCAGGGCTTGGCACACTAGAACTTTAGGCGGTCAAATGGCCAATCGGCGACTCGCCAAATGGACTTGGTGATCACCAGGCCTTTCTTTATTCGCTCTTTCAGCTCACTTTGTTCTTTTTTGAAAATTAGTGTCCATGCTTTGTTCCTCTATCCAAATACCTGGAAATCAAGGGTTTTACATCAGTTATTGGTACAAAACAAGCATTTGAGGACACAAAATCTATCCAAATAAAGCCCTAAATGAGTCCAAATCGTGGACTCATCAACCACGTGGATACAGGTAGAATAGCCATGACAATTCCATATTTATCTAGCATAGAAGTGTGACTCGATTTCTAATTCAGCTACTAAAGATTTGTTCCCCACTTTTTCTTATTCAATCTTATTGATTTTCTTTACATCCAACATTAATAATTAAACTAAACTTAAATCAATACATTGATTCGACGGAATTTTAACACGACAAACGACACTCAATCTTTCACCCCCAACAATAGAATATAGTAATTCCTACACTAACATGTTATAACTTTCCTACATTATTATCTATTCATCTTTTGCAAAGTAAGGAAAAATTAATGGAATATCTTACAGTCGTCGTTTCAATCTTGTCCTCCGACCGCGTCTCTTCAAAAAAAATAATTCTTCTACTGATTATTTATTACCCTAATTATTATATGACTAATTATAAAAGTGGTAAAAGTGGTCCATTACTAATTTTAATGTTATTTTCTTTAACCACTAACTATATTAATTATTTAAATTACTCCCTTAATTATATAACTATAGTTACGAATAGTCTAAAATACCCATTTAGAATCTATTGGAAGAGTCTTTTATGAAATAATAAACTATAGTACTCAAAACGACCTAATGGACCGTTACAAATAAATTTTGAATTTATCTATCATGGTAATAGTGATATTAGGCTAATTCAGAAAGTTAATATAACCAACCATTTCTTTTAATTATCATACACTTAAAACTTTTTTAAAGAAACATTTCAGGAGTTATGAAAATTAATATTATTTTTCTAATTTGATTTTATGATTAGAAAAAATAATTTGATATTTTTTATATATTTATGTTACAAACTCGATGACTTAATGCGAGGTTAACCTAAACTTAACTGTAATATTATATTTAGGGTCTTTCTACAATAATGAAAAAAAAATCATATTTATTAATCTAGTGTGAACATTGAGAATGAATTTGTTTTCTTCACGAGAGATCACGTCATTCTTATGACAATTGAAAATAAACATCTATAAAGAGTAGTTAATAAAGAACAACTAAAGAAGCACGACCAAAGCCAATATGAAGACTTAAATTCAAAATTGCAAAAAAATTATACATGAATTCAACATTTAAATAATAATTAATTAATATCCAATTTGAAGGTTTAAAAACTTATCCCGGCCCAAGTCAAGACGAAGTGAAAAAGAACCTAATGACATTCAATATAAAAATGGATCCCGATGAGGAACATAACATAACAAGTAATACAAATCATAAAATTGTATATAACAAATGAAGGTCAAACTAGTATATCTAAAATAAATGACTTTACATATACATAATCACAAATGTATTTAAGAAACCTCTACTAAGAACATAACATGTACAACTGTCATAGGAAAAGACCCCGATATAATTGTAGTGTAGCAATTAACAGAGTACTAGACATATTTTAATTTCATGATAATAAGCCACTTATTTTCGAAAAATAAAACATTTTCGAACAAACCCTAGTGAATTCGGTCGGGTCGGGTCGGGTCGGGATGTACAAGTATTACTTGATACAGTACAATCCAGCTAGACCCACTCTGCACGTTATATTATACATACATAAAAATAGGATTATTAGGGCTTTTTCTTCGTCGGGAACTCCATCTCTCACAAAGCTAAAAGTTACAAATTTTCTTTCAATTATTCATGGAGGCGGTGGCGTCAGGGTCGGTTGTTCCGGCGAACAGGAGGAGGCCGCCGATGGAGGAAGACAGGTTAGTTTTCGAGACATCCAAAGGTGTTGAACCAATAACGAGTTTCGCTGAGATGGGGATTAAAGATGACCTTCTTAGAGGGATTTACCAATACGGCTTCGAAAAACCATCTGCCATCCAACAACGGGCTGTCTTGCCCATTATATCCGGCCGTGATGTCATTGCTCAGGCACAATCCGGTACCGGAAAAACCTCCATGATTGCCCTTACCGTTTGCCAAGTTGTCGATACCAAAAATTCCGAGTATGTATTCCAACGCCACTCATGTCACCTTGTTTATGTAGTTGTAGTTGTGTAGTTAGAAAGTATTTTTCTCGTTCAATTTCCCACTATATATTTTGGATTTTCCCAGGGAAATTACCTACATTGTTTTGCCTCAATCTTCAACCTAGTTGCTGTTGACACTATGAATTCATTCTGTTTCACTCGAATACTATAACAACTATGCCCCAACCCAAAGCTAGTTGTAGTTTGGCTATATGAATTCTCACTAGTCATGTTGTTTAATTTGTTATTGCTTCACATCAATACTAAACACTTTTTCTTGAATTGTTTTTTAGGACAAATAGGTAGTTTCTCTACAATTAGAGTTTTTTTTTCTCTACTGAATTTCAAATTCTTAAGACACAACTATGGATGTTTTTCTTCCATTGTGTTCTGATCATTCCAAAGGTTGGATACAGTTCGAGGAGTTGTAGATTTGTTTCTATGTGTATATTTGAAAAAGATTGGAAGTAGATTTATTTGTACTAGGCTTACTCCCATTGCCACTGAGGAGTGCTCCTCACCAGAGTCTTAAAATCCTGAATCCACATGCTAGTTTGTCTATTATACACTATGATTAATGATGGTGAGGTGTTTCATTACTCGTATGGCTGAGTTTATTGAAATGCGGATATGATGGATGTGTTTAATGTTAACAATTTATTACACGTGAGGTTATTTTACTTTCTAGTATGGCTGAAAATCTAGTATCAACATATGATAGCTTTTGCTCCTGATTTTTTTTTTGGTGAGGCAAGAACAATAAGGAATGGACTTTTGGATTAAAAGTAGTTTTCTTTTAGCCACTTTTAAAGTTCCAAATTTGCTCATCAAAAGTAAACTTCAGAATTTGTATGCAGTTTGCTATTTCATGAAGTCTCAGGAATTCTGAGTGATTTCCTTTGTGTTTTCTTAGGGTACAAGCATTGATATTGTCTCCTACACGGGAGCTTGCAGCTCAGACGGAAAAGGTGATTTTGGCTATTGGAGATTACATTAACATACAGGCACATGCATGTATTGGAGGCAAAAGTGTGGGTGAAGATATCAGAAAGCTAGAGCATGGAGTACAAGTAGTCTCTGGAACTCCTGGAAGAGTCTGTGACATGATTAAAAGGAGAACTTTACGAACTAGGGCCATAAAATTATTGGTTCTTGTAAGTTTATGGCTTTTTACCTTCATAATTATCTTGCTTGTTGAATCTTTTTTCAGCTGATTACTTTTCCATTAAAATATTTGAGGGTCTTACTATACTTCTGATTTTGTTAGGATGAATCTGATGAGATGTTGAGCCGTGGTTTTAAAGATCAGATATATGATGTTTACAGATATCTTCCACCAGAGCTTCAGGTGAGTTGTCTGTTATTCTAAATGCATAAAAAAAACTCATATTCTTGCTTATTAAGTGATTATTTCTACAAAAAGCTATTGTTCAAAACGATTGAGTTATATTACAAATCTTCACCTAGAACTGGTCCGTAAGCTTTTAAATTTTGGTGTGCGGCTACCCACCAGTGAATCATATACATTGTGCAGCTCCTCACTGATCCATCATTGATCACACTTTGTTGGTAGTGTTGCTTGAATTGCAATGCTTGTGCTGCATGCGGCCTATGTTGAAGCCTACAGATTCTGTGTAAATTCTATGTTTGGATTTGCTTTTTCTGTCTTCAATTGTGTGATCCAGTAGCTTAGAAAATCAAGAATCCAGTTTGCTTTGCATGTTTTGTACTCTTTTTTTTTTGAGGTAAAATCTGGGAATGAAATTGGCTGGTTGTTTTGCTCTCTTAGTATAGAGTCCTCTTTGCTGTTTGTTATGTATGATTTTTTGCTTTATAGAGGACAAGAGATGGTCTGTGCCCTTCCCACCAACTGCAAAATGGAACTGAAATTTTTTATTAGATTCTCCTGCTGTACTTTTAAGCACTGGACATGTGTCTGTGTGTCTGTTCCCTCTCTTTCTGTCTCTCACTCCTCCTCTGGACAAGTATATAAACGTTTGACATATATAATCATATATTGACTCTGCAGGTTGTACTGATTTCTGCCACTCTTCCAAATGAAATTCTGGAGATAACAAGCAAATTTATGACAGATCCTGTTCGGATTCTTGTAAAACGTGATGAATTGACTCTAGAGGCAAGTGTTGATTTGGGTTGTTCTTTTTCTCACACAAGTCCCCTCTCAGGAAAGCAGATGAAGGGTCACAATGATTACTGATGTAATAATTTTCATTAGAATTATTTTGCTCATGTCTTTTTGTATTGTTGCAGGGCATCAAACAGTTCTTTGTAGCGGTGGAGAGAGAAGAGTGGAAATTTGATACACTGTGTGATCTTTATGATACACTCACCATCACCCAGGCTGTTATTTTCTGCAACACAAAACGAAAGGTAACATTGTCACCTTGTTCTTGTGCTCCCAAGTGAATCATAGTGGACTTCTTTCTTGACAAATCAAGTGAACTGTAATGGACTGTTGCCTTAAATAAGAGATCATAATATTAGGAGCTTTCCTTTGATTGTTTTGGGGGTTTTTCATTATGGTACTTATGTTTTATATTTGTGAGTTATTGGAAAGCTTTTGATATCATTCAGTTATTATTAGAGTCTTTTTCGGTGAATGGAGTTCTCTGTAGAAATCAACGGGAGAAGTAAAAAGTATATCACTGTACTTTCATGTACTAATGTAATTGATCTGCGACAACCAGGCTGTAGTACACATCGCTTCTAGTTCAGTGTTTCATGAAAGAAACAAAGCATTTTTAGTCAAGAGTGTCATCTTATTTTACAAAAAATTGAATCGGGGTATAAGGTCACTGTGTGGCTCCAAAAACAAGTATATTTCCGCCAAGTTTGGAGCATATGACAGCTACCCTCCAACTTGAGGAGTGTGTGTGTGTTAAGAATGTCAACATTAAATTGTAATCATGGGATCCTGATTAAAAAATAAGGAATTGTAAATACAAAAGGTTTATAATACATGTAAATGTGTAATTTGAGTAGGAATTACTTTTTTCCCCTCATTTTTGACTTACTTGCAAATACAATTTATTTTCCAACATGTTTGAGAGAAAAACCAAGCAATTTATTCCAAATTTATTCTTTCTTTTCCCCCTTACACAGATAGTGCATTTGTTTTTGTACGACGTCTTTCTAAAGGAAGTGCGATTAATGTAACAGGTTGATTGGCTAACTAACAAGATGCGTGAGAATAATTTTACAGTCTCATCTATGCACGGAGACATGCCACAGAAGGAGAGAGATGCTATTATGGCTGAGTTCCGAGGTGGCACAACTCGTGTTCTAATCACAACAGATGTTTGGGCGAGGGGACTTGATGTTCAACAGGCAAGCTCTATGTTCTCTACTCTTTAACCGCCTCCACACCATAGTTAAATTCTCTAATAAGTGATAGCTAATTTGTTTGAAAGCTGCTATTACTAATTTTGTCTGCTTTAACAATCCAAGCTTAACATTATGTAAATATGAGTTTGTTTATGCTGGTAGAGTTTGTTCAGGAAATTGGAAAGGTCCAACATAAGTTACTGTTGTTCAAATACTATTCTTTTTAGTGATGGAAGTGCTTTGCAGCCTTGTAAAGCAAACAATTATAGACTATTACAGGGACTGATCTGGTGTTCGCAGTTTCTGAAGAAGTTTCCTCTGTTTTTTCTTTGCAAAGCTTTCAGATAATGTTACTTTCTTAATCACTATGCATACTGATGTGCAGTTCATTTTAGAATGTATAACTTCCTTTTTTTAGCTAGCTGCAAAAGTCAACTAGTATGGATGAGAAAAAGGTTTCAAAGGATTAGAAGAATTAGTAGAAGAGAGGAGCAGACTTTTCTCAGGATATCTACTCCGTCCTAATTTAGGGAACATTTCCCTCTTCCCCATCTCGAAATTTATTCAGTGCCATAGGGGATGCAGGATTAATGATTCAGAATTTCTTGATATATTGTAGAAGTGTTTGATTTCGTTTTTTAACGCTGGAGTTGATTCTAGATATTAAACATTTCCTGTGTCCGCATCTCTTAAGTGCTCGACTTAGGCTTTTAAAGTGTAGACATAGATTCAGAATCCATTGATAGATTGTAAAGTGCTGGACTTAGGCTTTTAATTCAATAGTTATACTGGAATTTTGGACGTATATGGCTTTTAATGCAATAGTTACTGAAATTGATGGATAGATCTCATATTCTTTAATCTAAGGTTAACAAAAAATGTATGACATCCCTCATGTATAATCACGCAGCTATTGCAATTGTATGCAAGTACATTTTCCGATGTTTGATAACCTTGTGTACAATGAAGAAGCTATAAAAGAAGCTGTTTTCCTATCGCAAATGTATTTCGGCATACCTGATATTATTCCTATTAAGGATAAGAATGCAGTGATAATATGATTTTCAAATGCAACAATTGTTAATGGTTAGAATGTTGAGTTGCTTTATACTCAGTATCCTGACCTACAGTGGCAAGCACATTGCCGTCTGAGTCTCCTTATCTCTTTGGCTGCTGCATCTAGGGAATATTTCCCCTGTACTATCTTTATTATCAAAAAGATGTTGCTATATTGTCTCACATTTTGCTTACCATATCGATTTCAGGTGTCTCTGGTGATTAATTATGACCTTCCAAACAACAGAGAGCTTTACATTCATCGCATTGGTCGGTCTGGTCGTTTTGGTCGAAAGGTATATTTCTTGTGTTCCTTCGTAAATCAAAATCCCTTATTTATTATAACCTTCACTTAATCGTCTTTTAGTACAATTCTGCCCGTTTGAGTCAACTTAAGCTCATCATATGATTACAAAAAGCTATAAAGTTGTCTAATCAATGTATATTGTTTAGCAGATGAATATAATAATTATCCAATAATAAGTACAGCTAAACAATGGCGTCTCTGTAGAGCGTTTTTCTTACTCTCAATTATTACTCCTGAACAAAAAATATTCTTAATTATTGACAATCGGCTCACTAATGCAGAGGCAGATAATATTCTACTTGCTTTACTATATATCCTTCTGACTATTGTTGCTTCATTATAGCATCCCCATCTTCAAAGCTTCAATTTAAAATAATAAATTTACTTTCAAAACTGTGCTTTCTTCTGTTTGATTAGGAATCCTTCAGATATTTTCATCCTTTTCCTACAAATTGCTCTGAAAAGAACCATCACTATATAGTCTCATTCATGTGATTAACTGTTTTTCCCTCATGGGTTGCAGGGTGTTGCTATAAATTTTGTGAAGACTGATGATATTAAAATTTTGAGAGACATAGAGCAATACTACAGTACCCAGATAGATGAAATGCCCATGAACGTGGCTGATTTGATATAAAAGACTGGAGTGCCCAATCTTCTGAACATGGTTGTGTATGGGTGCATTGGTTTGCTTTCTGAGTGGTTTGTATTGTAGGATTCAAGTATGTCATGGCGAGAAATTAGAGAATGTTCTATTTATTGGTACTATGTGACATATTAGCTTTCTTGTACTGCATTTTGTTGCAACGTTTACTCTGGATGCTCTGTTAACAGAGTCTTGAGAAAATTTGTTACTGATGAGTTTTGCTGAATTTGACATGGATTGCTTTAAGATGTACAATCGTTGTCTGAAACATATTTTGGAAGTGGTGACAATGTGCATATTTTTGTATTTTGTCCTATATCATCCTGTGTTGTGTTGAAGAGGAGTTGGTACTTGCATGATCAAGTTACTTAATATCATTGTCTCTGGCTGCCCTACCCCCTCACCCTCCTCAGAAGAGGAAATCGCGGGGAGTTTCTGTCAACATGAAAACATCAATTTATGTGTGTAAACCCAACATTTATATCTGTATGGTGTCTCGTATGTCCATCAATCACTATTTGCTCTTTCTTAGTTCTACACTTAGAGAAAAAGCTTTTTCTCATACTCAGGTTTTGTAACAAAACATGTTTTGTTTATTCTTAGTCAAGTGGCATATTGACACAGAAATATGAAATTTCTTGTTTTGGATCCTCCAAATCATTCCGGCAGGAGGTTGACCCCTTTTTTTCTGATTCTTCGAGAAAAGATTCATTCTCTTCATAAAAGATAGCACCAATCGAAGAGAAAGAAAGGTCAATCTCCAAATTAAGTGATGGAAGATTTTTGTTTCCTCTCCCACGTTTTGTTGTAGTCTATGCTAACTCTTTGGTGAAAGAGAGTTAAGAAAGTGTACGATTTATTATCAGCCACATAGGAGAGCACTATTTAAGTTTATAGTACAAATAAATAAAACCGATCATTTAGTCCATAACTCCATAAAGAAAAATTCACAAATTTGATACAAGCATCTCACTTTCAGACACACCAAAGGATATTATAATTACATGGGAAAGAGGGGGACTAAAAAACACCCATAGCACAGCAAATAATGTAAACCAAGTAAAAGGACTAATTACAGACCTGAAACCATAGAAATATACAGCAGTAATAATTTACAAAACTGTGTTTATGTGGAGAGCTTTAAGCAGAGATGTCGCCATCTGTTTGACCAAAACTTGGCCACCTGAAGTCTGTCCATCTCTGCGCTCTTCAATCAAATTCTGAAGCTTTTGAGGTAGATCATTCTCCACAATAAGCTGCTTTGGACGCGGATGGTGCTCATACACAGCCTGGCGTCAAAGAAATTATGAGGAAATCATCAGCAATTTCTTTTAACAAACACTAATTAGTAATTACCATTCAGGTTGCTGGTACTGATGCTATGCAGTATTCAACACACAACTTTTATAAAGGACAATATCATGTTGTCTGAAGGAGGTTGCCCAGTCAGAAGGGACAGGGCAGAGAGTGAATAGGTAGAAGGATGTTCATCAAGTATATCATCATGTCTTTTGTTGCTACTATAAAATAGCACTGATTGCGAGAGACAGAATTAGTTACCAACGGGGAATACAGGGAAGACCATTCAATCCATTTAGATATGTTAGAAGGTCGCAAGAACCATAATAGAACCACTCAAAAAGCAATAATAAATCACCTTTATCAACTTGAGCAAATTCAGTCGAGCTATAGCATCTCGGTGATCAAGTCTAGAGACAAGCAATGGTGTTAATCCATTGACAGCCAGAGTTGTATTTATTCGAGATGATTTCCTGCATAAAAATTATCCAGAAAAACAGAAGAATTATTTTGCAGGCAGCTAAACTACTACCAAGCCAAAATGGTCAAACTTTAACCATTTTGCTTTTGTTCCAATCAACCACATTTCCAGAAGAGTCATCCAATTGTAGGCAGATTCATTAACCTCAAGTCAAACAAAGAAAAACACACAACATTTGCAAGAGGCAAAAAGGTAAAGTAAGAACTTGCAAAATGACATACGTGATAATTTTCAAGAAAGGCTCCAGTATGTGCAGAAAATGCTGTTCTGGACAACATTCGAAGAACTTGACCATTTTCTGTATGGCATCCTTCTTAAGCAAAGCTTGTTCCACTTTCCTGCTTTCATTGTCATGTGCCAAACAAACAGCAATGGAATCTAATGCCGTGACAGACCAGAGTTCATCTTCTAGTAAGCTCAGGTACACATCAAGCCCACCATGAGCGCGAAGCTGCTCTCTTGAATTACGTGATGCATGAGCCATATCACATAGAAGAGGCAATGCATATTGTTTCAATGGAGAACTGGTCATGATAAAATGCATCAAGTGTGGAATAATTCCATTTTCCGCAGCTTGCTCCTGTCTTCTCTTATTGATCTTACAGAGGTTGAACAATGCATTTAGAACCTGAAGCAAGGAAAAAATGCAAGAAACGATCCATGAGCATCATGCAAGCGTAAACCTAAGATATCACAACTCACTAACAAGATAAAACAAAAAAATAGACCATGCTGAGAGCTCTTACTCTATCTATATCCAGATCAAAGTATGGTTCTAATTTATGAGCCATTTTACAAGCACTTCTTACTAGGAAAAATAACAAACAGTGACAGCAGGTCTGGCTATGGTTGAGTAGGGGGAATTGTTTCCTTTAACTTGTAGAAGAGCCACAACTATAGGCTTTCAAAACTTAAATCCATACTTTTCCCCACAACTGGAGTAAATAAGACATATTCTGGGATGATGCATGACAGGTCAGAACTCATTGAAGACCCTCTTGCCTGATCTCTACTCAATTAGCCTTCAACAACAAACAAAGATAAACCAGGTATGGGACCATCAAGGATGGAATCTGCTATTCAGAAGAGCACTAAATGATTTGGAGATTGACAGAGTAGCCGAGCTATTACAAACTTTGGAACCTTTCAGGATCTCCAGATATACCAGACAAATCAAAATGGATGTTGAATTGTAAGGGATTTTTCTGTCAAATCTGCCTACTGGAATTATAATCATAGAACCTCCACACAGTGGTGTGGCCTTGAAAAGTGGGAACTTATTTGGAAAATCAAGATTCCCCTATAGGTCTCCTCCTGTTTTGCTTGGTTAGTGGTTAGGAAAGCATGCCTAACACATGAAAGACTACAAAGAAGAGGTTTTCAGATTTGCTCATGATGTCTACTTTGTGGATTAGACGTGGAAACAAATGGCCATCTTTACATTCATTGCAAGACAACTGCAAATCTGTCGTACATGTTCTTTTGTATTCCTGGTGTTAGCTGGGCCATGCCTAAACTACTTTTGAACTATACTCATCAGGAATAGGCAACAGAAATGGAAAAGAGAACTGGTGGCAGCTAATATCTGCTTGCATTTGGTAGATAGCTTGGAAAGCAAGAAACTCAAAAGACTTTTTGAAGACAAAATCAACTCCATCCATAGATTTAGGATGAATTGTCTTAGTCTCTTATATTTTTGGTGTAATCAGGATTTACTGGGGGATATATAGGGGATTTGATAGATTTTATAGGCTAGACTAGTTTTTGACAGTTTTCACCCAGGCTCTTTTCATGAACTTGTAAATACCCCTTCAGCACTCTCCAGGTGCTGCTGTTGAAATGAATACAAGATGTTACTTCTATCAACAATTTTTTTAAGAAATCAGTGTTCAAAGTTCCATCAGAATAGCCATTTACGACTGACGAATCACAAGCTGACAATCTCCAACTAAGGGGTCGTTTGGTAGTGTATAAAAATAATGCTAAATATAGTGTATTAGTAATGCTTCTATTGATAATGATTGTATTAGTAATGCTTGCATTAATTATACATAGACTATTTTATGCATTGTTTGGTTTAGAGTATTAAAAATAGCAATGCATGGCACAAAAATAACTATTTACAAAGATACCCTTCACAATAATTGTGGAAACGATGTAAAAAAGATTTTGAGGGGCAATGGGATCTTTAACCATGCTAATGCATGCATTAAAACTCTTGCATTACTAATACCTAGAATCCATGGTATTAATAATACACACCTTAATACACATTTAGTTATACATAGCATGAAAAAGTGTACCAAACAAGGTATTACTAATACAAAAAGTTAATGCTTGCATTATCTTTGCTAATACACTCTACCAAACGACCCTAAATGATAACAAGTGGCAAAGCTAGGACTATGACATGGCCCCTGTTCAAAAAAAACAAACTATATACTAAAGTTTTCACATCCTTAATTGCAATCTTCGACTAAGCCGATAGCCAAATTTATATAAATAAGCTTCCCAAATTGAATTATTCGTACTTTCTAGCAAACCTTGATTAGACCAATACACATTTTATGGATTGAAGAAATCTTCCCAGAAATTTTAAAAAATAACATTGAGATAAATATGGAGTTCTATTTGTTTCTTTTTTGGTATTTATGTGTCACTGAGTGAGCAGAATGATTTGCTAAGAATCATAGGAGCAAAGAGCTGATGCGCTGAAAATCAAAATATTAGCACTCCAAATCCTAATTCATGTACATGATTGATACATCCCATTAATTATTTGGTTCCACAATTCGTATGCATCAACACGCACTCTGGTTAACCCGTGAATAATATGCTTAGATTACCTCATGATGTATTTGGGACACAAGGGGACCCTCTTTGAGATCAAGATTGGGTATCAAATACTTGATTGCATCTGCTCGCTGTAGATTTTCTAAGCAGTGTGGGTCTGTTGAAAGGTGATTAATGCATTTCAAAAGCTGAAACAAAAGAAGAAACAAAACAAAAAGGAAAATAAAAGAAAACGAACCATCATGAGCATAATTATGTGATAATAATAAAACCATTGCTGAACAGAAATTTTCACTAGAAAAGAAGTACCTTAAGAAGAATAGGGGGCTCTATCTTATTAAACATCTGAAAAAGACGGCTGAGCAAACTTTGGCTGCACATGTAGGATTTAACTGTTGTGTCTGCTGCAGCAAACTCAAGCAGAAGGTCTGCTACCTTTTCCAAGTATTCCCTCGCAACATCAGCATTCCACGGGGGAGCCATGTGTGAAAGTATTCCAGATGATGCTGCACTTCCTGGTCTAGCATTTAACACTCCAGAACCGGACAATACACCTGATGCAGTTTGTGATGCAAATCCAGAAGTTGAAGCAATTCCATCAGTAGAAGCTGCCCCTCCAACTTTCTTAGTGGCAGCTTTATGTGGACTTCTTGGCAATGATTCCAGGTTAGTATTTTCCCTTCCACGTCCAGAAACCTCTGTTCAGAAATTAATCGAGCATTTAGAGGAATCCTACTCACTAGAGAAGATGAAAACAAGAGTCTGCTTAGTGATAATCAAAAGACAATGCCTTATAAGAAAGGGAGTATTACAAACACTTCAGTTCTTTTCCAATTACAATGGGAGACAGCAAAGTTCACAGTTTCTACAGCAAAGGCAACAAATTTAACAGGCAGCTGAAACATTACCGGCAAATTCAGCCATCAAAAAATCCAAACCGTTGGTTTTCTTTTCATTAGATGCATGTAGAAGAGGGAGTATACTTTCATGCTTCTCCAGTCCAGGAAGATTGTGATATTCAAGCTGACCCGAGAAATGGCGAGATGGGGGTTCCTTCTCCAACAAACTAAGAAGGGGCCGAACATTCTCTTGCTGAGAAGCTGTTGAAGCAGGAAACCCATATGATCCCCCTTCCATCTGTTTTGATCCCCTATCAGTTGATATTCTACTTGTATTGCCACCTCTTTGCTGTCTAAGGTCAATCTCAGTTCGAAAGAGATCATTTTTGTATCTGTCTAAGCTTTCTCGATCTTTTGTTACTAAATTTCCATCAGGCAATCTTGACAGACCAGAAGCTTCCATTGTAGCATTACTTGACCGGGGTCTCTCACCATCCTGTCGAAAAAACGGAGAATCTGGTGAATGTGAAGCTGAAGTACGTGAAGGTTCCTGCATTCCAGATGGCAAAACACGATCTCCGTTCTTAATTTTAAGCATATCTGGCTGATCAGTTCCATAAGGGGGCATTTCAGTCTGCATAAATGAAGAATTGCCAGGGTCCAGTGGCCCAGACCGTGGTCGAGGAGCCAATCCATCAGGTGGGAACCCACCTCCACCAGATGCAGAAGCTAAACGAGCTGCTTCATTCAAACTGTAAAGAGTGTTGATGAGCCTCAGCAGAATTCCATTTTTAGCAGCTATACGGCAAAAATCATTTCTAGAGGTAGACCGCTGAAGCTTAAACACCTGCCACATGCCATCTATGGCCATGTGAACCATTTCCCTGCATGTGGTTTGGGAGGGGAAACTTTAGCAAAATATTATTTGCATAATAGTTAAATGAAGCTAGTTGATTTGAGACGCTAATTTATCATGTCAAGTAATTTAGGTCATCCTGTTTTCAATCTAAACTTCAATAAAAAGTAAAGAGAGCAAAAAAAAAAAAAAGGGCAAAGTGGAAAAGGAGAAGATAGAATGGATTATCCGTTACTATAGCATTCCCATTCTATCCACATCTGGATTTCCAAATTCTCTATATCTCGAGTGTATGTGTTAAGATATAAGATGAGCGGTTTAGGTAAAGCAAAACGTGAAAGAATTTGAATGCAAGTTTAGTTATTTCCCATTTGTGTATCAGCATACATAGTTGCACAAAATGGGAAGTAACTAGCTTTCAAATTTTGTTTCCAAGTTTTGCATTACATAATACTAGAAAGAGAGAATTCGGCAATGCAAATAATTAAGCACAGCCATTCATTTAAAAGGAAAACATTTATGCACAGCCCCAACCCCAGTATTATCTCTGGTAGAACTAAAATTCATACAGGAAGCACTCAATGACCGAAAGAACCATAAAATTCAATGCAGCTTAAAGTCACCCTGATACAACAACTACTACTATGCTGCATTCCGAGGGATGTTGGAGTCAGCTATGAATCCTCTTTGCCCATACTGCTCCATTATGCTCATAGCATACCAATATTATCAAAGCAGGCTTGATATGGAAACAAAAAAATTGTAATGATCCCTCTTAATCACTTCAATCAAAAACATGCCATTATCAATCTTGAAAAGTAGGATTCAGAGAGGCCCAAGTTAATCCCAGAAACTGAAGCTTGTCCTCAACAAACCTTTTATGATCTCCAAAAGTGTGTTGCATCAGAAGAATGAGTGATGCTTCTGATTCCAACTATATCTTATATATTCTCCGCCCATTGTTTGTGAACCTGAGCTGGTTTGTATGATTGCATAATATGACCAAAGGTGCAGGGCTACGCTAGTTCCATAAAGTCTCAGGTTAAAATGCACATAAAATGAACTAAGGTTTTCCTTTTTCGGGGTAAGTTCTCTACTTAAAGATTGTTAACATTCCTCTTTCAGAACTTCTATCAGTCAAAACCATGAACACACTTTGTCTAATTCTGAATAATATTTATCTGTTGAAGAAAAGGATCAGCAAGGGAGGGGGGTGAAATATGAAAGGTATAGTCTCCTTTAGTTTATTGATATTCTTCACATTTTTGGACCGACTGACTCGGTTTCTTTTGCATCCCTACCATTTGAGAGCATTGAGAACATACCAGGTCCCCGTCAAAGAAAATCGAAGGACAACATCAGCAAGATATCCATGATTTCTGTGATCCAACATGAGGTCCTGAATGAGATATGCAAGCAAGCTGATGTTCTCTTGATTATGATGCTCCATGTCAGTGCTACAAAGCTATGTGAACTGAAGTTACATTTTCAACTTCTCCTAAAGTTCCATAATGTTTCTAAATCCTTTCTTGCTATCCTAATTGATTACACCAGAAGTTTTATTATAAGGAGATTAATGGAGCAGTATAGGGATGGGAAGATAGAAAGAGAAACTTACACATGGTACCCATTGGCGTAGAATGGCATACGATAAAGTTCCTAGGGAGGTTCTATGGAGGTATTTGGAATCTAGAGGTATCCATGTACCTTACATTAAGGGCAATGAAGGACATGTACGATAGAGCCAATCCCCAGGTATGACCAGTGGGAGGTGACTCGGAACACTTCCGATCGGGATCAACCCTTAGCCCGTTTCTATCTGTCTTAGTGGCTAGTGCTAGACAAATTGATGTGGCATATCCAAAGAAAGGTGTCGTGGGGTATGTTATTCGAAGATCACTTAATATTGATCGACGAAGTGTGCGATGGAGTTAATGATAGGCTGGAAGTTTGGAGACAGATCATGTTATCTAAATGTTTCAGGTGAAGCAGGACTAAAATATAGTACCTGAAGCGGATGTGGAAGTGACGATCGATACACAAGTCATACCCATGAGAGGAAGTGTGAAGTATCTTGGGTCTATAATCCAAGGAAACAAGAAGATTGACAATGATATCGCACATTGCATTGGAGCAGGAAGGTGAAATGGAGGCTCGCGTCTGGCGTACTGTGGATTAAGAATGTACCACCAAGGCTTAAGGTACGTTCTACAAGGTGGTGGTTAGAATTGCATTGTTCTATAGGGGGCAGTCAAGTACGTACACATTAAGGAAATGAAGGTAGCGGAAATAAAGATGCTCAGATGGATGTGTGGGCATACTCGGAGAGATAGAATTAGAAATGAAGTTATACAAGACAAGGTGGGAGTGGCCTCTATGGCGGACCAGATGAGGGAAGCGAGACTGAGATGGTTTAGGCATGTGAAGAGCAGGTGCGAGGATGCCCCATAGGGAGGAGTGAAAGGCACACTATAACAGATTCTAGAAGACGTATAAGTAGGCCGAAGAAAAATGGAGGGAGGTGGTGATTAGACAAGACATAGACACATCTTCAGCTTACTAAGGACATTGACCCCTAGATAGGAAGAAGGTATGGAGGACAATGATTAGGGTAGAAGGGTCGTAGGTAGCCGATTGTAGTAGTACTTTTATGTGTGAGAGGCAAAGGGTAGAGTCTCCTCTTCTCATCTTCTCCTTATTTAGAAGTGTTAGTTAGTATTTACGTAATATCTTATTCTTCAATTTTTACTACTACTTGTTGCTTTGTTTTGTTCATCTTGCTATTTTATTGTTGTTATTTCCCTTCAATCCTACTTTAAATACACTTTCTTTGAGCTGTGGGTCTACCAAAAACAGTCTCTCTACCCCACAAAGGTAGGGGTAAGGTATGTGTACATCCTCTTATGGGATTATACGGAGTATGTTGTTGCTTTCTGGTTGTGCATGATCGGCTTTCTCTCCTTTGAAACACTTATGTTTCTTCCAAATCTCCCCGAAATGTGGCATCACCAATTCAACACTAGCAGCAGGAATACAGTCCAAACATATGTATTCTTTTTACGGCGCACTGCGCACCAAGAAATGGTATACTAATTTAAATCTCCTCAGATAAGGGAACATCGGCAGCATAGTTCTATCAGTATCTTCTGCAGAGAGTCCATTGAAAGAGCAGCCTCATGTGTTGCTGTCTAGCTAAGGACAGCCACTTTGAGACCTTTGCTTTCCACATAAATCTCCATGGAGATTCAACTACCTCCATCTCCTTTCATTACCGAAGATAGAAAGGTTTCCTGGTGAACTTCCCATTCTTTTCTCCCAACCATAGTAAAGCATCAGATTATTGTCCTAGGTTTTCAAGACCTTGAGAACGGTAGCAGCTGGATTATTCATGAAACCTTCCATGCATGTCTAATCACTTCTCCACTTACAGCAGAAAGGGGTAGATTAATAAGAGATAGATCGGGATGGTACTAAATACACTATTAATCAGTGTTAACCTTCCTCCAAAAGACATGTCTGTGCATGATGCCAGTTGTTTCTCTCTTTGTCTGAACCACAACATCTCAAACTTCCTTTTCTTTTGTATTTTTTTTCAAATTGTAAAATCCAGGTAAGTGATTGGTAGAAACCCATTCTAACATCCCCTTATGCTGCCATACTACTTACTTTCTTGGTCCCCCAACTGGAATCATATAACTTTTACCTAAGTCTGTCTGGCCCTGATACTGCCGCAAAAAGTAGCAAAGATCTCTCTCACAGATCTAACTGGTTATCCTCGATATGACATCAGACAATTGTATCATCTGCTCATACTTGAAGAATACCGCAGACGACCTTGCCTTGTTGAATCACACCCACCATAGACAACTGAAAATGGACTATTTATTGGGACTATATTTTATGCCAATTTTTTGATACAGCAATAAAGGTTATTGACATTTGGCATAAAAACGCTTGTGTACAAGTATACTGCAAAAAATATCTGCTCATACTTGAAGATTACCGCAGACGACCTTGCCTTGTTGAATCACACCCACCAATAGACAGAACTGAAAATGGACTATTTATTGGGACTATATTTTATGCCAATTTTTTTATACAAAAATAAAATTTATTGACATTTGGCAAAAAAACGCTTGTATACAAATATACTGCAAAAAAGTAGAAAATCTACAGAAACAAATGGTTTTCTACAAACATCACCCAATCATTTATGCTTAGAGGGACTTCAAGTGAACCCCAAAAGGAAAAAAAAAGGATAAGAGGCTACTCCTCTTCTGTACAAAATACATCTCTACCCCTTCAAAAGTTATCCTATTTCTTTCTCTCCACACGTTCCACATAAGAGCTAGTGAGCAACGATCCATGTCATGCTTCTTCTCCTCCCTCTACCACCCTTCCAGCTGAAGGTAACCTCTTTCAAAGTGCCTGGCATCACCCAAATTAATCCAAACCATTTCAGTATTTCCCACCATAACCTAGAAGTTAATGTAAATGGAGATGGTCGACATCTTAACCCAGATCCCTGTACATAAAGCACCATCAGGAGTAACCTCCCCCTTTCTCAGATACCCAGTTGTCAAAATCACCCCTCTAGCAGCAATATGCCAACCACACTTAAATCAGGCTGACACTGCTATCTGAACTCAGGTCTTTTTCAATTACAAAGGACCCTGATTGAACTATCAAGATCATGACCCTTCTTACAGAATTTCTTCTTTTCTTTCATAATTAGTTTTGTGAAATCTCATAAGCAATTTTGTACTTCGTGATGGTGACTTACTAACCTCTCCAACACAATTATATCAGCAATTAACTGTTTTCACACTTCAGATCAACTCCAAACGAATTTGTATTAGGAAAAAAAAATCCAACAATGAACAAAATCGACATATAAATGTCCACAATAGGCAAAGCTCCAATATACACATTAGATAGCAACTACTGTAGATCAAAATATTATACAAGAGAAGTACAACCATTAAGGTCAAAACTCTAAAATGAAAAAGACATCAGAGGTATGACATCTCGTCTGTAAAAGAAATGCTCTAATCAAAAGGTACAGAAGACAAACCTATATTTGGCATAGTCAGCTTCTAAAAATCCCACAAGAACAGGTATTCCACGGTTAGCAATAAACATTTGCAACGTCAAGGGACTGTAAAGAAAGCAATCATAATGTAAGGTACACAACTTTCCATGTCATCATGCAACAACCCAAGCCATAATCTATATACCTCGACTGACATAGCTGCTGAAAGAAGTAAGCTGCTTCCATACGAATTTCCCGGGGACGATCAGGGGCAGCAAAACTCATCACAACAGGGATCTACAAAACAATTAAACACAAAGACAAGTTAAGAAAAATGGTTTAGTCCCAGTATTAAGAAGACTATTGTTCACAGTATTAACTTTTAGGAATTACTTAACATTTATTTCATCATATTCAGAGTACAATCAGAAGTTTAAATGTAACACCTACAAGGCCAACAAGACAAGCATTTTTTTGGGAATACGTGTTATCTTTAACATGAATACAAGTTGACAAAAAGGGTCTAGCCCCAGTATCAATAAAACTATATTTTCCAGTCCATATTATTCGGAATTACTAAACATTTATTTGCCAATATTCAAAGTACAATCAGAAGAGAAAATGCAAGTAACACTTACAAGGCCAACGAGACAAGCATTTTCTTGGGAATCTGTGTTATCTTGAACAATCAGGTTCAGTACCTGCAGCACTGAACACATGACCTGAAAATTGAAAGCACATAAGTCCACGATTAACCGGAAAGGAATCAACTACAGCTGTTGAGTGTGCATAGAGACTGAAGCACCAATATGATCACAAGATAGTGACATACACGAGTTTTGGGAACCTCAAGTAACTCCATCAGAGGAAGCAAACCGTGCTGGGTGACAAAAACAAGTTTCTGGTCTGGCCGCTGATGGAAGAAAGCAATTAACTTCTGACAAGCTGATACAATAACATCTTCTGATTCATCTGTTCTTAAAGATGATACTAACTTGCTGAATTCTACAGCCTGCCCATATGATAAGTTTCAAAATGTCCATGAGTCAGGCTTCAATTTATCTTCTGTCTAGAAATTCATATATCACTTAAAAGGACACAGAACTTTTTGTTATGGTCATCACAAATAAAGCATATAGGAAAGGCATATAAACTAGATATAACAGGATTATACAGTGGAATTATCTTACACTTCTCTGGCACGAACTAGAAATCCCTATTACCGGCTATTGACTGCACTTTTTTTTCGCATAAAAGCCTCCCCCCCCCCCCTCCCTCCCTTCTTCTGCCACAATTAGGTCCACTTTCTCCCTCTCCCTTCAACCACTTCTTTGTTTTCATTCTTTAAAATTTGATTGAAAATTTAGAATAAAACCTTTTAGCAATCCATTAAAAAAAAAAAATCTCAATTGGAATGAAGAACCATCTAATCAAGATGATTCCTTCATTGCAAAAGAAAGAAACGATCCCCAACTCTATACATTAGCAGATCAGAAGATATAATTTTCATGAATGTGATAAAATTTATTATAGTTATGCTCCAATATAGAGTGTGCCTAGTACTGGTTTGTTAAACCTATAGCTTAAGCAACAAATAAAAAACATTATTTGCAATCATTCTACATCTAAGAAAGAGACCAAGCTTTTTTTTTTTTGATATGGTAACTTTGTATTCACACCAAAAAACTCATCAGGTAAAACTGATGAGGTGGGATTTACAACCCCCATCATGATAACCAAAAACCCCATAAAAAGAATCTTTACAATTGTCCTATGAAGTCCACTAGACTTACTACCTCCCCCACAAACTCCCCCACCATATCCTGTTTACACCAAAAAAACAACAAACTCAAACTCTTCATCTTGATCTTTTGAATGTTGCTAGCTTGCCCATCATGGGATCTTTCATTCCTTTCCTTCCAAAGCATCCACCAGATGCAAGCTGGAATATATTTCCACCCGTCCTCTTTTGATCTTCTTCTTCTGCACATTCCTTCCCATTCCTTCCCAGTGTTTCAACATGTCTAAAGAAGTTTTTGACATTACCCAACTAACTCCAAGTATACATAAGAACATGTGCAACAGATTTACAGTTGTTTTGCAGTGTAGGAATAAGTGGTCGTTAATCTCTGCCTCTTTATCACACATATAGCACCTTGAGCAAATCTGTATACCTCTTCTCTGTAACATTTCGTGAGTTAAACATGCTTTTCTAATAACCAACCATGAGAAACATGACACCTTTTGTGGGATTTTGATCTTCCAGATTAGCTTCCATGTCCACTCCATTCTCATTCTTCGGTTATGGTTCATATTCCAGTAACAAGATTTCACAGTGAAACTCCCTTTGTTGTGTGACTTCCATATTGGTTTGGCAGGTCCTTCTGTGACACCTGGGAATGGATTCAACACCTGCAACAGTCCAACTAATCTACTATTCTCCCAGTCATTTAAAGCCGTTCTGAAAATCAGGTCCCACATTTGAGGGCTCCATACTTGTGCCACTGCGGCCATCTGTTGTAGACTCAAAATAAATAAATCTGGGAATAAGGTTTTCAAGTCCCTATCCCCTATCCATTCCTCATCCCAAAAATCAGTTTTAACCCCATCTCCAATTTTGAATGATATATTGGGGGGAAAGGATGCCATAGTCTTCTAATAGTTTTCCAAACAGAGCACCCAAAAGCACCTATTTTTTTTTTTTTTGAAACTGGTAATGTTGTATTCCTCAGCATTAAGGTATGCTGGAGACCTCCAAAAAGGTAGTAACAACCTAGAACAAGAGACTAATTACAGTAATCCTAAAAGATCTACTAATTGTTCAGCATTTTCTATACAATGTTCTTTACACCAAAAGTAGAAAGTTACTATGCAGCTCTCTTTGATTTTCTGAATGTTGTTGAATCTATCTTCAAAGTTTCTTCCATTCCTCCCCCTCTAGATAGTCCACCAGATACAGTGTAGGATTATTCTCCACCACTTCTTCTGTGTCTTGCTTCCCCCTTTCCTAATCCAGAAACTTAACAAGTCTGCTGCGTGCTCTGGCATTGACCATTTTGTCTCTGTTAAACTGAGGAACATAGTCCAATGCTGAGATGTGACTTTACAATGGAGGAACAAATGATTATTTGTCTCTCTAGCATCACTACATACCATGCATCTGGAACAATTGGCAATCCCTTTTTCTGCAAGATCTCATGAGTGAGGCAAGCTTTCCTGATTACTAACCAAGCAAAGCACTTGATCTTAGTAGGAGCCATACTTTTCCATACATGCTTCCAGGGGCTTTTTTTGTTCTCAGGCATCCAGGATACCTCTTTCCTATAAATTCTAGGCATCCAGGATACCTCTTTCCTATAAATTCTACCTACAGAGAACTTGCCATCTATTTTGAAGACCATATTTATGTGATATGAATCCTCTCCATAATGTCAAATCTTCAATACATAACCTCCAAAGCCACCTCTTCAACAACCTTTCATTCTGTACTTTCAACTTTTTTATCCCCATACCCCCTTTTATTTTGTTGATGGCCACCTAATCCCATATGACTAGGTTGTACCCAAGCTTCTCTTTGTTCCCTTGCCATAAGAAGACTCTCCTTAGTTTGTTGATTTTCTTCTCTATGCTTCCTGGGATTGGGAATAGGCTTATCATGTAAGTTGGGAGGGCATCCATTTTTGACTTTATGAGAGTTAATCTGCCTCCCATAGATAGGTATTGGCTCTTCCATCTTGTCAACTTTCTCTCATTTCTTTCCAACACTTCACTCCATACTTCCACCTCTTTATTTTTTGCAACAAGAGGCATTCCAAGATATTTAGTTGGTAAGGAATCCATTTGGCATCCTACGTTCACAGCAAGTATCTGCATATTGGTAACTTGGTTAATAGGGTACAAGCAACTCTTATGCCAGTTAACATGTAAACCTGAGATGCCCTCAAAAATGGTTAGAATGGCCCTCAAGTGTCTCATTTGCATTACTTCAGCTTCACAGAATACCAAGGAGTCATCTACATATAACAGATGTGTGATTTCCATAGTATTTCCCCTATTAGCATTTGCAGGGAAGCCCCTTTCTCACTTGCTCTTTTGATCATAGAACTGAAGCCTTTCATTGCTAAGATAAATTGGAAAGGTGATATTGGATCACCTTGCCTTAAACCTCTTTGTGATTGAAAGAAACCCTCTAGACTACTGTTGATGATAAGAGAGAATTTCACAGTAGATATACATGTTTTGATCCAATTTATCCATTTGTTCGCAATGCCCATGTCTCTCAGAATTTTTAGAAGGAATGACCATTGACATGGTCATAGGCCTTTTCAATATCAAGTTTACATAGGACTCCAGTTAGATTATGTTTCACCCTGTTGTCCACCAATTCATTGGCCAACAATGTTGCATCCATGATCTGTCTTCCTTTCTAGAATATTTGGTGTTCATCTATCAATTCTCCCATGACAGTCTTCATTCTTTCTGTAAGGAGTTTGGCTATGATTTTGTATACTCCGCCAATCAGCCTTATTGGTCTAAAGTCCTTCCGTTCTTCTGCTCCATATTTCTTGGGGATTAGTGCTATAAAGGTGGCATTGAAAGATTTCTCAAACATTTCATTCTGATGGAAATTTTGAATTGGTTGCATCAGATTCTCTTTCAAGGTTGCCCAACGGACCTTGAAGAAGCTCATGGTGTAGCCATCAGGCCCAGGGGCCCTATCCCCATCTCATTGTTTGATAATCTTAGCACTCTTCAATGAAAGGCCTTTGCGGCCAATCTTGTTCCTCCTCAGAGATTCTTGGACGATTAACATACTCAAAAGAGGGCCTCCACATCTCAGATTCAGTATAGCGTTTCCTGTAGAACTCAATCATATTAACCTTCCCATTGATTATCAATCTATCAATGTTATTGTATATCTTGTGGGTTGTTGCCATTCTCTAAAAAAACCTAGTGTTATTATCCCCCTGTTTTAGCGAGAGAACTCGGGACTTTTGCCTCCATCTAGATTCCTCATTTTTTGCCAAATCCTCCAACTCCACCAGAACTGTTGCCCTCACCAATACTTCATCCGCATATAAAGTTCTAGTGTTTTGTGCTAGATCAATATCAGCTAATTCATTGAGAAGACTGTCTTTCCAGTTGCATAACTCCCCAACACTGATTTGCTCCAATCTTTGAGTTTTTGTTCAACATTTTTAGCTTAACACTGAGCTTGTAGTCAGGGCAGCCCTCCACTTCAAATTCGTTCCACCAACTATGGACAAGCCCCTCAAAACCATCAACATTGAGCCACCAATTCTCAAACTTAAAGTATGACTTCCTCTGGTCCCAGTCTCCACATTGCAACATGATAGGGCAGTGGTCAAAAGTCACTCTGGGCATGATCAATTGTTTGATATTCCTAAAGGTTTCCTCCCATTCCATTAAGTACATGAATCTGTCTAGTTTGGAAGCACTATGGTGATTAGCACCCCTGAACCATGTGAAAATCCCTCCATTTAGGTGAGGGTCGAGCAGTTACATCTCTTCAATCCAGTTGGAAAAGTCAGTCATCACATTTGTGATCCAATTGCATCCTCTCCTTCCTGCCATAACTCTAAATGTGTTGAAGTCTCCACAAGTTACCCATGGTCCTTCGCGAAATTCTTTGACTGCTGCCACCTCTTCCCAACAGTCTAGTTTCTCAATCCTGATGTACGGAGCATACACACCAGTGAGAAACCAAGTAAACGCACTTTGTACTGCATCAAATCTGTAAGTAATAGAGTATTGGCCAATTTCTACCAGTAATAGAGTATTGGTCAATTTCTACCGTACTCCATGTCCAGATTCTACAGTCCCACATGATTAGGATTCCACCCCTACTCCCATCTGCTTCTATATATCCACACCTCATCCATCTACTAGGCCACAACTTTTACCCCCTTCCCCTTACTCACCTTTGTTTCTTGGAAACAGTAGATATCTGCCTTCCATTTCAGCAAAGCACTTTTAACAATATTCCTAGTGGACATCTTGTTAATCCCCCTTACATTCCATGATAGTAGCTTTATCCTCGTTTAAAAGCAAGTTAAGAACTCTCCCCTTTGTTCTGGATCCCTCCACATCCTGATTTAGACTGGATTGTAGATTTTTTAGTTCATTTTTCCCAATCCCCTGATGTCTAGGTGTTGTACTTGTACCTTCTATTATCTTGTTCTCCAAAGCAGACTTTCTTTCGTCCAATCTCATCAATAGGGCAAGAGTCTCTTCCCTGAAACCTTCAAAAGCAATTCCATAGGTAGAGCTTAATTCCAAAATGTGGGAATTAATCAAGTTGGATGCTTCAATCTCCTATCCATTAGTTTTTCTAGGGATGTTCAAAGCTACTGGTTCAACATCATGCATTTTCTGGATTTGCATGTTTTGTTTGTCACAACCAACGTCTGCCTCCATCAAACAATCACCTTTCTCCTGCAATTCCATACCCCTGCTTTCGTCGATCATATTCTGCGAAGCCGCATCTTCTTGTGTCTACTTTGGAGTGGGTCCTTTCTCCATAGAATTTTCGCCTTGTGGAAGCTTAATGAAGAAAATGAATCAATTGGCACAGTGTAAAGGAAGGACCTCTCCCATGTTGAAAATATACTATAAAAACTATATTGCATTAAGAAGATTCCTCATGCCAAATAGATACTCCCTCCGTCCCTATTTACTTGTCCATATTTCCTTTTTTAGTTGTCCCTATTTAGTTGTCCATTTTGACAAATCAAGAAAGGACAACAAATTTTTTCCTATTATACCCTTATTTACACTTCTTGAAAATTGTAAAAGTGTATGTTGTTTCCCTCCAATTTATTTCACTTTAATTCAAATAAGTGGTTGTAATTTTGAAGTGAAAAGTTGTCATAAGGGTAAAATTGTAACTTCACTGTGCTAATCATTGTTGCCTTAATCTGTGTGCCATTTCTAAAGTGGACAACTAAAAAGGGACGGAGGGAGTATATGCCAATTTAACTTAATAATCTTATAAGATTTACAAAAGGTATGTTTCATTTTACACAGAAATACAGGATTAGTCGCTTAAGTTGTTTGCTATTTTGTAACCTTGACATGACTATTTTCCATTTCACTACCCTTGACATGGAGGGACTATACACAGAAAGGTTCTATTTTATACCTACAGCAGCATAGCAATTAACCTCTAACTTACCATTTCCTTGTCTAAGTGACCAAAAAATTCATTACCAAAACAACCATTTACCAATTTCTAGTATCATATCAATTAAACACTCGAATAAGCACCAGTTGAAGGACATGAGAAAGGTCCTAACAAAAATATTATCATAGTTGAAATTACACTATAAAGTGACACCAAAGGCAAACCAAAGGTCGAGGCATCCTTTCGGCAGGAAATGGGTGAACTGGATATTCTTCAGCAGAGTCATATATTCAGTTCTCGTCAACTGAACACCTGTGGTTTCTTTGCAGCTAAAAGGGGTTTTAAACAGGGGATCCAATCTCTATAAAAAAAAAATTCATTCTAGTGATGCAGAGCTTTAGCAAAATGTTATCTGTGGCATACAAGAATGGTTGGAATAGAGGATTTAGAGTCCAGAACAACAGTTATGACACATTGGTGATGTGTGATGCTGAGGTGGTAGAGCTACAACATCTAAGTTTGATTTTGGTGATCTTTCAAGCTATATCTGGACTCTGTATTAATTGGAATAGAAGTCATGTATATCCCATTAATGGGGTTGCAAACTGTTGCAGTTTTTTTTGAGAATTTGCAAACTGTAGAAAGGTTGGTTGCTTCACATGGATAGTGAGTAAGAAGCTCATTCACACATGAGAATCTGCAAAAGAGGGGCGCTGTCCTAAGTAGCAAATGTTTTCTCTGTGGAAGTCAAACAGAGAGTATATGTCATTTGTTTTTGCATTGTCATGTTACTGCACAATTGTGGCATTTCTTTATGAATATGACATGCAAAACAGATGACCTTTTGAGAGGTTGGTACAGAAAGGGAGATAGGAAGAGGAAGTTTTCTTTGGTTGAAAATACTATACCTGCTTGCATATGGCATTATGGAGGATTATATGGAATGAGAGAAATAGAAAATGCTTTGAAGATAGTGTCAACTCCATTCACAAGATAAAGTCTAATTGTATATTTGTGTTTGGCTTTTGGTGTGGACTAGAATATGTAAATGAGGGTGAAAAGTGCTACAGGTTTTAGAATCACTAAGGGGATAGCTGAGGCTGAATTTTTTTTTTTTGGTGTTGCCCTGCTGATATATAGAACAGCTAAAACAGCAGTCTCTGTGCTGAAATCATTTATAAAATTTACCTTACCTTTTCATAAAATCAAAGATCAAGGCATCATCACAAAAATAAGTCAAGAAAACTAGTCTAATAGTACCTGAAGGTGAAACAAATTTTCTGTCGGCAGTTTATCATCAAAGCCCTGAAAAAGCATCCAAAAAAGAAAGAAATAAGAAAATAGGGGAGAAAGACGGTGAGGTATAACAAAATATACATAAATCAAGCAAAAACGAATAAGCACACATACTAAACCATCCATGTCTATTACATCCTCCTTCAACACACCCATCATGATACTGAGTAAATCACCACCATTTGGTGGTCCTGATTCACTTTCCATTTGTTTCTTAGCAATTGTGGCTCTCAACTTTGTTGCCAAATCGTTCTTTCCAGTTTCGGCAATTGCATTGTTTTGAGCAATTTGTGAAGATGATGCAGAGAGAGACACTTCAGCAGCGCGATTCTCCAGGTTCTTCTCCAATGGATGAAACAGGTCATCCAAGGAAGCATCACCAGGGGGGTCACTGAATCTGCTCAGTTCATTTCCTTGTGGAACAACTGATGTCTTCACAGCCTTCACAGTCCCGTACGCAGAATTTTCAGTAAGCGGGGTCAATAATTATAGAAGAAAGGCTAAAAATTTAATTATCACATTTTATAAGTAAGAGATATCCATGACTCATTGGTTTAGTTTTGGTCAATCTAAGAAAAGGGAGTTAACAAAAATCCAACAAACGATCAGCGCTAATTAGGGTAGTCATATTAGTCTAGCAAAAAGGATAAGAGTAAGCACTTTGTTTTGAGGGAGTGATTTGGAGTTGACATTCCATCAGAACACCTCCTATTTCTCTGATTCTATATTGAACGTCAACTCTGATTATGTTTCTTTTTTACGTCTTTTCGACTGCATTAAACGTTACTCAATGTTCTTATGTAATCTATATAACTTGTTGTTATCTCATATTGTATCATTTTCTAACTATTTGTAGCCTGGAATTTTGTGAAAGATATATATATATATATAAGCATAAAGTGATATCTTGATGAAAGGACACTACTTGACAATAGATGTCTCTTGGCGCGTTGGTTCAAAACTTAATTTTGTTCTTTTGAAGTTGGAGGTTTGAACCTCAACCCAAGCATATTTTTGCAAAATATAACATATTGCTTAAAACTGGTTAACCAATGTTAAGCTATATGTTATATTTTGCAAAAAATATGTTTAAGTTGAGGTTCAAACCTCCAACCTCAAGGAACAAAACTAACCTTTGAACAAACGCGCCATGAGGAATCTCTTATCAAGTAGTGTCATTTAGTTCAATATATCACTTAATGCTTACTATAAATATATATTTAGTAAAATTTTCCGACAAAGTAGTGTCACCTGACACTCCTTAGCTCAACGTGGGTCTGCCTCTAAGCTTCCACAAAATTCCAGGCAAGAAATAGTTAGAAAATGATATAACATGAGATAGCAACATGTTATATAGATGACATAAGAACATTAAGTAACGTTTGATGCAGTCGAAAAGACGTACAAGAGAGGAAAAAAAACATAATCAGAGTTGAGGTTCAAATTAGTCAATATGGAATGAGAGGAATAAGAGGTGTTTTGAAGGAATCTCAAGTCCAAATCACTCCCGCTAAACAAAGTGCTTACTCCATCTTTTTGCCGGAGTAATATGACTATTGTAATTAGCACCGATCAGTTGTTGGATTTTAATAGCTCCCTTGTCTTAGATTGACACAGAAAAGGGATTCATTAGTTCTTTTATTAATGCTGTTTCCTTTCTTGTAACTATGCATCTACTTGATGCTCCTTTCTGAATGAAACATCTAAATTCATCAGCAAAAAAAGGTCCAAAATAGTTCAGAGATGATCTCAGGATGAAAAACAATCTACTAAGAGTAACAAGCGTGAGGTGACCGTGCATAATATAGATGAATTATAGAAACAAAAATAAATGAATACCGCGAAATCAGAGGAAAAATGTCCTTTTTATGAATAAGAGTTTGTTTGGATTGGCTTAGCTTGGGTGTTTTTAAGCCAAAATAGTTGTTTTAGCAGTTTTGTAGTGTTTGGGTAAAATTTTAAAAAATGCTTACAAGTTCTTGATTTTAAGCCAAATTAACAAAAATAACCCAAAAGAGTCATAAGTTAGAATTTCTAACTTATGGCTTTGGGCCTATAAGTCATATGCCATAAGTCAATCCAATCAGGCTCTTATAAAGAGCCTGTTTGAATTGGCTTTTGTTTTATGACTTATAAACCAAAAACCACAAGTTAGAAATTCTAACTTATGGTTATGGCTTATTTTTATCATTTTAGCATAAAATCAAGTGCTTGTAAGCTTTTTAAAAATTTACTCAAACACTCCCAAGTGCTTAAAAGTTATTTTAGCTTAAAAGCACTTTAAAATAAGTCGATCCAAACAAGCTCTAAGAATCATGAACACAGGCAGGATAGGGACTGAGATATCTCCTTGTATAAACTACTTTTCTTTACACAGGAACTTGGATTAATGATCAAATTAGCCACACCACATTGGTTCCACCAATTAGACTTATAACTGACACATTATAATCATCCCATATGTATTAGATCAAACAGAAAACAAAAAAGGAGATCATAATTGGATTAAACATATAACACAAGAGGTGTAAAAGTTATTACATCCAGCTTATGACAGCTAAATATTAAAGAGTTGTTTACTAGTTATTGGAATATGAAAAAGAAGGATTTTGTTCAGTAAGCAGCACAAAGAAAGTAGGAATTATAAGCATATGTTTTACCCCAAAGGAAAGGCCATTATTATCTTATTTACTTTTACCTGGATCGATCAGAAGTTCAATTCTATGATTCTATCCAAACTACTCATTTTCATGCTTTTTTCTCAAAGTATGGAATTTATTTATATGCAAAGCAGTACATCTCATAAAGAGTATATTTCAAGTAAAAAACATTAGGGCTCCTAGAGATGTTTCTTGGAAATCCTAACAACACACAATCCTACAAAATCAAAAATAGAAATTATAAACACACACTTTACCTTTCTAGGACTATAATCTGTGTTCTTTTGTCCAGAACTGGATGATGCAGAATATACATTGACGCCATGTCCTTTTTCTTCAACCTTCCTACCTACAGTGTTTCCACCCCTGGATTCACTAAATTCAAGCTCACCATTTGCAAAAACTTTATCAGGCTCACCCAAGTCAGTTGAACTTTGAAGCGCTGATTCCTTATTCACAGCTAATCCATCAGCATTGTGTTGAATAGGAGACTTCTCATGAATTGCTAAAGTTGGAACTGGATCTGACGTAAATTGATCTTCAATCTTATCAGTTCTTTCTTCTATACGAATACTACTTGAACGATCAACCTCTTCTGACTTGCTAGTCTCCAGGACTTCAGGTGATGCCAATGTTGTGCTAGATTCCTGAATTCAGAGACTATCACTATGTTGCTTAATTGAAATTTTCATCATTTTAAAGAAACGCCAAAGAAAAATACTTTTGCTTTGTCAGAAGAAGAGCTTCCAGCAGCACCCTTGTCATCTTCATTTGATGCCTCTCTGACAGCCGATCCATCTTCTTCTATATTTCTAGAAGATAACAAATGCAAGAAAATATAGCGGACATCAAAAAGTATACCGTCATTACAGACTTTTAAAGGGATCCTAGAGAAAAAGTACTTGACAAATGAAGATTAGGAGAGTATTACAACCCCCCTTGACTTTGGTCTATAGACACAGCCTGTAATATGTGGATTGATTGAACATCGTGGGTTCAAACCCTGTAGCAGACAAAGAACTGCTATTTAAGTGGAGAAGGGTGGAGGGGTGGCCCATTATCCACTGAGTTACGAACTGTCCATCCTGGCCCTCGTTATTTCTTGGTAAACAAAAATAACTAGGAGTATATTACAAAATCTACCTTATTGTCCCACTATGACGGAGTGAGGACTGCAAAGCACGCCTTGAATTTTGTATCCAAGGATGTGAAAGTAGTGTCTTAGCATCAGGCCTTTGTCTAGCATCCTGAAACATGCTAATCCAAAGTCATCAAAAGCTATTGGAGTAGTCAAGAGATAGACTCGCGAAAAGACAAAATCATAAAACCAGGCAAATGGAACAGTTATGATCTCTTTGATGCCATAGATTAAGCAGTGATAAAGGACATAAACACAGTTTAATTCTCGTTCTGCACCATTGTTCACAGAGCTATCACCAGACATCCAGATTCAAATAACCCAATTAAAGATGCATAAAGCATCAAGATCAAGCATCATTTTACGACAATACCAAACTTCAAGGAATAATATACTCTTTACCTTCTTAAAACACTGGCGCAGAAAATCAGTGATAGCAGGAGAAAGGCTATCTGGAATTGGGGGATGATCATCCTGGAACAGACAAGGATTCATTAAATTGTTGAAGATCATCAAATAGCCACTTAACCACTAAATTAGCATTTGATTCAAGCAAGAGGGAAAAAAATATCACCACTACCTAAATCCAAAATATTATCCCCATCTTTCTCATACATAAAGACAAAAAGACATAGCATAACTAAAACTCACCTGCACAATCCGAAAGAGAGCAGGCATGGGCTGAAGATCATAGTACGGAGGTAAACAAGTAAGCAGTTCTATAACTGTACAGCCAACACTCCAAATGTCAGATGCAGCACATACTCCTGACATTTCAATCACCTGAAACACTAGATAGCATTAAAGATAGATCTTCCAGGTGCAAGTTTCTGCTACCAATATTATAACTCGCAGAATATTTCACCAAGTCCCATTTCTTCCCTTCTCTTACAAGTGAACTGTCCATTCAAACTCTTTGCTCTTTGGATGGTTTGGTGTTCTTTTCTAAAGGAAGAAAGTTTATTTTCAACAAATCCCAAAATTTTATTTGATTTGACATTTTTGGAAGGTGGCTTCATACATAGGTAAAATAAATTAAGCTAATGATAAAGTATCTGATGTACGAACTCATGTTCATTTGAGCTCCAATTTCAGATGGAAGATAATATCTCTACTTAATATATGATTTTCCTCACCTTAGCTGATTTTGCTTTTTAAGTAGTTGCAACTTATTACTGCTAAGTTGGGGCTTAGAGGAGCTTGGGAAATGCTTAAGCTTAAATTATGCTCATTGCATTTTCGTTGATCTTCAATCTTATTGGAGACTAGATAAAAATGATGAGATAACTCCAACAAATTCTTTGTTTTTAACGCCGAGGAATTAGTCACTTCAATAGCCTTCTTTTAGTCTCAAGCCCGCTGAGGTGAGGGCCGACTTAGAACAGAGGACGAATGAGATGAACGTTTGTTGTCCCAACCATTCTTTTAGACCCAACCCCACCAAGGAAAGGGCTGACTTGGAACAAAGTTTTTGTATTGCTAATTCCAAGGTGTAGTGCTTATTCCTGCTAAATTATGTAGTTTGGGTATTTATTGTTGATGATAATAGTGAAATCATGTTAGACAGATGCTCATTAATACTTATGGAACCTGATTGTGTTTGATGATCACACTTGGAAGTTGGATACTCTCAGGTGATCCATTTGCTCTGTAGCCGAACAAAGAATTAGTATGAATTTGTTTTTCCTTCTCAAAAAAAATATCATGCTACTTCTCCACAGGCAGCTGGATGGATGTTTGCTTTATCTACATATTTATCATTAAAGAGCTTTGAGAAGCATAAGAAGTCAGGTGCATTCCTATTGGGTACAGCTCTAGTTAGTGTTGTATTACTGTGGATTTGCACGGACATAATTGATGATGTTTTGTTGCCTGCAATGACAGATTGATAATCTAAAACCAACTGTTTTGCCATGTAATCTCCTCCGTAGTAAGGGACTATCTAAAAGGTAATGCAAAGAATTTTCCATATATTGTTCCCTTGCTAAGAAAAGGTTTGTGTAATACTTTTCACATCAAAGGCTGTGATATTGTGGGGGGGGGGTAATTCTTAGCTTTTGTAAGAAAAAAAAATAGTGCAAAAGTTCAAAACAGTAAGGCTTAAAAAAAGCGCACTATTATTCAGCATTATTCATGAGAAGTTAAACATATATTTGTATCTTAAAATTTACGTTTACTTCATCAGGATAGAGGAAATAGAATATCTTTGATTGTGGCCTACATTTTGATCATGTTGCGTCTACCACATCCATTTATTGTCAGGTTTGTTTGTCAATAAGCAGTTATCATATTCTTTTTGTTTATTACTGTCTTTTTATACATCATATCCACCATAGCACAAAATATATGTTATATGGTAGAGGTGGCAAAATTGGCCTATGAAAACATGACCCACCCAACCCATGCATTTTAGCCCTAACCCTTTTCAGCCCATAACAAATTAGGTTGATATGTAGCTCAAATTGATCCATGAGAAATCTTGTCAAACTATTTCAAAAGCATCTTTTATTATTTGTATGTTCTACATAGTCATAATAAAGAAATAAAATAGTTTTATTTGGTACTAAAAATTATATAAAAGAACAAACAAAAATTAGAGCTTAGTAAAAATTGAGTGAGTTGTATTATGACCAGCTTTATAGCATGTCAACACAAGTAACTTTTTATTAACTCATCATATTTTGACCCGCCCAAATTCAGCCCAACCCACCTAGTTATATGAATGCACTATTAACTCATCCTGTTTTGTTACTGCTTACTAGATATCTAATAATTGAAAGTTAAAATACATAAACAAGGACAATAAAGATGATTTTGTCTGTCAAAATGAATAGTGGGTGACCCTAATTTGTGTACGTTAGTTCTTTTTCCTTTTTTGTTGGAGATGGGATGGGAAAATTGGTTTCTTATTCTACATATAGAAAAAGGTGTCTTATTTTCATTGATAGGACACAACGAAAAAAGGAAACTAGGAGATTAGACCTTTTATAGCTTGAGGATCCTCTTTCATTTACAAACAAAAAAGATTTTGAAGTTATAGTTTCTTGACAGAGTATACTTCATGTTCAATTTATCTGCTTCTTGATTGTTTCATCATATGAGTGCTCAATGGGAAAAATGTGGGATTCTTTCACTCTAATTTTGTCAATATAATTTTGTTTTTGCCAAAGTCAGAACAACCACTGTTGGATCAGATACTGTTAAAGTGATTTTTGTTGGAGATTAAAGGAAGAGAGATATCATTAAAAAATTATTGAAATGCCACTTTAAGTTGCATCTCTGACTTCATTAAATTTGAATGAATCACTTTAACAAGACACAAAACATAATAATTGTTAAGCATCTTCAACATTTTGCAGTAAAACCTAAGCACATATAAAACCTCCATAAGAATTTACTACTGATGAAGGTTTAGAGTATTCATTGTCATTCTTTAATACACTTGTGTAAATGGAGTCACCTCCTTATGGGGTTTAGAGCAAAACTTTGCTCATTTATCATGTTTTTTGTTTTTACTCTTCTTCATTACAGTGTATTAATATAAAGAGAAGTTGTCAAGAGCAGTATGAAAAAGGAAACTGCATGAAAAATTCAAAGCTACACACCATTACTCACAATTGCTGGATAGGGGGAAAGGCTCTTCGGCAGGCACTATTTGCTTTTGCAGCTGTCCTTACATTATCTTTCGTTTATGTTCTTAGCCATTTTAGAGCTGTAATTTTCAGCTAAAAGCTGTGTAAATTTGTGATTTGTACTAATTTTTTATTTATTTTTTTAGTTACCAAAAAATTGTAATTTTCCTTTATAGCTCAGTAATATTCATGATTCTCATCTTAAAGCTGTGTAAATTTATAATTTGTAATTATTATTTTTTTATTTAGTTAGTTACAAAAAAAATTGTAATTTTCCTCTATTGCTCAGTGAATATTCATGATTCATTTTACAGGATAGTTCCGTGATAAAGTTACTCCGGTCGAGTACAATGGAATTTCAAAATGAAAATATTTTTATTTTGTTCAAAACTTTCACTTCCATCTAAGTAGTGTTGTAGCAGTACCATAAAGGCTCTTCTGTCAAGGTAAGAAAGGGGTCTAGACATTACTGAGTCAAGAAAGATATGCAATACCAACTTAAGACCCCACAACTTAATAACTACCAACTTTGAGCAACTATACAGTTTCTCGATTGGTTGTTCGAAAGAGAGCACAGTGTTTTTTTCCTTTTTTGGGCATGATTTGTAAAGAAAAGAGAACATATTATACACATTTTCTATGGAATTTTTTTTTTAAAGGTAATGTATTTTTTCTTATATCAGGCACTACTTATTGTAAACATCATAATTAAATTAAATACCTAACATGTTGGGCCCGTACACGGCAGAGGCCCACTTGTAGTGCAAGATAGAAATCTCAGCTAGTCGATAACTAATCAAAATAAAGTTATCTTCCCTTTCAGAAGTGAATAACAGGCAACAGGGAGAAACAAAACGTCAAACCAAATATAGACACCACTAAAATAAGTTTGTGTACCTCAGGTGCCATCCAGTATGGTGTTCCAACAACTGAATGTGTATTAACATCTGCCTCCGTTAATTTTGTTGCAACACCAAAGTCAGCAAGTTTCACCAAACCCTGCAAACAAAAATTATCAAGAACAAATAGTTAGGAAAGGCAAACACACAGGTAGGGAAAAATTTACATGAGCTGAATATATAATCCAAATGAGAATTGATGGTAACAGTGAGACCGCAAATGCAAGCAAATCGCTATGCAGTATACAACTCATGAAATTTCTTTTTCCAAACAAGGCACGAAAGAAATCAGACATAGCACGAAGAGAAAATAACTAACTACTCCATCTGTCTGATTTATGTAGCATGGATCAGAATACGAGGGTCAAGCTTCTTAACTTTCGGTGTGAATTCAGATATAGATTCTTTGAGTTGATAATTAAAAATGACAAAGAGAGTAGTGACTTCCATGCATGAAGGTAACAAAATCAAAAACAGAAAAGTGAGTGCAATTAAAAACCTCTTTAGTTGTCAATATATTTGCACCCTTGATATCCCTATGAATCACACCTTGCTCATGTAGATAAACCAATCCTTCCAATACCTACAACAGAAGAGAACCATCATAAACTGGAACTTCCACATCTAACTCCGTGATATCTAATTTGGCAAAAGTCAATCTGAGACCTGAGAGATGTAAACAGCAACCAAAGATTCTGGAAAAGGCCCAAATTTGTTTGGCTTGACAATGTTAGCAAGTGAGCCATTCTCTACATACCTTTAAACAAATATCAAAATTTCAGATATTTAGTTTCCTTCAGAAATAAAGCAAAAATAGAAGTGAAGATAAGTTTCAAGCTCACTCACTCAAGAATTATGAAAAGATGACTCTTTGTCTTTAAGGATCCAAGATACTTCACAATGTTTTTGTGGTTCAAATTCTGGAGAGCAAAATGAAAATAAGATCACATATCCTTACTGAAAAGTATGCCTTCAAGTGCATCCTATTTTCTTTTTCTTTTTCTTTCTCTTCCTTTGGGGGTTCAGGGATCCTATGATCAGGACGAACAAGGAAAGAGATCTTTACCTTAAGCAAATCAATCTCTTGCTGTGACATTAATGCATCCACCCAAGTATAGCATCATCAAAAGAAAAGAACAACTCGTAAGTCACATTAAGTCAAGAACATAATTAAATACATCAAAGGATGGTATGACACAATGCACATAGCAGTAATTATCATATATTAGTTTATCACAACCAAATGTTAGGGATAATTTGTGGGGAAACTGGGGACATATGGCCGGGAATAACGAAGACCAACACAAATTACGCAAGTATTTTCATTATATTAGTAATTAATTTCTAGTAAGAAATTCTATTTTGGCAGGTATTTTCATTATAATAAGAGTCATTAGCTGATAAATTTATTTCTAAGGAGATTATATTTTTCTATGTTTTAAACCATGATAGATGCTTTTAATTCTAATCCATTATCTTAGCTTTCGTATTCAGTATTTCTATCAAAATTATAAAGTTTTAATAGCTTGTTTGGACAATTTTTTGAAAATTTTGAAGTTGTTTTTTTTTAAAAAAAAGAACACTTATTTTAGAGGGGTGTAAGGTATTTGGCCAATTATCACACGAGAATAAGCTATACAGAGTAGTAGCAAAACTCGTTCTTCTACTGCAGAGAGGAAACATAATTTTGCAATTTCTTCTTAAATGTAAAAAGAGAAGTAGAAAACTAATCCTCGTGGAAATTTATTTTTACCATACTACCCTCGTCAATTTAATCCATTTGTTTCTCAAACTATATTTACCAAAAATTAAGAAAGTATATAAGATGTCCCCTATCATTACTTTGGTTCAAGGCAGAATACATCAGTACCCCCTTAAAGTTGACATGTTTTATTCCGTGCAAATCTGAACTATTTTTTATCATCATCTATCCACCCATCCACACACCCCAAACTTGCCAGTTTGATAGCCTTGACCCTCCTAGACGACGTTGATGTGGCAAAGAGCGTAAGTACACACTCCTAGGGGTGTGGTCATGAGAAGTTGACAAATAAGCTTCTATATGGGGAACTTTTCAATCATTAATTGTCATGTAGTCATATACGATATTTATTTGTTCCAAATTTGTATTTCTTCTTATTTCTTCCTGATATATACAATGTATATTCTTCCCAACATTGTATTTTGTGTTTCTTCTTTAGATGCAATGCTTATTTATTTTGATTGTGCATTTCCTCTTTTGGCCAAATCTGTAAAGGAAAAAAACTTTTTTTTTTTTTGATGACAAGGGAAACCCGCAGCCGCTACCCTTTGGGTGCGCACAGGGTAAAACCTCCGCTCCTATGCAATAGCTCGCAAACCACATAGGAGAGGTAACCCGCACTAGGCAAGCCCGGTGCGACGAGCTCGACCCAGAAGGCAAATCCCTTGCTTTCGCTGGCAAGGGGTTTCGAACTTGAGACCTCCAACATGGAAGTCCCAAGCCCAAACCACTGGGCCACCCCGAAGGGTGTAAAGGAAAAAAACTTAACTAGAACTCTATCGTGTTTAGCCAAAAAACTGGAGTTCCAACAATGTATTTCTTTTTATACTTCTTTAGATGCAATGGCTGTTTCTTTCAACGGAATATTTCTTCTTTCTGAGCAAATTAATATGAATTGGCTGGAGCTCATTGTTATTAGCAGAACAAAAAAATAACCAATAAAACGGAGTTTCATCAATGTATTTCTTTTTATTTCTTCATTAGATGCAATGAACACTTGTTTCAAATTTGACTGAGAAAGTGTAACAAAGTTGGCATAAATCTAATTTAAAGGACTAATCAGATGAAAGAAACAAAGTTCAAAGCTAGAGATGATAAGAAGCTAGGTCAGGTTCTTTGTCAAAAAAAAAAAAAAGCTATATCAAGTTAGATTCTAGTCAAGTGTGAAAACACACGCGCGAGTACTCCAAATGGTAAATGATATGCATAAACCCTTAGCAACTGGACCTAAAAGATCGCAATTCCTAGCTTCCATATATATTCATTTTCTGAATTTATAGCTGGATATCCACTCTAGAGACAAACAAGGGTTGTCTTCGGGCTTCTTTTGTTGCTATGAAGTGTGTCTCGTGTGGATCCATTATAGAAGTCTCATTACTGATCCTTTTTCAATATTTACAACCTCAAAGGCTCAAACCACTGAAAATGGAGGATCTCTGCCCTGTTAAATTTATGCTGATTTCGAAAGGAGTCCTCATATACAAAATAGTGACTTGTACTTTTATCCATTGCAATCACCTGTATATTTAGGTAGCAATGACATGAAACACATTCTAATGCTCAATATTTCTGGCGACTCTTCACTTAGATTTTGTGTCCTCTTTTCCATGGATGAGCTGCCTCTACATTGGGGTATGGTGACACCCTAAATGAACTCTTGGTGTGCATGGATGTATCTCTGTTGTTTTCCTTTATTTTTCCCTTCTTTCCTTCCTTCTCCTGCTTATCATATGTCAGAAGTTAGTAAGACCTCTCTCTCACTAGTTGAAGTAAAAAACTTGGTCGACTAGGGACTCTTGGATAAAAATCTTGCCCACAAATTATTCTAATTAAGATAGATGGGAGCAATAATTTCTTGCTTTCGATGTAATCTTCCTTCATCTTGAGTTGAGGGTCTATCCGAAACAGTCTCTCTACCTCTAAGGTAAGGGTAAGGTCTACGTTCACTTTACCCTCCCTAGACCCACTTGTGGGACTAGACTGGGTATGTTGTTGTTATGTAAATCTTTTTTTTTTGGGGTCAAATCTGGAGAACAAACTGGCTGAAACTCCATTAATTTTAGCTAGATTTAGAAAGTAGCCTAAAGTGGAGCTTCAGCCAAGCTTTTAACAAATTTGGCCTGAAAAATAAGGAACTTTTTTTATTTTAAATAAATGCCACGTGGACAAAAGGTTCAAGAGTTGGTGCGTGTCTCATCCGCATTCGATGAAATTGACTAGGGGCAGAGGCTAATAGAAATGCCAAGATCAGAGGAGGGGGGGGAATTAAACCAAGCAAAGGTAGGGTATGCACTAAATTAAACGTGCAAAGTTTAGGGGAGTCCCCAGGTATTCTTCCTTTGGCTTAACTATATTTATAATGATGATTAAATATAAAATTTTGTCTTTTACATTTGATAAAATATAAAATTGAAAACTTAATCAAAATCATCCATAACAAATATATAAATAATTTATCTATTAGCTGTATTTATTGTAAAGTAAATGTGAGTTTATCGAGCATTCCTCGCAGATTCCTCAAGGGGAAGAAACCAGGAACACCAAGGTTGGAGAAGAAGATATCCCTGTGACTCAACCACTAATCGGGAGTCACAACAACTTGGTATCACGAACAACCACTATGGGTGATTCCAACATAAAGAAGAGTTGAGGGATCTGTTTCAGGAAGTGCGAGCATTAACAAAGGAAGAGTGGGCATAACCGATATCCTGAAGGGAGAAGTGAATCATGTCAACTGAATCAAAATTGGGAAATCAGCTGCGGCAACTATTGCCACAAATGCATGAAACTTAAAAGGGTCAACAGGAACCATATTAAGAAACCAGACATGGGAATCAGTAGCAATAAAAAAGCATCACAACCGAGTTGCCAGTTCAACAGAACAGCCAACAGAGCCGGGAGAAATGCCAGTAAGGAAATGGAAGCTCAACACTAACCAGGTCATTGTTCTGAAAGGAACAGGTAACTCATCCAAACATCAACCCACAAATGATGGAAATACACAAGTACAATTGTTACTTAACAATTCAGAGTTCCCTTAGACTTCGGAGAAAATATTCAAAATCTCCATTAGTACCTAGTTACAATTCAATGGGCTGGCCTATTGTTATAGCACTGTCCAAGACGACTAAGTCTATTTCATGGTTCAAAAATTTGCTTTAGATCGACGTCCAAGTAACCAGTGCTTGTGTCTGTAGTTATTTTATCCAGTATCACACACACACATGATATAATCTTCTTCGAGCTGACAGGATTTAGAAAAACAGTTCTCAGATTATGGGTGTACTCTTGCACATAGGAGCCCCAACAAAATAATTATAGTACAAAAAGTCTCCCTGATTGTAATTGTTTATACAACTACCAGTAATTCTCATACAAGAAGATACAAAGTTGCAAAATCTGTGCTATCAAGATAACTGAGAAAATTGATTATGCATAAGCATGTTTTCACACAAAATGTACTTGTGTTAACACACAAAGTTGAAAAACTCAAGACTTCTATCTTTTTCTTTTTCGTAGACAATTAGCCAAGAAGTGAAGATATACCATAATGACGTTGAGATCCTCCTGAGCAATATTCTCCAGAGAAACTTGCTTAATTGCTACAAAGTCTCCATTTTCCAAATCCAGACCTTTATAGACTCGACCATAAGCTCCCTTCCCAATCTCATCTCCAAGCATCTTCAATCCACAAAGACAATTATCAATCAATCAATCCATCAGCTATGCCTCAATCCCAAAAAGAAGAGAAAAATTTTGTTTTGAAATCAATTAACAAACCCATATAATTTCAAAAAGTGCACTAACTTCAATATATACTCATTCATTCTACTTTGTTTGAACCTTCACAAATTTCTATTAGCTCAGCAGAAAAATCCTAAATCCTTAACACTCATGAACACACAAAAAAAACAACACAATTTTACCCACTAAACATTTCCAAACCAAAATTCTCACTTACTTAACTACAAAACTTAAAAAGAATGAAACTTTAATTTTTATTTCTACTTGTCGATACCAGGAAAAAAAACATGTACAGCAAGGCAAACCTAAATCTCCGAAACGGGTTAAAACTATCATCATTACATGTATATAAACATCAATTATTATGTAGGTAAAGTGAATCGTTACATATTTGTTATCAAGCGTCTTGGATTTGTGAAAAGCAGCATTTGCCATTTGCCTAGACATTTCTGCTCAATTTATCTCTTCTCCACCGCTGCCCACCCCCTCAAATGCGTTTTTTTTTCGTCAATTAATTGGGGAATGGGTTTCTCGAAAGTTCTATACCAGTTTCATTGCCACAATCAGATGAAAATAGAAGGATACGATCGCCGGCGGTGAACCGATCGGAATTTTGAGCCCGACGGGTCCTGTGAAAATGGAGAGAAAGGCAAAATTAAAAGGTTCGAACCGGGCTTTGGCAAGGCCCGAATGGGCGGGCCGGAAAAATGAATATTTGTTCAAACGAAGACTGATAAAAAGTATACAACTTAATAGACTATAAATAGTAACCTTTTTTGGATTTTGGAGGACAGTTAAGTCTTAGTTGGAAATTTTTAAAGAAAAAAAAAATATTAGTTGGAATTTTTTTTATGGAATTTCTAAGCCAAACAAATTAAGGATAAGGGTATGAAAAATATCTCAACTTTGATCGAATTTGCTATTGCGATACTAAACTTTCATGAGGACCTATTACCTCCCTAGACTATTTAATACCGTATTTTAAACATATATATTTGCCCACGTGGATATAAAAAATAATATAAAATTATAAATAGTAATGTGTCCACGTGGGCACATATATACCTTTAAAATACACTATTAAATAGTTCAGAGGGTAAAAAATACGGTATTAAATAGTCTATGGAGGTAATAGGTCATCATGAAAGTTTAGTATCGCAATAGCAAATCCGATCAAAGTTGGGTATTTTTCAGACCCTTATCCCAATAAATTATAATGGTAATTCTTTTGATTATATGAAAAGGGAAAAGGCTTATAAATATCTAAAATTTATGGAAAAAGGTTCATAAATATCATCTTTTATTTTTGGGTTTAAAAATATCCTTAAGATTTATGTTTGAGTTCAAACATACCCCTCAACATAACAAAAAAATATTCAAGCAACTTTAACTTTTTTAAAAGTCATATGTTATTTTCTAATTGGTGCCACATTTTAATTTACAATAATTCATACTCACCCAAATTTTAAAATCCAAATCCATTATTGACCTGTTTTAATCGTACATTCCTTTTCTCCTCCAAAATTCATCTTTGGGGTTCCTCAGTAAGTTCTTTCTCTTCTTTTTATTGTTTTCGTTTTCTCAAAGTTATCCAACACAACAATCAAATAATGTATATTTTTAGAAACGGATATTTAATTTCGTGGGTGAAAATATACACTTAACATTTTTGCAGGTAATTCAAACTTCTAAAAAAATCTCCTCTGGATTCTAGTAGTTTCATTCTTCTTCTTCTTATTTCTTACAAGTTTTTTTATTATCAAAATCTCCTATTATCTTTGTATAAAGTTTGTTCTTTGTGTTAGAATGTACAAAAGTTTTATAAATTCTCGAAGCTCAACCAGTCGCATAGATGTGATTGCGGAACAATTTTATAATTTCTATAAGTGTTGAACGTAGATTTTACCAATGTCCTCATTTTGTTGTAAATTCAATTTTTGTTAAGAAACTTAGTAGTTTAACTTCAATATTTTGGATTTGGTTACTAAAATGTTATAAGAAATTTAATATATGTTTATTTTGATAGGTTTCAGGACTTGTGGTTATTAGGAATGACGCAATAACAAATTTTCACCCTACGTGACATTGGTGAGTCTCATCGGATGCTATCAGCAAGCAATGATCTGAAGAAATTATGATTAATGAAGGGTAGTAAAGTTATTAATGTGATATGAGTATACTTTGGAGAAGAAAGCGTGAAAAGAGAGTGCAGAGAATGAAGATTTTTCTTTGATTATTGTGATCTCTTTATGTCGGTTGGCAGCTGCTAATGTGTATAAAGATTTTTCTTTGATTAGATCTTTTTATCGATTTGCGACTGCTAATGCGTGTAGTGGTGATTAGTAACTATTTTTTTGTAAAATTTTGGATTCAAAGTTGTTCAATTAGTATTTCATTGGTGATGTGTTAAAATAGAGGTTGATTGTATCCATTTGATGTAGTATAATGCTAATGGATTAGCTTGATACAAAATAAATTCGTACTGAAATTAATCTCTACTAGATTTCTTTTTCATACTCAACAAGCAACCTAAAACATTTTGTTAAAGCAGTTTGGAGGCTTCTTGCCAATAATACTGAGATTGGTTGAACAACATTTTTACAGTAACCATTTTGTGGAGATAAAAATTAGTGGATTCGAGGAAGAATGATACTTTCTTATTATCAAAAAGATATGAGGAAGAAATAATATCTTCCTATTACCTTAAATAATTGGTTATAGATTTACCATGTCCAAAACATGCATACAACTTGGGTATAAGTACTTCATAATGATCCTTTAAACAACAACAAATACAATTTGCTTCATAAATCGGATATGAAAAGGGTAGAGTGTTAAAATGCTTACACAATTAACAACTACTAATTTGATTAGTAAATTAACATACAAATAACTATAAATTGCAGCCACTAATTCAATAGTATTAGCTAGAAACCAGTAATTATAGCTGCAACATTTTAACACTTTTAGTTAGAGGTCACTAATCATAGATGCAAGTAAAACTGAAAGAATGGATCAAATGTTAACACTTTATGAAGCATAGTCTTAGCTTTAAAAATCACCTTGGGCATTTCTTCATCATCAGACTAAAAGAACGGATCAAATTCAGGCTGAAAGGATGGATCAGATTTAAGAAAAGTTAAATCAGATTCAAGCTAACTTGAGTGATGACTGAAAAGTTGAGTAGAAGACATATTTAATTCAAATACAAGAATGAATAAAGATTCGAAGCCTTGAGACTCTGTAGATGATGTCATATTCACATCTTCTACTGGTTGAGAAGCTTCTTCATCTTGAAAATATTTTTTGTGTTTGCCTTTGACCTACATGAGTTGAAATATAAGCTAGATACTTGAAATATATTATTATTAACTAGAGTGGGAATATAATATTTTTTTACCAGTGGACAACTTCTGATGTTATGTCTTGATGTACTACAATAGCCACAGGTCCTTAGAAGCCTTTTTTTTAGATTTCGACCATATCGCTTGCCTCTTTCTAGCCTCATCTTTTTCTCTAGTTCATTTTATTCTTGGTCTACCAACCAATTTAACCAAAGGTGATGGCTTCATGACATGATATGGCTCCACCTTCCAGAATTTTTCACCTCTGCTAGGTTGCATCTTATGCTTATAAACTCGCATATAAGCCTCATTTGAATACCACCAGTGCACTTCAGTTAGTGGATTCACTTTTGGTGCTTTGATAGCATGTCCAGACAAGTCTCATGCCCTACATGTACACCTTTTTAGCAACAAGTTAACACTATGTCTATCTACACACTCTGTCACTCCATACTCATTGTCTCTATTAAATTCAATTTTACACCTTCGTAAGATGAGCCTAAAATGTTCAAACAATCTCATTGCAAGTGGGCTAATATATTCCTTCTGGTTCCTAGCTTCATCTTCATGCTCTCTGATCTTGTTCATTTCACAAACAATTACAATTGAGTAATAAATACAGTTAACTCACAAAAAAATATATATATATATTTTAAACACATTGATTCTATTATCCTCCAACATTTTTATAATGGGTTTTAACCTGACTTCTAGAATCCATGAAGTGAAGGATTGTGTGAAGTTATTATCCACCATGTTATTCTTGCATTGTGTGTCAAAGTATGCCCTACATCATTCTTGGGTGGATACCATAATAGGTCTTCAACAACCACTTTACATAAAGAACCCAAACTTTTCAATTGATCCTTAAAATCTTCCTCATATGTGCTCCAAGCACACCACCACAACAACTCTCATTTTCTCGCTTTTTTTTTGCCCAGTTAGCTTCTATATGTCTTGCACAAAATCTATGATTTGCTTTAGAAACAACTTTGGAAAAATCATCTAATAGCCCCTACAATAATAGTAGGCAAACAAGTAAAATAAAATAATAAGAACTAGAATTAAATAGAATAAAAAGACATAATAATCAAAAAATACCTTTTGCATATCTGAGATAAAGGTTACTCCTTCTTCATCCTTCAAGTCTAATGAAAATTTCAGCATCTCCATAAATTAATTTAATGTCTTGTTGGTTTCTTTGTCTACCACCTCCCAAGCAAGTGGATAGAAATGATTCTCATTATCTTGCTCCACAACTATTAGCAATTGTTTTTTGCTTTTTCCTTTTAAAAATGTACCATCCAACCCTATAAATGGTCGCAGCTGTAACGACCCTCAAAATAAAGTAGGATAAAGTAGAGCCTCACATGGATTTTATGAATTAATAACTTGTTAAAATAATGAAGAATAGCCCGTTTAGTCAGTTTTAAAGAGTTTGGAAGTCAAACGTCAAGGGACGATCAAGACGTTCAGAAAGTAGTCTTTTGTGTGTCAGTGTGTTCTAGTATGTTGTTCATGTTTTTATGTGTTGTTTGGAGTCTAAAATCAGTGGAGGTGACCCTAGTGTCTTAATAAATGTATTTAGGGTCAAAACGTCAGGGTACGACTCCCCGGGACCACCCTAAGGGTCCTCGAGGAGGACCCCAACCCTTGGCCAAACAAGTTGCCAAGGCAGCTTGAAGTTGTTCTTGGAGGGAGTGGCTCCGCGTCGCGGACCTGCTCCACCAATGGCCAAAGAGTGGCTCCGCTTCGCGGAGACACCGCGGACTCTACTGTCTCGAAATTTAATTTCCAGAAACTTGTGGGAACACTTCCACGTTGCAGACTTGTTTCCCGATGAAATCTGCGAAAATAAAACTCAAGTTTGACTTGTTTAAAAGGTTCAACTAAGTGAGGGGTAGTTTGGGTACTTTGAGGAATTATTATAAACGGTTATTCTACCTATTTTAGAGTATTTTAAGTGGTTAAAACCGCAAGACCTAGAATTAGACCTCATTATCCAAATTGAACCTTCCCTCTCAAATAAATTCTCTCTCTAGAGCTCCAAGGAAGACATTCATGAAACTTCGAGCTAGGGGATGGGTTCCTACTGATTTCTCTTCAAATTCCTACGGAAAGGTATGGGAATTTTATCTTTGATTCTCCTTTCAATCAAAGTGATTTCAATGTTTCTCAAAAACACAAAAAAAAACCCCAATTTCAATTCTACGCTTGGGTGCATGAAAATATTTCAAATGATGATTTATGTTAATATTGATGGTTTTAAAATCAAAAACTCCATGAACCCTTGCATATCTTGAAATCCTAATTTTGGGTCTATTGATTATGAGCTAATAATGTGATATTAATGTGTAGATTGTTATGGGCTATTGATTTATGTATTGTTCTATATTGAATCATGAGGAATTGATGGTCAATTGTGTTATATTGCATGTTGGCCTTGAATCGGCCAATTGTGACCTAAGGTTTATGATGATGATGAAGTTGTGAATAGATTATTGATTCTAGTATTTTATATATATATATATGTAGTAGATGTTAGAATTGTGAGGTTTGATCCCTTTGAAAGTGGGGAGGTGTTTACTTTATAAGCATGTTGTGATCATGGCCTTGTAGGCAAAGTTGGATGATTGTTGTTTTGAGTAATGTTGATTATGTGAAGGTAATGTGATATGATGTGAATTTGTGTATGGTCTAAGAGTATGAAAGGTGACCTTGTGTAGAGACTTTATGTGTTATACTTGGTTGTTGTCTTCTTTGAATGACTTATAATGAAGGTGAGGTTAGGATAGACTATGTTTACCTACTCTCACACCTAGTGAATGAAAAGAATGAAAGAATGTGAGAATGAATGAAAAGAATGGGAGTTAATGCTAATGAATGGAAGTTGGGTATTGTAAGGATAGTCTCATAAAGTACTCCTTTAAATGAATGGGGATCCTAGATGAATGGTTTTCTCACTTTGATTCCAAGAGCTTCCTTAATGAATGAATGTTGGGTTAGGATGAGTACTCCTTCGTGAGTTGAGATGAGAGTACTTAGTAGCAATCCTTATCCCTAAACAAATGAATGTTGGGCTAGGATGGGTACTCCTTCGTGAGTTGAGATGAGAGTACTTAGTAGCAATCTTTATCCCTAAATGAATGAATGAAATGAATGTCCTAACTCTGTGGGGGAGTAATGTCTAGCACCGAGAGGATATGAAGATGGGTGGATACTCCTTCGTTAGTTGAGATGTGAGTATTTAGTAGCAACCCTTAAGATGGGTGCCCCTTCGTTAGTTGAGATGTGGGTACTTAGAAGCAATCCTTCTATCCCTTACCTATGTGACCACATAGGACTATCTAGTGGTCTCTACCACGTAAAGGCTAAAAGAATGACCCTACCTTAGGCAAGTGGGGATCTCTCATCCGGTAAAGGTACTACCAGGATTCCATGTCAAGCTCCATGGTCTATGTCAGTTAAGGCTCCTCCCCCACATTAATGAATGAATGAACTAGGGTCTCTTAAGGGTGTACTACTTAGGATATGTGGTGGAATGCGACATCATCTAGACATTGCACAAGTAGACATTTAAGAGAGATCTTGGTGTGTCTTAGTAATGATAATGAATGAATGAGTCTTATTGGGCTAATTAATGAAAGTGTTAGTCGTTGAGCATGCTAATGTGAAAGTGAGTCATAATGAATTGAATGTAAGTGCTTATGTTGAATTGAATGAATGTGATGACCTTATGTCATTAGTGAATGAAGTTGTCTAAATGCATTAAGTTGAATTAACGATTTATGTTGAGATGTGAATAGAGCTTGTCTTGTGTAGCCTTAAGGATCACTTGGGTGTGGTATGGAGAGGTAGTATGGGCTGCCTCACCATGTCTTACTTAGGTGAGTCTTGGAATGACATTTGATGAGTGTTCTAGTTTTATGAAGTGACTTGTTGGCTTATGTGCTTATATGTCTTATGTGATTAATTGGTGAAGGATGAGGTATGCATGGTAAGTGCACTTTGTGTGACCTTAAGGTCGTGCCTTAGTGTGGGTTTTGGTATGGGATGTTGCCCATACATTGCACAAAGGTATTGCTTAAGGGTTACTTAAGGTGGAGGTCCAAGGCAAGAAGGTAAAGGTAAATGGGTTATGTATGTTTATGAGGTATTGTGAAGCATATGACTTTGTATTATTGGTTGTGACTTGTAAGGTGCCTATTATGTTGATGTTCAAGAGATTTTATCAAAATGGCATGAAAGCATAACTTTCGAACAAATGTCCTTTTTAGCATGTTTTGCATATTCTCATACTTAGTACGTGTGTTGTACTAACCCCTTTCTTCTATTTTACTACAAGTGTAGGTTGTGGTAACTAGGAGGAGATTGTGCTTTGGAGTTGCTTGGATTGCTTCACTCTTCCAAGTCTTTGGTATGTCCTTAAGATTCGAGGACTATGTTTAGAAGTTTCTTAGTCATTGTAATAGACACTTAAGTTTCATTTCATTTGTAAAGGGTTGTGTCCCTTAGTACGTTTTAAGTTCTTGTCTAAGATTGGCTAAAGAGACTTAGTAGTTCCGCTTGCGTATTGATGTTTTCAAATATTGATGTCTCTTGAAGTCTTATGGTTTTATTGAATAAAAGTTTTAAATTCTTAGTGATTTTTATGATCTATGCATTGAATGAATGCTAAGGCTTGTATAAGACCTCCGAGAGGTCAAATACGCATGTAACGGCTAGGGGGTGCTCTCGGGTCGTTACATCAACCCATCTTTAAAGTTATGTTTCGTAGCTTGGAAGCATGCATACATCTTAAGAAATCTTCTTTTACCTAATGCCAAGGCTTTCTTTGATATATTTATCACAACATCAGAACCAGGATTACTCTCTCTCAATTCTTGTGCATATGACTCTAATTTATTGCAATCATCCAGAAAAATTCCTTCCAATTTCTCAAAAACAATCTTTTTGAATCTTTTCATCTTTGACTTGTTAACATTAAGGTTTAACTCTCCGTCCATGTCTCCAATCATATCTTTGACCTTATACTTTGGATTATTTTGAACTTTTTTCTTAAAATATTGTGCTAAAATTTGGGCATCACTTTTGTGGGTGAATTCTTAGTGGCGAATCGGGTGTACTAATCTTGTGATGTCCTCTTGGTTGAGTAGGATGTTTGGGCAGACTTGGTTATCTCAGATGACATATTTTAGTGTTTTCTTGAGCTATTGAAGTATTACAATGGTTTTTCATGTACCACCTTGCTTATGAGAATTTATGGAAGAGCTACCATGGGTATTTACAGTTGTTCGACAGTCTTAATGTTCATCTAGTCATCGAGGTCATATTTCGATTATGTGTGGTTGAATTTGGGGATCATTGGGTCTAGTTCTATCATTCTTAACGGTTATCTACAAACACAACTACTAATCTAGCATTTCGATAGTGTTGTTAGAGGTTTTGTATGTTCGGGTGTATCGCTCAATAGGTGGTTACTTGATCATTTCCTTCTTTGGGTTAAATATGTTTAATTCTGTCATGACTTAGACCGTCATGATTGGCACCCACACTAACCCTCCGGTGGGAGAACCATAACTACTAACTAACTAACAATTTAAAGCTACGGAAGCAGGTTTAAATAATTAAATAAGGAAGTTCTCATAAACTTCAACAAAAGATCTAACAACTAAACTAAACAAATGCTGAAGAAATAACCTAGAACCTGAAAGTCAATGTACCAAAACTCTAACAAGATTCATAAGTCTAAACAAGAAAATCATCTAAAGAACTAGTCTAAGTCCGAATAGGATGGACTAAACAAAAAGAGAACTCAAGGCAACCCGGAAGAACTGGCTCACCCTTGAATTCGAATCGGCGATCACTGATCTTCTAAGCGAGGTCTGTCAATAGCTACCGGAAGATGCCATGTACTCAACAAAAATAAGAGCAAGTGCAGTATCAGTACACAACCACCATTACCGATAGGATCACGCGGTTATCCCACTAAGTGCAACATACATAAGTCAATACAACAATACAATCACATGCATATATCAAACATATACAATATTATCAACATTTACGAACAATGAACAACTTCACACTTCTCAAGATACACAAATATGAGAAGTCATTGGTCCTCTCATGGAACCTAAACCCAAACAGTTAGCAAATCAGAATGTGGTACCCAATCCAATGTTTATGCCGGAACGTCGCAACCGATCTCATAGTTATGCCGGAATGTGGCAACTGATCCAAGTTAGTTATGCCGGAACGTGGCAACCGATCCATTCAACACACCACAATCACAAGTATATCCTTAAGATCATACATTTAAGTCATGATTTCATGGCAATCATCATTCATTTATCTCATTTACAACAAGTGTGATCAATAATGCAACATTCATATACATACATGTATCATAATGAAGCAAGAACAAACATACATCACACAATCATAGAATCACAACCATCACCTAGCTCGAAACAAGCTTGAAACCCTAAGAAACTTGATCCTTCCCTTTCCGGATTCGTTCCGCATGTTCTTAGTCTACAAACAATCATAATAACACAGGAATCAATAAATAATCATTAATTACCCGAATTACTAACAATTCTATGAACCCTAGATCAAACCCATGATCTCAAGTATCCAATTTAGGGATTTTTCCACCATAGAATCTAGATCAAAACCCTCCCCTATTGATAATTACCCATTCTATTACGTTCTACAGATCGAAAAATGAATTCAGGGAGTGAAAAGCTTACATTTAGCCTCAAGAATGGTGGAAAACTATCAAGAGTCGCCTGGGGTTCGTTCCTTAGCTCTAAAAATCAAAAAGTGTAGAATAAGGTCATTTAGGGGTTTATTTACAACCTTAAGTCACGACTGGCCCGCCACAGTGGTCCTCACCCCGCTACAGCGACCCCTCCAGAGCGACCAAAACCACCGCCAAAACGGCTTGCACGAAACAGTGAGATATTTTAATAATTTCAAGACCCCTATTTCACAACACACCTCTAACCAACGACGCTCAGAAAATCCCCTTCACGCTAAGATCGATTTCGGGAGTTCTACTCGCCCGAATTCAATTCCGTAAAGTCGTACGGAATCCTTAACGAGTTATCTATCCACTCATGTAATCAAAATTATAAATAAATCCCCCGATTGATACCAGATCTCCCTACACCTTAATGACTCCAATTTCGTCCAAATATAGACTAGGTTGGGAAAATCCAACTACTACAAAAAAGTTTTTTGGCCCAAAACTTTTCCCCGTTGGATTTACTATAACGACGGAACCGGTTATTACAATAGATATCAATTTACCCATCACTCGTCCCCGAGTGACAAACTTAGTAAAAATAGGCTAAGGAAGGAATGAAGTAGTACCTGAATCGACGAACAATTGGGGATACTTGTATCGCATGTCCCTCTCGGTTTCCCAAGTCGCTTCCTCAACTGTACGATGCTTCCATTGAACTTTCATGGACTTAATCTCCTTGGTTCTCAAATTATGCACATCACAATCAAGAATTGCAATCGGTTCCTCCTCGTATTGGAGGTCTTTGTCTAGCACAATTGAGTCTCATTCAATGATATAATTCCAATCACCGTGATACCCCTTCAACATGGACACAAGAAAACCGAATGAACACCCGATAGATTAGGCGGTAGAGCCAATCTATACGCTACTGGTCTTACACATTCAAGAACCTCAAAGGGACCAATGTATCGCGGACTTAGCTTACCTTTCCATTTCATGGGTGATACATTAAGAAGAACATTATCACCGGTTTGAAACGCCATGTCTCTTACCTTATGATTTGCATACTTCTTCTGTCTACTCTGGGTTGCTAGAAGCTTAGCTTAGATACTCCTCAATTTATCTTGAGCATCCTTCACTAAATCAACCCCCAAAGGCTTCACATCTCCAGCCTCGAACCATCATATGGGTGATCTACATCCCCTCCCATAGAGTGCCTCAAATGGTGCCATATCTATGCTAGAGTGATAACTATTATTATAAGAGAACTCACACAAAGGTAAGAACTTATCCCAATGTCCTCCAAAATCAATTACACATGCCCTCAGCATGTCCTCTAACACTTGAATAGTCCTCTCCGATTGCTCATCCATCTGTGGATGGAAGGTTGCACTAAAAGTAAGTTGTGTCCCCAATTCATCATGTAACTTCCTCCAAAACTTGGAAGTAAATTGCGTACCACGATCTGAGATGATGAAAAGGGGCACCCCATGCAACCTCATTATATCTTTCACATAAACCTTATCCAATTGTTCAGCATTATCGTCTATTCTTACCGGAATAAAATGGGTTGACTTAGTCAATCTATCAACCACTACCCAAATAGAATCAAACTTTCCCAAAGTCTTGGGAAGACCAACCACAAAATCCATGGCTATCCTTTCCCACTTCCATTCCGGAATTGGCATTCTTTGAAGCAAACCTGCAGGCCTTTGATGTTCATACTTTATTTGTTGACAATTTTGACACTTAGCCACAAACTCCGCTATGTCTTTCTTCATGCCCGACCACCAATAAATTCGATTCAGATATGTGTACATCTAGGTCACACCCGGATGAATAGAATATCGCGAACCATGAGACTCTGTCAACAATTTCTAAATCAAGTCATCAACTCGAGGAACACAAATCCTTCCTTTAAAAATGAGTACACCATCTGCATCAAGATTGGTCTCTTGTGCCTTACCCATCGTAGGCTTCTTTCTAAGCTCCTCCAAATTCTCATTCTCAAATTATTTGGCCTTGATCTCCTCAATGAATGTGGCCCTTACTTCAATACTAGCTAACACCCTACCTCTTTCTGAGATGCCCAACTACATGAACTTGGACTCTAAGGTCTGAATTTCCTTAGCCAAAGGTCGCTTGGATACACTCAAGAAAGCTAAACAACCCATACTCACCGCTTTTCGACTCAAAGCGGCTGTCACCACATTAGCCTTGCCCGAATGGTATTGAATGGTAACATCATAATCTTTAAGTAACTCCATCCACCTTCGTTGTCTCAAATTTAGATCCTTTTGAGTGAACACATGTTGCAAACTACGATGATCGGTAAACACTTCACACTTAACACCATAGAGGTAATGCCGCCAGATCTTAAGAGCAAACACTACCGCTGCCAACTCTAAATCATTCGTTGGATAATTCCTCTCATACACCTTCAATTGACGTGAGGCATAAGCTATAACATTCTTATCCTGCATCAACACAACACCCAAACCAGAATGTGAAGCATCATAATAAATAATAAATATTCTACCTTCCACCGGTAATATTAGGATAGGTGCGGTGGTCAAGAGAGTCTTGAGCTTTTGAAATCTCTCCTCACATTTTTCAGTCCATTCAAATTGTATATCCTTTTTGGTCAAATTAGTCAAGTGCATAGCGATAGAAGCAAAGTTATTCACAAATTGACGATAATAGCTAGCGATCCCAACAAAACTCCTAGCTTCAATCACAAAGCTAGGCCTAACCCAATTCTTAACCGCCTCAAACTTTTGAGGATCTACCATTACACCTTTTTTTGAAACTACATTCCCCAAAAATGCAACCGAAGTCAACCAAAATTCACATTTCAAAAATTTAGCATACAACCTTTGTTTCCCAAGAACACCCAAAACAATACGAAGATGATTGACATGCTCTTTTTCACTTTTTGAATAGACCAAAATATCATCAATGAAGATTATAACGAACGAATCAAGGAATGGTTTGAACACCCCATTCATCAAACTCATGAAAGCCGCAGGCGCATTGATCAACCCAAAAGACATAACTAAAAACTCATAGTGCCCATAGCGAGTTCTAAATGCCGTCTTGGGCACATACTCAGGCCTAATTTTCAACTGATGGTAGCCAGACCTTAGGTCAATCTTAGAGAAAACTGATGCACTTTGCAATTGGTCAAAAAGATCATCGATTCGAGGCAAAGAGCACTCGTTTCAAATAGTGACTCTATTTAGTTGCCAATAATCTATAGACATTCTCATACTACCATTTTTTTTCTTAACGAACAAAACTGGAGCACCCTATGGGGAAGCTTTAGGACGAATAAATCCCTTATCAAGAAGCTCTTGAATTTGAGCCTTAATCTCTCTTAATTCTGTTGGTGTCATGCGATATGTAGGGATGGAAATGGGATGCGTACCAGACTCTAAATCAATGCAGAAATCTATATCTCTATCCGGAGGCATACCAGGCAAGTCATTAGGAAACACTTCTCTAAATTCTGTCACCATAAAAATATACTCAATAGATGGAGACTCAACCTCAACATCCCTAATGTGAGCCATATAAGCCAAACGACCCTACTCTACCAGTTTACTAGCCCAAATGGAGGATATGATCTTAGCTTGTTTAGGCTTGTACACCCTTTTCCACTCTAACTTTTCCCTTCTCGGAATTTCTAGAGTTATAAACTTAGTATTATAATTAAGCACAACATAATAGGGTGTAACCCCTCGGAAAATAGTAAATTGAACTAGAAAGTACTAAAGCTTTTCATAAGAGTTTTGAGTGTGGTATGAGTAAAAAAAATTACAAAATGACTCCCGTACTTAGAATGGGGGTTTTAGGGGATAAACGTTGAGGTATGACCCCCCAAAGAGCAACCAAAGGGGGCGTTGAGGAGGACCCCAAAGTAGCCCCCAAAACTGCCAAATTGCAGCCACCCACGATTGCCATCTATTGGTCGTGGATGGACCCACTCCCCATGGGTTGGGGTCGTGGGTCAAGGCTGAAGTTCCCCCACAATTTTCATGTTGCAGACCTCACCTACGACTTTCCAGGATGGGAAGTAGACCCATCCACGGTCCGTGGATAGGTAGGGCGTACGTCAACACATATTTTTAGTATAGTTTTTAGTTAGAGGTTTGGTGGTTAAGTTAGTAATTAATTAGGGGTTAAAGTAGGTCGGTTATTTAGTTATTTAACCACCTATATAAGCCTAATAGGCCCCTAAACTAATTTATTAAACTCATTCATCTAAGACCCCAAATCCTCTCCAAAAGTTCTCTCTCTAGAAGTGAAGAAAAAGAAGAAAAAGAAGAGAAATGAACAGGGCAGATTTTCCTCCATTGATGAGAGCTTGATTAGGGCTTTGAATTAAGGTATGTTTAACTTATTCATCTATGGATTCTTCCACCCATAGAGCCCCCTAGGTTTTTGCCCGATTCTGAAGTCAAAAACCCAATCTAGCTAGGGTTTCCTTCTTACAATGTGGGTAGGGCTTAGCTATGATTCCAATCTAGTGGATAATACCTAATTATGACTGTATTATCATGGAATTGTGATATTATGATGAATTCATCTGATTTCTATGGTAAACCCTAGTTTATTTGATGAATGTGATAGTTTGTGGGTTTATGCCATTAGAGGTGAAATAAAAGGTTCATTGGTGATCTTCTTGGATCAATGTAATATGTAGTAATTGATCAAAGTTAGCATAATATAATCATGAATTGAACAAAACTTTACTGAATATGAAGGATCTTCACTTGTAAAGATGGAAATGAACCTTTATGGTCAATTATGACTAGAATCACCTAGTAAATTAGAATGTGATTAAAATACCTTGAAATCTAGGTATGAATGAAGGTAGTAAGAAGTAAAGCTTGAAGTATAATGCTTGTAGTCATCAATGTTGATCACTAGGGTTTTGAGAGTAAAACCAATGTAATGATCTAGTTGTGCTAAAACTTTGAGAGTAAAGTCTAAATGTGAATATAAGCTTGATAGATAGAGTTTTGGTAGAGGATCTTTACCTACCTAATCTACCTAATAAAGTCTTGAATATGTGAAGTGATAGATTCACTTGAGTCATGATGATACGAATGTCTAATGTAGAATTCTATGTATGATTTTATGCATGAATATGATATGACATGAAACGTTCTCTCACATAGAATGATTCTAGGTTGAAAGGTTTGCTCACCTAAAATGAATCTAAGCCTAGGACTATGAAATGTGATGAGGCTTGTGGTGATTCCCCTAAATGACCTTTGCATGATAGAAATGTGTGGTGAGTTGCCTTACTCCTAATTAGTATGGGGAGTGTTAGGTGATTACCCTTTATATGTATGTGACTCCCAAGGCAAGCAGTGATTACCCATTAGCCTTTTTGTTAATCATTGAGGCGATTACCTATGATCCTTATGTGATGATGTGGAGGCGAATACCTACATTAAACATCAAAATGGATATGGAGGCAAAAACCTATATCATCTTAAAATTAATATGGAGGCGAATACATATATTCCTCTAACAATGAACATGGAGGCGAATACCTATGACTCATTGATTCTATGACTAGAGGTGAATACCCTTGTCTTTATGATTCCATGATATGTGTGGCTTGAGGTGACTTCCCTCTTCCTTCATGATGAACTAAACATTTGTGCCTTGAGGTGACTCCCCTTTGCATGTATGAACATGAACATGATTAGTTTGGATAGTAGTTCTACATAACTCTCCAATACATGCATGACTAAGAGGTGATTACCCTTGTCATTATGATGTTAAGAGATGATAAACATGAATGATGAACCTAAAGTGTCTCGCTTAGCATGGGTAGGATTATGGGATATTGATCATGCATGGCACAAACTTGCCTTAAGGTGACTCATGAGGTGTTTCTCTTATATGATGTATGCTTAGATAGGATTGCGCTATAGTTGCCTTCTTTGACATGATTTGATTAACTAAGGTGATAGTTCCCTTGTCTATATGAAGTAAGCTAGTAATGGGATCAAAGTAGGGTAAATATAACTATGATGACTTCAAGGTTATGCTTAGTGTGAAGGGTAGTATGGAATGCCTTTCATACATTGCACAAGTGTACTTTGAGGTTACCTAGGAGTCTGGTTCCCTTATGGTAAGAAGAGCTTAAGAGTTGACCATGTATATAGACTATGATTAAGATGACCAAATAGGGATACTTGGCTTGGGTGGTATTATGAGATGCTATTCTTGCTTTGCACATGTATGCTTTTGAGGTTACTTGAGAATGGTGTTATTATGGTATAGATGACTAAGGGTCAATTATGCTTATATGATTATGACTTATCTCCAATGCTCATTAATTATGTCTTATGTTGACTTATGTTTATACGATGCTTATGTTGGAGATTATGCTATGACTATGTTATTATCTCTTATGCTTATGTCTTATGTTGACTAACCATTTTGAGATGCTCTTATGGTGTTGTACTAGCTATCATACATGGTACATTTTGTACTAACACATATTTCCTACATTCTAACCAAATGTAGGGATTGGAGATTGAGTGCTACTCTTGGAGATAGGTTTCTAGAAGTTGCAAGGAGTTGAAAATCTTGGTGAGTCCTCATCGTTTCGAGGACAACACCCACATTTCCTTTATGTCTTTTATTTTCATTTTGATACTATTGTATGGGCTGTGTCCCAAGAGTTATTTTAAAAGTTGTATTAGATGGTTTGAGACAAAGTATATAAAGACTTCTGCTTGCTTTTATGAGAAATGACTTCGATTGTAAAAGTTTTAAATTTTCTCGTACTTTTCTATTATCTTATGTTATGATATGCTATGGGCTTGTATGAGACCCCTTCGGGGTCAAGTACGCCATGTTACATCTAGGGGGTACCCCTAGGCCGTGACAAACTATGTAATCAGAGCACAAGGTTTAGAATGGTTCTAGGATTGTCTCAAACCACGTCTAGTAGAGTCTTGTTCATAAATGTGAAGCGCTCCACATTTATGATTAGGAGGCTATTGGACGTTTAGGAAATCTCACTTCTTCATTCTCTAAGTCGTGCCATAGAGTTTGGCTTTAGTAGGTCCTTCTCCTAATCCATGCCCTTAGCTTTTTCAGGGTATGGCTAATACAAGGGCTAATGCTAGGAGAAATGAGGAAGGAAATGTGGATCAAGAGATTCCTCTCCAAGTTCCACCCCAAGATCCTCTTCAAGCTCCAATTGACCCTATAGTGGAGAATACGACTCATGTAGAATTTAGGTCTTCTATGCAATTGTTGGCTAAAGCCTATACGGATGTTGGTCCCCATGTGAACCCTAATATCAATCCCGCAGACTTGAGAGTGAGGGAGTTCCTTAAGATGAAACCTCTGGAGTTTTTATGGCTCCGAGGTGGAGGAAGACCCTAAGGAGTTTGTAGATGAGATGTGTAGGATTCTTGATATCATAGGGGTGATCTTGGTAGAGAAAGCGGAGTTAGCCGCTTACCAATTGAAAGGGGTATCCCAAATATGGTATGGTCAATGGAAAGAGAGTAGACCGGTAGAGTCGGGTCCCATAGAATGGGAGGTGTTTAAAAAGGCGTTCCTTGATAAATTCTTTCCCCTAGAATTGAGTGAGGCAACGATGCAAGAGTTTAACAACCTTAGGCAAGGTAGCATGAGTGTTCAAGAGTATTCCCTAAAGTTTACTCAACTCTCTAAGTATGCTCCAACCTTAGTGGAGAATTCAAGGGCTGAGATGAACCACTTCATGATGGGGGTATCCGAATTAGTAGAAAATGAATGTCGTGTGGCAATGCTTATATATGATATGGATATCTCACGTCTTATGGTTTTCGCCCAATGAACGAAAGAGTCAAAACTTAAGAAAGAATCTAAGGAGAAAAAGAGGTCTAGATTGGATGGTGATGAGTCCTTGGATGATGAGTCTGATGGACTTGGTCGCCCTAAGTTTAGACAAAATTTCCTCGAGCAAGGTCCCTCAAGTGCTCCTAAGTTCAACCAAAAGAGGGTGTCTAACCACAAGTCTCAAGAAGAGGGTAGTGAAATTCTATTACCGGGATGTAGTAAGTGTGATAGAAGGCATGATGGTGAATGTTTAGCGGGCTCTAATGTTTGTTTTGTTTGTGGTGAGTTGGGCCACAAGATAAGGCATTCCCCTAAGATTGCCAGAAATAAAGAGGATAGTCGGCGGAGGTCCCAACCCTACCCTTCTTCTGGTCCACTTGGTTTGGTTGGCAAGGCTCAAAAGAAGAATAGATCTTAAGCTCTCCAATCTAGAGGTGATCAAGAGTGATCTCCTCATGTCCCTTCCGGTATGTGTTTTATATTTTAGTAAATTTCCGGATTTCTTGTCTTTGGTGACTTGTTATGATAGACTTTGATGTTGTCTTTTAGTATTTGTCACCCTTATGTTATGAAAGATAGTTAGAAGGATTTGTGTAGGCTTACTCCCAAGGGGGAGATAGTGTGTCTATCTAGCAAGGTTATTGTGTGTTATGATAGTTGATGGTAGAACCTGACTTAGTCATGATGAGTTTTGAGGTATGTTTTTAGATTAGTTGAATAGGATGTTGAAATAATACCTAGATGGGTTGAGTGAGTAGACTCCTCTAAGAAGGGTAGAAGTGTAATTTACCATGGTTTAGAATCACCTTGTGTGATGGATATGAAATCTTAGTGATAATTTGCTCTGACATTAGAATTGAAAGAAGTGATGCTTAAAAGAGTTTGTATAGGCTTGCTCCCAATAAGGAGATAATGTGCTTAGATAGAAAGGTTGTTGAGTACCCTTGATGTTCATGAGTTAGGTTTGCTTGAAATTTTCACCTTAAGTGGTGTTAGTGAGGTTGCTAGTGAGCTAGAGTTGCTTAAGGAGAACATCTTTAAGTAAAAAGTACCGGTATAAATCTTAGACCGGCAAGTTAAGATATAGAAGGACAAGGAAGTTGCTTCATAAGTTGTAAGAGTGATCTTTTAAGGGTTTAGTGATGGTGCTACTTGGGAGGTCTAGGGCCAATGAGAAGTCCCAATATCCTCATCCTTCTTCCTTGCATTCGTCCTTTAGCATTCAAGATCTTGAGATTTTAAGTTTCTCTTGATTTGCTTTTATATGAAGTCATATATGATTTGTATGTTTTTATGATCTTCTTATGTGGTACATGTTCATGAAAATGCTTAGGTCTTCTTAGAAATGACTTATATGCATTATCTTCCTCATGTTATAGTGCATTTGAGTAAATTTGCATAAAGACTTCATGAGACGAATATATGAGCATGCCTTAGTTTTGGAGTTGAAAGATTCCTCCTTAAATAAATGTTTTTTGAGAGTAAATTGAATTTAGGCTCCATGAGGGTGTATTGAGAATGTTTTAGTTAGGAGATGTTAGTTCATCCTTGAAAATGAGAAAGTTATAGAATTTAATGCATTTTGGGTTGGTAGATGTAGTTCCTACTCCCTTGTGTTGCATTAAATACGTTTAGTTTGGAATTGAAGTTTTCTTCCTTGGTTTTGTGCATTTAGATGTAGTGCATGCATGATGGGCTGCTAGCTTGGATGTAACACCCCGTATCCTAGATAGACCAAAATGGAGATTTTGAGAAGTTGCAGGTGCAACCCACGGTTTCCATCCACGAATCGTAGGTCAGACCACGGCCAATGTTGGTGGTCTGTGGTTCACCACTGCAACCCCTCCCCAAACCCAGCTCAAAAAATTGGCTAAGTCTCAACCCACAGTCCGTAGGTCAGACCACGGTCCGTGGATCGAGGCCCCCTTTACCCAGCCTCTGACGCAAATGACGGCCGACCAGCACGGATCAACGTTCAATGCACAGTCCGTAGGTCTGACCGTAGATGAGGGTCAACAGCCAGTTAGAGGAAAATTGTTGATTGGGTCAACTTCAAATGGTTATAACTCTTATCACAAAATGAGTTATGTGTCCCATAACCTATGTTATGATAGATAATTGAATCATCTTTCCAACGCCACCAAGTTTGCTAAAATCCGACCTCCGAGTAAAAAGTTATGCTTGTTTTAGTGAAGACCTGCCAAACAGACTTGACCGACGGACCCAAACGACGGCCGGTAGATCAAACGACGGACCGTCGTTCCTTCCGTGGATGGGCTNAGTTATGCTTGTTTTAGTGAAGACCTGCCAAACAGACCTGACCGACGGACCCAAACGACGGCCGGTAGATCAAACGACGGACCGTCGTTCCTTCCGTGGATGGGCTTCGCCAGAATTAAGTTAGGGTTGTTTTGGTCCTTTTCCTATTTCGTTGGACCCCTAAGCTACATCGTTTAGACCCTAATTTATGAGGTTTTAGTCAGTTTAAGCCTAGAAACATAACTAGAACTTACCTAAGTCAAATCATTAATCAAAACTTAGAAAATTAGAATGCTAAGAGGAGAAAGAAGTCAAGAACCCTAGTTCAAGAACGCAACAAGTTTTCTTCAGTTCCAGCCCAGAAATCAAAGGATTTCTTCGTGAAATTCGTCACCAGGTATGTGGGATTTCACTAGTGGGTTCCTTTCACCCATTAGGTCGCTAGTTTTCAGTCAGTTTCTTGATTCTCTTATTATGACTAGACCTAGGGTTTCTTTAATGTTAGAATTGTTGGGTTCCTAGCTGTTCAAATGATCCAAATCAGATTAGTATGTTAATATTCAGTTTATTGCATGAATTTTAGAACCCTAGCTATGTATTTCTTTAGTTCTTGAATTACACATGCTAGGTCAAATATTTCAGTATTCAGTTATACATGTCTCAGTTTATGAATGCATCATTATCAGATTAATTGTTGCATTCTCAGTTTTGCATGTTCAGTTTGAGCTATCCAGTAACTTACAAAAATTCAGTCATAATGTGTTAATCACTTAATCCATTGGGAGGTAGCATAATACCGAGGTTCAGCATACCCAAATAGTTCCAAAACTACTAGCCACGTAAGTTGTAAGTCCCCTCTGTGGGCATCATTTCAGTGATCACGCCAGCATGCCTCTATACCTCTGGCAGGGTATATTGGGTCCTCTCGATGGGGCTTATACATCAGACTCCACATTTAGCTCATGTGGTTTTATTATTGGTTATTAGTAGCTCCCAAAGTTCAGTCAGATTCTATTGCATTGACCATTTATCAGTATAGTCAGTATTCAGTTTCAGCATGTTATAAATTGGTCACTGCATTCAGTTATCTCAGCATTCAGTATTTAAATCTTGTTCAGACTATATCATTGCTTATTTGCTTTGTTCAGTTATATGTTATTCCAGCTATATTCTATCCTGCATGCTCAGTACCTTTCAAGTACTGACGCATACATGCGCTACATCTTCTCGTGATGTATGTTCAGGTTCTCAGCATCCAGATCACGCTTAGATCGGTTCCCGATCTCCAGTTCAGCAGAATCAGTGGTGAGTCCTCATTCTCCGAGCACAATAGTCATGAGTTTCTTTTCAGTATTATTTTTAGTCCTTTAGTTTCAATTTTTCTAGACTTAGCTGAGGCTGTCCCAGCATTTATAGTTAGTTAGGGCTATTTTCAAACATAGATAGATTCAGCTTAGTATTGAGTTAATATTTTCTTTGTATTAAACTCATTACTTATCAATTATCTCAGTTATAGTATATGGGTATTCCCCATCTTTTCATTTTTATTTATGATTTAGCTTTCGCACCAGTTTATTATCTTTAGTATGCTCATGATCATGCCAGCAGAGTTAGCTTGGGATCACTTGTGGTCCTAGGTCTTAGGTCCCGTGTCTGCATCTCGGGGGTAGTCTCAGGGAGTGACATTGGAGTTGTGACTTTAAGAAGTGTTTAGAATCATCATTCAAGGACGAATGATCCCAAGGGGGAGTTATTGTAATGCCTCGGAAAATAGTAAGTTGAACTAGAGAATTTTAAACCTTTTCGTAAGAGTTTTGAGTGTGGTATGAGGATTAAAAATCACAAAATGACTCCTATACTTAGAATGGAGGTTTTAGGGATGAATGTCGAGGTACGACCCCCCAAGAACCAACCAAAGGGGTCCTTGAGGAGGACCCCAAAGCAGCCCCCAAAACTGCCAAATTGCAGCCACCCACGATTGCCATCTACTGGTCGTGGATGGACCCACGCCCCGTGGGTTGGGGTCGTGGGTCAAGGGTAAATGTCACGACCCAGGGGTACCCCCTAGACATAAACATGGCGTACTTGACCCCCAAGGGGTCTCATACAAACCCTTAACATAATCATAACATAAGATAATAGAAAAGTAAGGGAAAATCTAAAACTTCTTTGAAACCATACAATCGAAAACATTTTCATAAGCAAGAGGAAGTCTTTACTATAACATTGTCTCAAACCATCTATTAAACTCTTAAATAAAAGACTTGGGACGCAGCCCATACTAAGTCTAAACGAAATGACATAAAGGAGACATAATGGGTTTGTCCTCGAAGCTATGAGGACTCACCAATTCTTCAAATCTTCTTGCACCTTAGGAACCTAGCCTTCAAGCAACTTAATCTCCGAAACCTTACATTTGATTAGAATGTAGGCAATGTGCGTTAGTACAAAATGTACCAAGTATGAAAGTTATCACAACATCATAAGAGCATCTTAAATGGTTAGTCAACATAAGACATAAGCATAAGAGATAATAACATATTCATAGCATAATCTCCAAGATAGGCATCATATTATCACAAGTCAACATAAGACATAGTTAATGAGCATAGGAGATAAATCATGTTCATGGCATAGTCTTAACTTAGACTTTCATATTTACATACTTCAACCTTTAGTCTTTCATATTACAAGAGAACTACTTCATAAGTCACCTCCAAGCATACTTGTGCAAGGCAAGAATAGCATCCCATAGTACTATCCAAGCTAATTACCTCTTTTTGGTCATTCTTGGGCATAGTCCACCTTCATAATCAAGACCTAGGTTTTCATGTCATAAGAGAACTTATACTCCTAAGTAACCTCAAGGCACACTTGTGCAATGCATGAGTGGCATCCCATAATACCACTCACACCAAGCATATCTTGACATCACTCTGATGTATTCATGCTTTCTAATCATAGGTGTCATTCTTGATCTACTTCATAAGGACAAGGAACTATCATCTTGAGTCAATCATATCATGGAAGGCAACTATAGCAACCATCCAAGCTAAGCATACATCACATAAGAGAACACTTCATAAGTAGCTTCAAGTCATACTTGTGCCATGTATGAATGGCATCACATACTACCACTCACACTAAGTACTTTTTTAGTCTAGCTTACTCAATGCTTACTATTTATCATTCTAGTCCATCAAAGAATAACACACTACTAGGCTAAACCTAACTACCATGGAAGGCACACTATCATGCAACCCAAGCTATACAAGGAAGAATACACGTATTCCAACCTAGCTACCATGCAATCATTACATATGATGCAAGCTACCCTTATGGGAGTATGATTCCTCAACCCTAAGCTATCCTTAGAAGAGTATGAATCTTTTATCCTAAGCTACCATGAAGTGGTCTTGGCCTAACCAAGTCAAGCTACCATGAAGGCATTCTTGCAATGCTAGTTCAAGCTACCCTTAGGAGAGTATATGTCCGCAATCCTAGGCTACCATGCCTACTCTAATGCAAGCTACCATGAAGAACACCCCACAAATGCCCATTCAAGCTACCATGAAGAGCATCCCACAAATGCCCATTCAAGCTGCCATGAAGAGCCTTCCACAAATGATAATTCAAGCTAACCTTAGGAGAGTAAGGTTCCTCAATCCCAAGCTACCATGAGATCTTCTAACTCATGCTACATAAACAAGCTATACATGAAGGGATCATATATCATAACTTCAAGTTATTCTATTCTAACATGTTTTGATTCATTTTAGGTGATTAACCTTTCAACCTAGAATCATTCTATGTGAGAAGATCTTTCACATTCTACATATATGCATTCATATAATTCTAGGTAGGTCATGTGGTAAAAGCCTTCCACCACAACTCTATCTATTTTTGTATATCAATTCAATGCAAGCTATCTCATCATATTAGACTTACTCTATAATCCCTAGTTATCAACATTATGATTTCAAGCCCTACTATCAAGCTTTACTCCACCATCATCATACTAGACTAGATCACAAGACATATTAGTCACAAGCCTTAATCATAGGCAATTCTAAGCATAATTCACCATAAAGTTCCAAATTGAATTATTACAATTTAAGGTCTATCATACATGCATAAGTCTATTTCAATTCATGATTTCATATTTCCATTCTTGGATAAGTTCTATACATGGTGACAATTCTAGAAGATCTATCAAGAATCATCAATTTCTCATTAAAAGACATAAACCCACATGTTTTTATTTCTAGGGTTAACCATGGAATTCACATAAATTCTTCATAATATCATGAATTAACACTAAATTAATCATATATATAAGTATTATCCAACCAATTTAAATCATACTCATCTAAAACCCACACATTGGAAGTAACCCTAGCTTAGATTGAGGTTCCTCTACACAAATTAAGGGAAATCCTACGGGACTCTATGGGTGGAAGAAACCATAGATGAAAAGCTAAACATACCTTAATCAAAGCCCTAGCACAAGCCTTTAACAATGGAGCCTTAGTTCTTGACCTTAGCTTCAACCTCTAGATTCTTCTTCAATTGAGGTCTTTCTAGAGAGAGAAATATTTGAGAGAGGAGTGATTTGGGGCTTTGATTTGGGTCTTGTGAAAAGTGACTTGAAATTGGGGGCTAATGACTTAAAATACCTTAAATAGGTGAATAAAACTCATATAAAATGACCCCCACTTAAAACTAGTCGAATAGGAATTTCCCATTTTACCATCAACTTGGCAGCCCCTTGCCAGGGGTCACACCCCTCTTCACGAGCCGTCAAGGGATCCACGGCCCATGGTGGTGCCCGTGGTCCCTTTTGCAGTAGCTCCCCTCGTCAAGCCAAACTCCCATAATCCTAAGGCATGACCACAAGCTGTGGTCATGACCACGGGCCGTGAAGTGGCTCGTGGTCCCTTAGGCAGTAGCTAGGCCTAAGGACATTGATTCCCAGGACACTAAGGAGTCTTCATGGACCCCTTCACGTACTGTGGTCAAGACACTGGTTGTGAAGGTGGTCGTGAACCCTAGGCAGTGCATGGCCAAGGTTTGGCAGCCTTGGCCTTTGGCTTAGGTGTTGCCCCCTTGCCTTAGCACTTGTCCTTGCAACCATTACCCAAATCTTAGGTAATCTTCTAAACTACGGGGTCTAACATGTACCTTGACGTTTAACCACCAAACCCCTTATTCTAAGCATGGAAAGTCTCATCTACGACTCTATTCCTCATATATCAAACCTTAGAACCCTAGCTTGAGGCTCTAGTTTGGTCTACTAGTTTTCGGGGAGTTACACTGAAGTTCCCCTACAATTTTCATGTTGTAGATCCCAACTAAGACTTGCCAGCACAGGCAGTGGACCTATCCACGGTCCGTGGATGGGTAGGGCATAGGTCAACACAGATTTTTAGTTTTAGTTTTTAGTTAGGGGTTTGGGGGTTCAATTAGTAATTAATTAGGGGTTAAGGTAGGTCGGTTAGTTACTTATTTAACCACCTATATAAGACTAATATGACCCTAACCTAAGACATTAAACTCATTCATCTAAGACCCCAAATCTTCTCCAAAAGTTCTCTCTCTAGAAATGAAGAAGAAAAAGAAAAAGAAGAGAAGAGAAGAGAAGAGGGCAGAGTTTCCTCCATTGATCAGAGGTTGATTAGGGCTTTGAATTAAGGTATATTTAGCTCATTCATCTATGGGTTCTTCCACCCATAGATTTCCCCTAGGTTTTCCCCCAATTGTGAAGTCAAAAACCCAATCTAGCTAGGGTTTCCTTATTACATTGTGGGTAGGGCTTAGGTATGATTCCAATCTAGTGGATAATACCTAATTATGATTGTATTAACATTGAATTGTGATATTATGATGAATTCATGTGATTTTTATGGTAAACCCTAGTTTATTTGATGAATGTGATAGTTTGTAAGTTTATGCCATTAGAGGTAAAATTGAAGGTTCATAGGTGATCTTCTTGAATCAATGTCATGTGTAGTAATTGATCAAATTTAGGATCATATAATCATGAATTAAACTAGACTTTGTTGAATATGAAGGATCTTCACTTGTAAATATGGAATTGAACCTTTATGGTCAATTATGACTAGAATCACCTAGTAATTTAGAATGTGATTAAAATACCTTGAAATCTAGGTATGAATGAAGGTAGTAAGAAGTAAAGCTTGAAGTATAATGTTTGTAGTCATCAATGTTGATCACTAGGGTTTTGATAGTAAAACCAATGTGATGATCTAGATGTGCTAAGACTTTGAGAGTAAAGTCTAAATGTGAATATAAGCTTGATCGATAGAGTTTTGGTGGAGGATCTTTACCTACCTAATTTACCTAATAAAGGCTTGAATATGTGAAGTGATAAACTCACTCGAGTCATGATGATACCAATGTTTAATGTAGAATTCTAGATATGGTTTTATGCATGAATATGATATGACATGAAAGGCTCTCTCACATAGAATGATTCTAGGTTGAAAGGTTTGCTCACCTAAAATGAATCTAAGTCCTAGGACTATGAAATGTGATAAGGCTTGTGGTGATTCCCCTAAATAACCTTTGCATGATAGTAATGTGTGGTAAGTTCCCTTACTCCTAATCAATTAAGTATGGGGAGTTTGAGGTGATTACCCTTTATATATGTGTGACCCCCAAGGCAAGCAGTGATTACCCATTAGCCTTTATGTTGATCGTGGAGGCAATTACTTATGATCCTTATGTGATGTGGAGGCGAATACCTACATTACACATTAAAATGGTTATGGAGGTGAATTCCTATATCACTTTAATATGAATATGGAGGCGAATACATATATTCCTCTAACAATGAACATGGAGGTGAATACCTATGACTCATTGATTGCATGACTAGAGGTGAATACCCTTGTCTTTATGATTCCGTGATATGTGTGGCTTGAGGTGACTTCCTTTGTACTTCATGACAAACTAAACATTTATGCCTTGAGGTGACTGATTAGTCCACAATTGGACTCAATTAGGGATATATTTTGATAGAATTAGTGTCCTCAAATGCATATTTTGTGTCAATATCTGATTAAAACCCTTAAGTTTCAGGTATTTGAAGTTTGAGGGAAAGCATGGACACTACTTAGCAAAAAGTAACAAAAGTAGCTAAAAGAACGAAGAAATGAAGATTTGAGAATCACCGAACCAGTTTGGCGAGTCGCCAAAAAGTCTTATCCTCGCCTTTTGTTCCAGTGTGATGAGCCTTGAAGGAAAGGATCAAATCGATGGTGAAAAAGAGCAGTCGGTGTGTCGCCGAGCAGTTCCGCCAAGCAGTTCTATGTCACCTAATGATCCAAAACATGATGATGCTAAAGGCTAATGCAAGACGGCGATGAACTAGACCAAAGGGCGGATCGCTGAGTTGATCGACGATTCCGACTAACTTCGCTGAGTGATCCTTCGCAGCACAGATTTTTGAAAACTATAAATACTCGTTGAGAATTAATATTCTAGGAGAGAATTTATAGCTTTGAACAGTAACTTTTCAGACTTTACTTCTATTTTTGAGTTCTAAGTTTGTAGAGGGTTTTGAAGAACTTGAAGATTCAAAAGGTTTCAACTCCAAGAAATTGGACTTGGGTCTTGTCTATTCTTCACTCTTGGCCTATTTTAAGACTTAAATCTTCATACCCATTTGAATGCAAACTCATATTGGTATAAATTTCAATCTCTTTTACATGCCTAGCTAAAACTCTAATTATTGGGGTGTGATTTTGTGAATATGGGTTAAAATATTTGTTGGGTCTTGCTTGTTGATGATTTATTTGTTGTTTAGATGTGATTTCATTTAGTAGTTGTGGTGGAACTTAATGAAATTGTAGTTGCAAATACGATTTCACCTTTGTGTTTTCGGCTTACTCGAGAGAGAGGTCATAAAACTAAGACTACTAAATTGATGGCCGGTGGGATTGGGTCGACATGAGGTTCAACTCGAGAGAGTGAACCTTAGTCCTTCTCCCACACACTCAACTCGAGAGAGTGAGTGGGCTAAGGCGGAGGTTGTTCTTCATGCGACAAGTCGGTGTCGGAGAGGAACCCATTTGATTTGGGGTAAGTTGCTCGAGAGAGAATTTATCCCCACTATAGTCTAGCCTAGTCACAAATATTCAACATATTTATTATCAAAAGTATGTACCCAATAGTATAGTTTATCCCGTATTCCTATCACATCCCAAGAACCTCATCTCATTGATTAGTACTTTTTGCATTTTTGCTTGCTTTTACTTACTTGTGACAAAACCCCATTGATAATTGACGCTTGCATCACCCTTTAGATTTAACATGTTTGTATTCGATAATGTCTTTAGTTATGACTAATTAGAACTAAATTTTATGTTTCTACTAACCACTCCCTGTGGAAACGATCCCAACCCTTGGTGGGGTTACTTTACTATTGTACGATCGTAGACATTTGCATTAGAAGTTGTGTCTTGATTACGCAAACATCAAAATGGCGCCGCTGCCGGGGAGTGGTGTTATTTGATAATTCTTAGATTAGTAGAATTTTTGTTCTTCTTAGTCGTAGTTTACTAACTTAATTTTTAGTTTTGTTTTGCTTTGAAGCTGTTGATATAGACAGATACCCTGAGCATGGCTGAGGGAAATGGTAGTAACTCGGCTGAGATGAATCTAGAAGTCGAGAGGGACTTCAAGTTAACCGCACTGGTAACTCAACTGAACGTGTTGGCCACTAAAATATCAGAGGTGGAAAACCAGTGCAAGAGCCAAGGGAGGTACATACCCCCTCATGAGCGGAAACAGTCTAGAGACAGGGAGAATAATCGTATCGAGGACACAATCCAAATCATTTTCCAAAAGATCACCGAATAAGACCGAATGTTGGAAGAGATGAAGGAGAATATTGAAGTGTTGAATCTAATGATTGGCTCCCATTCTAGATCGATCCAGCTGATCAGGACACTCATGAGTTATGTAGTACCTCCTCTTCACTCAAATGAACTATTGGGGTTACCTAGTAACACTAGGACCAACCCCACCAATGGAGAGTGAGTAAGGACTCGCGTCGTGCCACGACGTTAACTAAGGTGCTTCTTGGGAGGCAACCCAAGGTTTTAAATGCTTTCGTATGCTTTTTTAAATAATAGTATGTTAGTGGTGCATGTTTAAATGCTGAAAGTGTTTGGAAAATGCATATTGGCGAGTAAAAGGTCAGTCGGCGAAGCGCCAAAATGGTCGGCGTGCCCGATGAAAATCGTCATTTGGATCCTCACTTTGACTGAAGGTCCTATAAAACTCGGTGAGCACAGTGACCACTCGGCGGGTCGCTGAGTGGATCAGTAAGTGCGACTAATGTCACCGAATGGGCGCGAACTAGACGGTTTATAATGGCCAAAAGACTTAGAATTTGAATTCCTTTACTCTCCCTCGCTTTTAAACTTCACAAACCCACACCAAGGTACTATCTTCAATATTTTTCTATTCCATTAGTATTTTAGTTATTGATTGGTGCTCGGAACTAGGATTTCTTTGCCGCCTAGCTTTTCAATCCTGTTTTAATCGGCATATAAGGTTGGTTTTCAAATCCCAAATTTACATTCGAAAACTTTGTACTCTTTTGCAATGATCATATCGGTTTGTTGTTTGCTGGGCCTCTCTGATAGAATTAGAATGCTTGAATACCAATTTTAATTTGAAAATCTTGCCCGTATTGTTTTGATATCAAATGCCCGTAATTTTTATGCTTTTAAATGAATGAATTTGCATTGAGTTGTGGTTGCGTGTCATTTAGATTGATTGGGTGAAGTCTGAGTAACCCATGTTTGTGCTAAATGATGAAAATTGCTCAATGATAGAGCAGGTGACAACACTCTTAAGAGCAAATATCGTCAAATAGCTAAATTTGGCAAAACTGAGAAAATTATGAGTATCTTGGGGTGATGGGTAGTATGGGTCTTGTTTGAATTTCATGAATGCATGCTTTGATTTTGTTATTGGGGATTGCGGGATTGAATTCGAGAAGGTAGGTTGGAAATAGGCACGTTGGGCTGTTTGGCGAGATAGGTCGAGCTCGCCGAACCACTTGGTGGATCGCCTAATGACCCCAGATCGCCTTTAATCTCATGTTATCTTTATTGTTGGATTCTGTGACTTTCGGTGAGAAAGCTTGAGGTCGCCAAAATCACTCGGTGAGCCGCCGAAAGTCTGATTAATCATTTTTTTGTCTGCACCCCTGAAACTCTTGTTGCACTATAAATTTTGGCGGACAAATCCTTACTCGCCGAAAGGACCTTCACATCGCCGACTTGCCTTAATTTTTAAGCCAATCCCTTCGGCGAGCCCGATCTGGCTCACCAAAAAGGTTCGGCGACTCACCGACTGGATCGGTGAGCCTGTCTGCAATAGATTTTCTGTGCTTGTGTTTGATTCTCTCCTAATTTCTCCCGATCTTTTGCAGATATGGTACGTACAAATCCAACAATGCCACCTAAAACAAAAGCACAGGGTATAAATATGAACGATGGGGGTCAAATCCTCCAAAGCGGAGAAGAGAAAAACTCCCATCGAGATATAAAGGCAAAAGGAAGAAGCATATAGCTAGAAAAGGAATATTTATTGAAACTCAGGCTAATTTTTTAGAACCAGAAGATGAGCAGCCTCTGATAAACCGAAGGGATGAACTTCAGGCCAGATCTCAGTCCGCATCCACCAATATTCCCTCAGCTGCCACTCCTCCAGCAACAGACTCTGTGCCAGCGCAGACACCTCCAGTGGCCCCTGCACTCCCTATCGTTCCTCCCCGTAGACTACTGAACATATTGAAAGGTGAGGGGGTATGGACCATCCTTTAGGAGAAGTTATTATCTACGGAGGGCCTGGAAGGCAAGCATCACGACGTGATTGAAACTCTCCAATACCATGAGTTTGAGCAGTTCACAAGTCCCCGAGGCCCTTACATTTCTTCTTGGGATAGGGAATTTTACACAGCTTATGGGGAGTTGGTGCCCAAGAACAAGAAGAAGGAAAGCAAGTTTAGATCAGTAAATTCGGTCATGGTCAGAGGCAAGGGAAATTAAGTGCCACAGCGAGTATATTAACACTGTATTGGGTAGACTGATGCACTCTGCACTCCCCTACGAAGGGTTGCCTATTGTTCAATACCTAGATGACCTGAAAGGTTGACTGGCTCCTCTAATCTCTGACACCACCCCGAGGTGGATGGATGTTGGGACACTTATTGAAAAAAGAGACTTGAACATCGCTACCAGGTTCTGGTTTGGTTTCATCAGCAGCATCATCATGCCATCACAGAATGAGTCCATTTTACGCCATCCTAAGGCAGCGTGCCTTGGTTCTATCATGTCCAAGAAGCGCATCGATCTGGGGCTGCTGATTTCACAAGAGATAAACATGAGGGCCAAGTAGAAGCTCACTTTTCTGCCATTCCCAGTCTTGATCACGGAGTTGTGCCAGCGTCCTGGAGTACCTCAGGACACTACGAGGGATATTGAGGTCACCCCGTCTTCCTTAACTGACATCATGCGTATTGAGGCCGACTTCACACGAGAGGAGGTTGACAGGAGGAGAGCAACTCTGGCAACTATCTCTCCAGAAGTTGATGTTGACTCGTTACCAGCAGAAGCACCTTCGCCTACTCCGGCCTCTGAGCCTTCAAGTATATCCGTTCCTTCCTCTTTTTCACAGGTCCCAGATGCTTCTTCCTCCTCCCAGCCTGCCAGGATTACTCAGGCCATGATTCTGAAGATGGGGCAGCTGGCCTATTCAGCGGATGTGAGAGCGACTCAATTGGAGAGATCTATTCCAAGGATGATCGATAGTGTTATCTTGTCTGCACTGACCCCCCTTAGGGCCTCTACTGATGATCTGGCTACTAGAGTCGTTGCTTGCGTGAGCAGACAGGGGAGGACATTCGAGGCTTTGGCTTTAAAAGTCGAAGTAGCAGATTTGAGGAAAGACGTAGACTATTTGAAGTCTACCGACTTCACTTCATTGTTGCAGGGTGCAAACGACAAGAATTCTCCTGAGACCTCGTGGATTCCTCCAGCTACCGCCAAAGATTTGCAGAGGGATGGCACAGCAAATGAAGAGTCGGATGCAGAAACCGACGAGGAGCTGATAGCAGTACATGAGGAGGAGATGATAGAGAGCCGAGAGCAGAGCATAATTAGAGATTTGTCAGATCTTGTGGGGACGATTGTGCAGTCGGTGATCCAGACATCACCGACTGAGACATCCACAGCATCCCCTAGTGGATCTGGCACTGCTATTCCCTCTAAGGTGATTCCGGGCACTGATGCCCAAGTTCATACTGCTCTACCGGGCACTGAGTCCCTGACAGATGGAGAGACTGCCTAGACAGGACTTTTCTTTACCTCCCTCTCTGTCTTACTTACTTTTATTTTTGGATACTTTTATTCGCATTTGAGGACAAATGATATTTGTTTGTGGTGGGGTGAGGCCCACCTTTGTGCATATTTATTTTGATTAAATATTTTGGATTGTGAGCTATTATTGTGTTTATATTGTTTTTATGGATGTTTGAGCTTATGGATCCTTTTGTTTTAAGTTGCAAAATGATTTTGACCCGTTCGAAAAAAATTTGCCATTTCTCATGTGTTGAATGTGGTTGTTCTTTTGCAAAATTTAAGTCTCGATTCCGATCAATATCGATGACTTGAATAGTGCTCTTAATCAAACGAACATGAATGCGTGGCTACAATGAGGCCAAATGGAGTTGCATAGACAATATGTGAACTCTTTGCATCTCGTTATGACTTGCCTAGTATCGAATTGAGTCTCTTGTGATGATCATTGTACACTAGCGAAAGTGCGGAGTCTTGTTTGACTGTAGTGTATATGCCTAGTGTGATGAGCTTACTTTGAACCATGCATGATAGATCCTAGAATTTGCCCCGTTGGTCCGGTCAACTAAGTGATGCTATCTCTTGATATGATCTTAGGCAACTTCTAAGAGTGTGAGCCAATTTGACATATACCTCTTTTGTGACCTACCTTGTGAGTGTGTGAATCGCTTCTGAACACCCCTTCAGCCTTACCTTTCTTTAGAAGAAACTTGATGAAATCATAACCTTTCTTTATCCTTTACCCATAAGCATCATGAAGTTGTGGTTAGTTGAATAGACAACTTAATCCAAAAGCCTAAGTTGGGGGTGTGGTGAAAAGAAAAGACAAATCAAGAAGTGTAAGAAAGTCACTCTTACCCATGGTTTTGAGAAAAATGGAACCCCTCCATATATATATATATATATATAAACAGAGGAAAAAAAAGAATAAAAAATAAAGTTGTGGAATAAAGTACAAAAGAAATGGGGTTCCCAAACAATCCATGGAAAGTGAATAATAGGATGATTTATGAGCATTAAAGAGAATGATGAAGGAAAACGAAAGGAAGTGTTGTGAGCACCACATTTCATGAGGATGAAAGTCACTAAACCTTAATGACCATACCTTTTCACTCAGCCCCATTACAAGCCTTGAAAAGACCTTTTTGATCTTGAGTGAGCCGAAACAAATGTTGATTGGAAAATACGAGCAAACATATGGGTGAAATTATGCATTGTGTTCTTCTTTGTGAGTGTGAGCGTTGCATCTGATTCTGAAGCTTTAAATTGTGAACCATTGTGTTAATATGGAATAATTCCTTGTGTGAGGGAATTTGAACACTTTGGTTGAGCTTGAACTTACATTTGAAGCAAGTATTGTGAGCATGAGATTCTTTGATATTAGAGAGTCACAACTTGAATCTTTGAGTGGACATTTGATCTTTGCATAAGTAAATTGAGTCTTGTTGTGTGCATTCATGATTGAGTCTTGTGTAGCACTGTTCGAGACACCCTTTCTGAACGGCTGAACTTGAGTTTGCTTGAGGACAAGCAAAATTTTAAGTTGGGGTGTTGATGAGTCCACAAATTAGACTCATTTAGGGCTATATTTTGATAGAATCAGTGTCCTCAAATGCATATTTTGTCTCCATATATGATGAAAACCCTTAAGTTTCAGGTATTTGAAGTTTGAGGGAAAGCATGGACAGTACTTAGCAAAAAGGAACAAAAGTAGCTAAAAGAACGAAGAAATGAAGATCTGAGAATCGCCGAACGGTGAGTCGCCAAAGGCTCTTATCCTCGCCTTTTGTTCCAATGTGCTGAGCCTTGAAGGAAAGGATCAAATCGGTGGTGAAAAGGAGCATTCGGTATGCCACTGAACAGTTCCGTGAAGCAGTACTATGTCGCCAATGATCAAAAACACGACGATGCTGAAGGCTAAAGCAAGACGGCGATGCACTAGACCAAAGGGCGGATCGCTAAGTTGATCATCAATTCTGACTAACTTCGCCGAATGATCCTTCGCAGCACAGATTTTTGAAAACTATAAATACTCGTTGAGAATTAATATTCTAGGAGAGAATTTGTAGCTTTGAACAGTAACTTTTCAGACTTTACTTCTATTTTTGAGTTCTAAGTTTGTAGAGGGTTTTGAAGAACTTGAAGATTCAAAGGGTTTCAACCTCAAGAAATTGGACTTGGGTCTTGTGGATTCTTCACTCTTGGCCTGTTTTAAGACTTAAATCTTCATACCCATTTGAATGCAAACTCATATTGGTATAAATTTCAATCTCTTTTACATGCCTAGCTAAAACCCCAATTCATAGGGTGTAATTTTGTGAATATGGGTTAGATTATTTGTTGGGTCTTGCTTGTTAATGATTTATTTGTTGTTTAGATGTGATTTCTTTTAGTAGTTGTGGTGGAACTTAATGAAATTGTAGTTGCAAATACGATTTCACCTTTGTGTTTTTGTCATGCTCGAGAGAGAGGTCGTAAAACTAAGACTACTAAATTGATGGCCGGTGGGATTAGATCAACATGAGGTTCAGCTCGAGAGAGTGAACCCTAGTCCTTCTCCCACACACTCAGCTCGAGAGAGTGAGTGGGCTAAGGCGGAGGTTGTTCTTCATGTGGCAAGTGGGTGTCCGAGAGGAACCCATTTGATTCGGGGTAAGTTCCTCCAGAGAAAATTTACCCCCACTATAGTCTAGCCTAGTCACAAATATTTAACAGATTTATTATCAAAAGCATGTACCCAATAGTATAGTTTATCCCGTATTCCTGTCACATCCCAAGAACCCCATCTCCTTGATTAGTACTCTTTGCATTTTTTCTTGCTTTTACTTACTTGTGACAAAACCCCATTGATAATTGAAGCCTGCGTCACCCTTTAGATTTAACATGTTTGTATTCGATAATGTCTTTAGCTATGACTAATTAGAACTAAATTTTATTTTTCTACTAATTCTCAAAACCACTCCCGGTGGGAACGATCCCAATCCTTGGTGGGATTACTTCACTATTGTACGATCGTAGACATTTGCATTGGAAGTTGTGTCTTGATTACGTAAATATCAGTGACTCCCCCTTGCATTTATGAATATGAGCATAATTAGTTTGGATAGTAGTTCTACATAACTCTCCAATACATGCATTACTAAGAGGTGATTACCCTTGTCATTATGATGTTAAGAGATGATAAACATGAATGATGAACCTAAAGTTTCTAGCTTAGCATGGGTAGGATTATGGGGTCTTGTTCATGCATGGCACAAACTTGCCTTAAGGTGACTCATGAGGTATTTCTCTTATATGATGTATGCTTAGATAGGATTGTGCTGTAGTTTCATTCTTTGACATGATATGATTGACTAAGGTGATAGTTCCCTCGTCTATATGAAGTAAACTAGTAATGAGACCAAAGTAGGGTAAATATGACTACGATGACTTCAAGGTTATGCTTAGTGTGAAAGGTAGTATGGGATGTCTTTCATACATTGCACAAGTGTGATTTGAGGTTACCTAGGAATATGGTTCTCTTATGGTAAGAAGAGCTTAAGAGTTGACCATGTATATAGACTATGATTAAGATGACCAAAAAGGTATACTTGGCTTGGGTGGTATTATGGGATGCTATTCTTGCTTTGCACATGTATGCTTTTGAGGTTACTTGAGAATGGTGCTATTATGGTATATATGAGTAACGGTCAATTGTGCATATATGATTATGACTTATCTCCTATGCTCATTAACTATGTCTTATGTTGACTTATGTTTATATGATGCTTATGTTGGATATTATGCTATGACTGTGATGATTATGCTATGACTGTGATGATTATGCTATGACTATGTTATTATCTCTTATGCTTACGTCTTATGTTGACTAAACATTTTGTACTAACGCATATTGCATACATCCTAACCAAATGTAGGGATTAGAGATTGAGTGCTACTCTTGGAGATAGGTTACTAGAAGTTGAAAGGAGTTGAAGATCTTGGTGAGTCCTCATAGCTTCGAGGACAACACCCATATTTCCTTTATGTCTTTTATTTTCATGTTGAGACTATTTTATGGGTTGTGTCCCACGAGTTATTTTAAAGGTTGTATTAGATGGTTTGAGACAATGTATAGAAAGACTCCCACTTGCTTTTATCATAAATGACTTCGATTGTAAAAGGTTTAATTTTTCCCGTACTTTTCTATTATCTTATGTTATTATATGTTAAGGGCTTGTATGAGACCCCTTCGGGGTCAAGTACGCCATGTTACGTCTAGGGGGTACCCCTGGGTCGTGACATAGGGGGACAACCAAGTCATGCCTAAGATTATATCGAAGTCAGTCATATCCAAAATCACCAAATCAACCCAAGTCTGAAAACCCTTAAACAAAATTAGACAAGCACGATAAACATGGGCGACTATGACAGACTTTCCAACTGGGGTAGAATTATGGATGGGGGCATCAAGAACATCACAAATCATAGCAAATTCGGAGGCAAATCTCACGGATACATAAGAATAAGTAGAACCCGGATCAAACAACACATTATTCATCCGGTCACAGACAAGAATAGTACATGTGATCACCGCGTCAGACGCCTTTGCCTCATTTTTGCCCGGAAAAGCATAGCATTGAGCCCTATCATCTTGACGAACTACTATCTTGGTTGCTCATTACCCCTGCCTGCGTTACCATTTCCTCTACCCTCACGGCCTCGCTGATTACCTCCTCGCCCACCTTGTGGATGCCCTCAACCATTATTACCATTCCCTACGGGTGTTACTGCTCTAGTCTGCTGCTGCGCGGAATCTAACACTCGTGGGTGGGGATAATTTCTCCTCATATGCCCAGGTTCTCCATAATTGTAGCAAGTACAATCAAAAGATGGTCTACCGCCCATCAAAGACACGACTCCCTGGCTATCCTTCGTCAAATTATAAGGTGGAGTTCCTGAGTAATTAACTGTAGAGGCGGGCATAGTGGATTGAATTGGCTTGGCTGCAAGCGTTGGCCTTCCGGACCCCTTGAAGTAAGAAGCTTGCAAGTTGCCTGAATTCTTGGCCCTTTTTGCCAATTCCTTAGCCTGACCGTCTCGCCTTACCCCTTCCACTTTCTTAACATAGTTTGTTACCTCATTAGAGCTCTTCCCTGCAGAGTTCATATGAACAGATAATACCTGCAACTTAGAATTTAGCCCTCTAATAAATAAGCGGATCCTCTCCTCTTCAGTAGTCACCAATTGAGTAGTATATCTAGACAATGCATGAAACTTGACCTCATAAGTAGCTACAAACATACCACCTTGCTCCAAAGCCATGAACTCCTCCTTCTTGCGATCTCTCAAAGTTCTAGGCACACATTTTTCTAGAAATAGAGCATGAAATTGGGTCCATGTAAGTGGAGGTAAAGTTGAATATTTTCATTCCATGTAAGCTCTCCACTACTGCTTGGCCTCACCTTGAAGCTGAAAAGTCACGAACTCAACCCCATGTTGATGGACAATTCCTAACTTGTGAAGGCTCTCATAGCAATCTAAGATAAACTCATAAGCATCATCATTCTCAGAACCAAGAAATACAGGAGGCTTTTGTTTCAAAAACTTAATCAACATCTCATTCTCATTACCAGTCATAATAGAACCCAACAAATGATGGAAGAAAGCATCATTACCTTCAGTCCCACCCACCTTAGGCGTAGTGCTAGCAACAGGGGGATTAGTAGGATCTTGTGTTGCTTGAGTAGAAGAAAGCACTCCAGGACCGACCAATCCTTTCAGGAATGACATGATCTATTGAGCTAGCACTGGGTCTATGGGAGGAACACCGGTAGTCTCAGCATGCACCTCTTCCCCTTGTCCAACCTCCTCAACATTCTCAATATCAACCTCCTCTTTTATCTCTTTATGATGTATGAGAGGGGCCTCATTTTGGGGAGAAATTTTGATCGGTACCCTATCTCTAGCAGGCGCCACTCTTCCTCGGCCTCTACCCTTAGCTCTTCATCTACCCCTACCTCGATCGCGACCTCTCGCTACAAATTCCTCAGTTGGAGCATTGACGGGAGCTACGAGCCTAACGCCGTTATATCTAGTGTTAACCATTTGCGAACAGAAGAGTGAAAGCGGTTAGATACCAGTTTGAAGCGACAAATACTAATTGGAATCAAGTTATAGCACGAAGGAGACAAGAGAAAATAGAAAGATTTCCTAAAGTCCTATAGCCTTTCGAAGAAAAGTAAAGGCGTCCACGTACCATTCCGCGAGACTCTACTAGACTCTTTTTGGTACATCGAGATCAACGAACCTAGGCTCTGATACCAACTTTGTCACGACCCAGACCATCGTGATTGGCATCCACACTAACCCTCCGGTGGGGAAACCATAACTACTAACTAACTAATAATTTAAAGCTATGGAAGAAGGTTTAAATAACTAAATAAGAAAGATCCCATAAGCTTCAACAAATGATCTAACAACAATATTAAACAAATACGGAAGAAATAACCTAGAACCTGAAAGTTAATGTACCAAAACTCTAACAAGATTCATAAGTCTAAACAAGAAAATCATCTAAAGAACTAGTCTAAGTCCGAATCGGATGGACTAAACAAAAATAGAACTCAAACCAGCCCGAAAGAACTGGCTCACCCTTGAATTCGAATCGGCGATCACTGATCTTCTAATAAAGGTCTGTCAATAGCCGTCGGAAGATGCCCTGTACTCAACAAAAATAAGAGCAAGTGCAGTATCAGTATACAACCATCGTGTACTGGTAGGATCACGCGGCTATCCCACTAAGTGCAACATACATAAGTCAATACAACAATACAATCATATGCATATATCGAACATATACAATATTATCAACATTTATGAACAACGAACAACTTCACATTTCTCAAGATACATAACTATGACAAGTCATTGGTCCTCTCATGGAACCCAAACCCAAACAGTTAGCATACCGAAACGTGGTACCCGATCCAATGTTTATGCCGAAACGTGGCAACCGATCTCATAGTTATGCCGGAACGTGGCAACTAATCCAAGTTAGTTATGCCGAAATGTGGCAACCGATCTATTCCACACACCACAATCACAATCACAAGTATATCCTTAAGATCATACATTTAAGTCATGATTTTATGGCAATCATCATTCATTTATCTCATTTACAACAAGTGTGATCAATAATGCAACATTCATATACATATATGTATCATAATGAAGCAAGAACAAACATACATTACACAATCATAGAATCACAACCATCACCTACCTCGAAACAAGCTTGAAACCCTAAGAAACTTAATCCTTCCTTTTTCAAATTCGTTCCGCTTGTTCTTGGTCTACAAACAATCATAATAACACGTGAATCAATAAACAATCACTAATTACCCGATTGATATCAGATTTCCCTACACCTTAATGATTCCAATTTTGTCCAAATCTGGACTAGGTTGGGAAAATTCAAATACTACGAAAAAGTTTTCCGGCCCAAAATTTTTCCCTATTGAATTTACTATGACAATGGAACCCGTTCGTTACAAATTCTCACTTGATGAGTACCTTATGTCTAAAGATCAAATTCTTATAACTTAAGTTCGTAGAAAGTTTATGTTGTGAGAAGGAAACATTGATAAGATCTATGGTGGTTTGTGTATTATGAGTGTGTGGTGGTTGGTTCAGGTTCACTTCTGATTGTAGACAGTATTGATTTAGGATTTTATCATGGTTATGTGAGAAAAGATTTGTCTTAATGATTGTGACAAGGTCCTTAGAATATGTTGCAGACGTGTGTAAGATTAACTTTGGTGGTTTGTGGAATCATTTTTGTTGTTAGCTGAGTTTACATACAACAATAGTTATTATTCAAGTATTGATATGGCCCCATTTGAGGCATTGTATATGAGGAGGTGTATGTCTTCAATTGATTGATTTGATGCATTTGAGATGAGACATTGTGGTACTCATCTTTTGAGGGAATCGTTAGAGAAGGTAAAATTTATTCAGCTCAGAGTAGGCAGAAAGAGTATGCAGATCGGAAGGTCAGAGACTTGGAATTTATGGAGGGAGAGCAAGAGTTGCTGAATGTTTCACCCATGAAGGGTGTGGTAAGTTTTGGTATGTGAGATAAACTCAGTATGAGGTATATTGGGTAATTTGAAGTGCTTAAGCGTGTGGGAAAGGTGACTTATGAATTGGCTTTACCTCGAGGGTTGTCAAAAGTACACTCGGTATTTTATGTGTCTATGTTGAAGAAATATCATGGTGACGGAACTACATTATTCGCTAGGATTCACTCCTTCTTAATGATAATCTATCTTATGAGGAATAGCATATAGCTATTCTAGATAGGGAGGTCTGCAAGTTGAGGTCAAGGAAAATTACCTCTGTGAAAGTCCAATGGGAGAATCGTCCAAGGAGTCCACTTAGGAGACTGAGACTAATATGCACGAAAGATATCCATTTTTTTATTGAGTCGGGTACCCTTTCTTACCCTCACCGTTCTTCTAACCATTCTGGAATGAACGGTGGGTAAACTGGTATCTGATGTAACGGTCAATTAGGTTGTTTTGGGTACTAGAGCTTCTTATTTTATAAAAGACTCTTTCGGTAGATTTTAAATGAAAGTCTTGAACTATTGGTGTAACTAAAATTATTTAGTTGATGCATATTTACTAAATAATTAAGTAATTAATTTAGTTGGAGGTTAATGGGTTGAATTCATAATTTATTTAATATCTTATATCACTTGACCCATATACATTAAAATAAGTTAGTAGGATTTGCCACTTTTAATACATAATTAGTTTCGAAAGAAAAAGGGCTAGGGTGACAAACCTTAGTTGTGGCGTCTCAAAGCGATTGTGCCTTCAAGTAAAACTTCAACAATTCCATGATTATCCTATGCATATTGATTATATGATGAGGATTTGCATTATTATATCGTTGTGTTATATAAGGGATTAAAAGTGGGCATATAGTGTTACCATTTGATTTTGGGGAGAGAAATATTTGTATTTCATTATAGGCAGTGTTGTGCTAATGATTAGTAAATCATTGAGACAAGTGTCGGTTGAATGTTATATTTAAAAGGGTAGGATCAATTGAATTGGGTTCATTGTTGCTGTCAGTGGTTTCGTAACCAATGACTTCAATTTTTAATATTATTATTTTGTTATCATATTATAAATTAAGTTTTGATATATTGATATAGGTAACTAAATATAAGGTGTATTGTATTATATAAATTCCATTAAATTTATGATATTAGAGGAATTGAGACTTACCCTTAAGCTTGGACTTTAGGAAATTGATTATAGATTTGGGTGAATTTTTGGGTCTAGGCTAGACATATAGTAATATGGAGAAAATGGTCAAATGCCCCCTCAACGTATATCCGAATTTCCAACTACACACTTAAACTTCACGGGAGTCCTATCACTCCCCTGGACTGTTTAAAAAATGAAATAATTATACCCTCAAAAAGTCATAACCAGATCTATGGTGGCATGTGAATTTCACGCATTTGATACGTGGAAAAGTCATCAAATATATTTATTTTTTTCATTTTTTATATTTTTTTTTACCCTTTTCTTTTATATTTTCACTCATCCCTTCCATCACAAAAGCGCTTTCACCATTTTCACCATTACTAGAACACCATAAGTCCATCAAAACTAGGTCTTTGAATAAGATAGGTGAATAATGAACTGAGTCTTTGAGGAAGATATGTGAATGATGATTGCAGAGCTCGTTCCGAGATATTTGGACATTGCTCTAAAAACCTAAAAAAACAAATTAAAAAAGTGAAGGAATAGTGGAGAGAGGAAGAACATGGTAGAATATTGCCATTAATAGAGGTCACTGAAGCTCTCAAGGAAGATGAGGAGGAGGAGCCGACGATGTCTTCCACATCATCATCGATAATATCAAAGAGGAAAACCTTAGTCACCGACGATTGATGAATTAACGAGATTTATAGCGACAATTTCTGAGATGTAGTTGATTGACTGAGATTTGAGATTGATAATTAAAGGATCTATTAGTAAAAAAATTGAATTTGAAGTAAACCCAGATCCCCCAAGCTGCTAGTTCTTAAAAGGCAAGAAAGAAGAAAATTGGTGCGCCCCATTCTGCAGTTTCTAGTGATGCCTCCCAAATGAGATGAAGATACGAACATTTAATCGGTCAACGAATCTGGGAGGAATGTTCAAAAATTCTTGAACTCCATAGAGAGATTAAGCACAATGTTGTCAAATGGTTGGAGTCACAATGTGTTCATCTGTAAAATGTGCACTTTTGTATACATTGAAAATTATCTGTAAGAGAATGTGCACTTTGTACCCAAAGAATTCATCAAGTAAATTAATATATTATATTACTTTTTTATTTTTAATAAAAAGTAAACCCAGGTTGATTTTTCTCAAATCAGATCTAAAGTATTTTGGGGTGATATAAATATATTTAAATTTATCTATAATTGATTTAGGTTGATTGATTTTGCAAGAGTTTTACATGAGTTTGAAAATTTGTTTGAAATCAATAATGATAAACTCAGTGGAGATAGTGGTGACAACAATGGCTTAGAGATGGTGAAAGATGAAGAGATTTGATTTATATTGCTTTGGAGAAGAAAGAAAACAAATAAGAACAAAAAATAATTTAAAATAAATATATTTATTGAAAAGAGATATTTAAAACAAAATTTTAATATTGTTTTGGCTGCTCACTCTCTCAAAGAGAGTGAAATACACTCACTTTGCCAAGTAAGCATTTAGGGAGGTAATAATTTTAGTTTTATAAACTTCAGGAGGGTAATAGGTCCCTCATAAACTATGAGTGTGTAGTTGGGAATCCGGCTATAGATTAAGGGGACTTTTGGCCATTTTCTCTAGTAATATGGGTGTCTATAGACTCGTTTACTTATGAATTATGCATACTTGATAGATTGGAAACATTCTGAAGCATTGATGAAAGGAAAGCATCAGATAATTAGCTTACTTGACTTCGGCTCTTCGGTGGAGGTAGGTTATGATTTATTTTATATGATAGAAAGACTCTTAATAGAGATTGATAGTCATTGAGTGATATTGTGAAATTTTCTATGTACTTGGTTGTGGTGGTTTGGATAATTCATGTGTTGTTGTGATTGGTCTATAAACCGCAAAATTCATAATTTTGAACTTGTTCTATGAAAGTGATGTCTTGAATAAAGAAGACTTGATGAAATATTGTTAATGTAGTGGAAAGTGATGATAAAGAATAAGAAATTAACTATGTTGTTGGATAGGGTGCCACGAGCCCACACAATATATTTGGATCAGGTGCCACGAACCGACACGATATATTTTTCAAATGCCACGAATCGGCATAATATATATTTGGATTGGGTGCCACAAACCGGCACAATATTATTAGATCGGGTGTCATGTTCCGACACGGTAACATTAAAGAAAAATATATAAAAAAAACAACTTAATGTAACCAATCACAAATAATCCATTTCCCAAAAGAGCGTGGTATTCAGGCTTGATTCCTCATGTGTGTTCTTGATATTGTGGACTGATTATATACTGGCTTCATTATTGTTGTTGTTCATGTTATTTGCTTCTTTCCACCAGCTAAGTGCTATAGTTGATTTTATACAATTACTTTATACATATTGATTTCTATTTTGAGTCGGTCGATGATATCTACTCAGTACATGTTGTCAGGTACTGACCCCTACTTGTATTTTCTTCGTTTTCTTTTGTGGAGTGCAATGAGTGTATCAACGACTTCAACTCGCCCCAGCTAGTCTCCAACACATCAGGTTCAGGGTAAGCAATTCATTCTAGCTCGTGTTAGATTCTCTTGATCGTGGCATAATGTCCTTAGTTTTTGGACACAAATTACTTATTTATTTATTTTGGTGTCTTTGATACTCTTAGACTTAGTATTTGGGGTTTAGATGTCCTAGATGTGATGACTTTCAGGCTTTGGAAAACGATATTTAATAGACTTTAGTATATTGGTGTTTCTTACATTAATAAGATTTGAACTTCCGCATTATGATTTATATTTTGTAAGTTGAACAATAAATATAAGTTAGAGTTGAATTCATTGGTTCACCCACTTAGGAGGTTAAGTGTGGGTGCCACTTAATATATTGTTAATTATAATGATTTATAGTATCTTAAACATAATCTTTGAATATATGATAAATTAAAAAGGGAAGTAAGACAAATATTTAAAATAAAAAGACAACAACAAAATGTGAACAAATTTAAGTATATAACACTATTCACTTAACCATTAAAAAATATTTTCAATTTATATTTATGATCAAACAAATTTCAATTTTTAAATTTCTTTACACTCTAAGACCATCTCCAACCCATTTCTATTCTCTATATTTGGAGAGTAAAATAGAGAATGAGTTCTCCATTTGGAGAGTAAAATAGAGAACGAGTTCTCCAAGCACTCTCTATTTCACTCTCTATTCTTTACTTATAGAGAGGTGAATAGTAGTTCTCCAAATTTGGAGAACAACTATTCACCTCTCTATTTTACTTTTTAATTATTTTAATATTATTTCTAGTATATTACTAATTAAGTCTTTATCATTTGTTATTATTTTCTAATGTAATATAACATCTAAAAATATATTATTAACAAGTTACTACTTCCACCATAATTAATAATTTTTCTTTTTTAAAAAAAAAAAATTGTCACTTTAAATATGTCATTTAAAGTTATTTTAGTATTATTTATATTATATAAGATTATTGATTAAGTCTCTAATATTTGTAATTATTTTCTAAGTAATATAACATCTAAAACATATTATTGATAAGTATACTACTTACATCCCCAATTAAAAAAAAATCTAATTTAATTTTTTAATTTTTTTTTCATTTTAAATATGTAATTTAAATTATAATTATTTTTTCATTATGAAGTATGCACAAAATTTACATGATAATTCAAACAATCTACTTTCATGTTATAGTGATAAATTATTAAACTACAATTTTTAATGAACATGAAATTATTTGATGCAATAGTTCAAAATGGAATAGGGAGAAGTCAATTAGTACACGAAATAATTGGATACAAGATGAAATTGTTAATTTAAACAATTTTTAGCAACACCTAAAAAAATAAGGACAAAATATTGCTTATTTTGAACTCCGTAATACATTAATAGAACATTTATGAGAGTAACAATAGTCTTGAAAGTTGAGTATTTATGTAAAATTTAAAATAAATTTTACGATGATACAATATTTATGATGTAATTATATATCATCAATGATTTCACTTATATTTGAATTGTTCGTTAATATGTTTTATATATAATATTTATTGCAATTTATGTTATTTAGAAATTAAGATTAAAATATAATTTTATATTAAATGAAGAATTTGAAATAAAATAAAATTTTGTATTACATAAAGATTATAGAGTGATTATTTACAAAAAGAAGAAATGATTTATATTATGAAATAAGAAAATAAAAATGAAATAGAAATAATAATAAAATATTGAGGAGAGAAAAAAAAAATTCTTTTTTAGAGAGTAAAATAGAAAATTGGGTTAGAGTTAATTGTCTAAAAAAATAGAGAACTCTATATTTGGAGAGTAAAATAGAGAATAGAGTTGGAGATGTCCTAATGAACAAAGCTTTTCATCTCTAATATATTTTATTTTAAAATACGATATTACAATACAAAATGAAACTGAAACAAGAGTTGTGTGGAACAAATAAAGAAAAAGAAATAGAATATCTGAAATGGAATAAATGCCAAGCAAATTGAAAAGGGTTGAAATAGGGGGAAAGGAGGCCACGTGCATGGAAAACGACTAACTTTGCGGCTGAGACAAAGGAAAATATAAAATATAAACCGACTTTCAAGTCAAATAATGAAAATGTACAATAGTACATGAGTAGTATACAAAGTGCTTAAATATATATAAAGTACAGACTCTTTTTGTTACTCAATTATATTTAAAATACATTTCAATCAAAATAAAATAGTTAAAGTTTTAACTTCTCAACATTTAGTTTCTACTAATACTAAATTACATATTTGTTATTTTAAACATATTATGTAATTATATACTTTGATATGGTATTCAGTATTTTGATATCTCATTTCTCAATATCAAATATTGTATCGAATACAAAAAAAAATTAAAATATATATCACATCCAAATCAAATACCATAATATCTAAATCATAGTATCAAAATTTTTTATATGATATAATAATTCGATGTATATCATACCATGCCACCTCTAATGGTTACAAAAGAAATATAAGAAATAAAAATACTTATAAGCTAATAACCTGTTTGGATTGACTTAAAAGTTGGTCAAACCTACTTTTAAGTCATTTTTAATTTTTTAAAAGTGTTTGACAAAGATTAAAAATAACTTAGAATTAGAGGTGTAAAAAATGAGCTCAATTGATAACCCACCCAACTCGTCAAAAATGAGCTCAATTATAGGTAACCCATCTAGAATTTTAAGGGCTGAACTCAAGATAATTTAGCTTGGGTTCAATCTCAACCCATTCAAGTCCTAACCCATTTTAAGAAAATCTTCAATTGAGTTCAATTTAATCTTCAATTTCAGCCCGTTTTAAAACTCTCTATTTTCATTGATATAATATATGTTCCTATATTGAATGTATGAATTATTATCTATGTTATATCTTATAGAATTTATCTATCCATTTGTAACTTATATTTTCAATATTTCTTGAGTTAAAATTCAAATTGTGGTTATAAAAATTAAATATCAATATATTAAAATTATTGAGATTAAGCGGATCAAGACCCAACCTGTTTTTAAGCCCATTTGAACCCAACTAAGTTGAGCACAAAGTAAACTTGGGTGAGTCAGGACTCAACCCAATTTCTGTTTCAACCCATTTTAATATCTCCAACTTCAACTTAACCCACCCATTTGACACTCCTACTTAAAAAAAATTAAAAATTAAAACCAAAAATAGATTTTTATTTTTGACTTAAAAAACTATTGAGTACTATTTTTTTAAGGCAATGGAAACGGGCACCATCTTTTAAATAGCAGTGGGTGGGAGGGGTGATGGGTGAGAAGCGGTTTAGGTAATTAGGCAAAAGAAGTAGGGTTATTCAAGTCAATCCAAGGTGATTTAGGGTTTGAGGTATAAGAGCACGTTTGGATTGGCTTAAAAAAATAGCTTTTAGGTTTAAAATAAAAAGTCAAACTGAAATGACTTTTAAGTTAAATAATAAAAAGTAGAGGGAGACCTACTTTTGATTTTTAACTTGTTGTAAGTTATTTTTAACATTGTCAAACACTTCCTAAATTATTTTAAGTTATTTTTATATATTGTCAAACACTTGCAAAAGTAAAAAAACTAACTTAAAAGTACGTTTGACCAACTTTTAGCCGATCCAAACACTCACTAAAGCTTTAAGCAGCCATGCTTTGTGTTGTCTTCTCCTGGTTGTTTTGGTCTCTGTCAGCCCTTCCACTCCACGTGTAGAATTTGTAGAGTATTTTTTTTGTTTGCCAATTTAATAGTGTAATCGTCTATTTCTTTCTTTTGTATAAATTTAATTTGATGTGCGGTAAAAAAATAAGGAAAAAGGGTTTGATATATCTCTCAACTTTGTCATTTGGAGTTAATATGTCCCTCGTTATGAAAGTGGCTCATATATACCTTTATCGTTATACAAACGGCTCACATATACCCCTACCGTTACAAAATGAGCTCACATATACCCTTCATTTAACGAGAGTGAAAATATTAGTTTTAAATTTATATATTTAACCTTTAATTATTTTTTTAAATCATTTAGGGGTATATATGATCCTTCTAGCAAAGTTCAAGGTATATTTTAATCTTTTTCATACATAAATTATTTTTTTGACTTCTTTGATTATCATTATTTGAGTTTCTTATTCTTATTTTATTTTTTATTTTATTCCTTAATGTAAGAAAAAAAAATTAAAACAATTTTTTTTTGCTATATTATAATTTAAAACTATTTTTCGACTATATTGTAATTTAGTTTTTGTGTTTGGAAAAAAAATTGGGTCATATATTATAAATTTTACAAGAATATTAGTGAAACATAAATAAAGTTGACTATCAAAATAATAAATCTAAATTAGTCATTGAAACAAAAAAAAGTCAAAAAAATATATGTTTGAGGAGGATTAAGTATACCTATATGGGATTATATTTTGTTTAAAAATATTATTAAAAAATTAAACTAAAATTAATTTTTTCACTTCCGTTAGAGAAAAGGGTATATGTGAGCTATTTCTATACCAGTAGGGGTATATATGAGCCACTTTCATAACGAGGGTATATCAACTCCAAATGACAAAGTTGAGGGGTATATCATGCCCTTTTTCCAACAAACAAACTTGTGATATTAATTCTCACCTATTCATTTATTGTAATGCAAAGAACACAAAGTAAAATATGTTACAAAGAGAATAAATTTTCCGTTCCAAAACAAAACAAGAGTTTCTATAGAATGTGATGTAATTGCCTTTAATGCCATTAACATTCACAATGCGTTGTCAAAATTAACTCTTGACTCTACAATAACTCCTATAGAAATTTCCTATATAAGTAGTGCATTTATGAATGCTAAGAAATACAACAAAAGGAAAACAAAACATTTCCATCCTTTCTTCTTATCCTTAGAATATTTTTGGGCAATTGGTTTTGGGCAATCTCCAAACTTTCAGCCACGAGTGCACGTGTTTGAGAGTAACTGTGGAACCTTGGGGAGCGATCGGCTACTACGATTTGCACTAGAGTCGGGCCGAAATCGCTTTCAAGGCAGTGGCTTGCCACGACACAGTGTTTGTGATAAGCTATTTACTACTTTGTAATTCCAATCCAATATCAATATTGTAGTATTTTTCTCAACAAACAAACTATGTGATGGAATGTATAACCAACCTAATTGATTCAACTGTACCTCAACTTTTTTGATTGTGTATGATTTGAAGCACTGTTGTGGTTGAGATCCATGAGGTTTGAGTTTAGTGGAATTAAAAATACTACTAAGTCAATTAGTTTATGTGTGCGCAAATTGACCGGTTATGAAAATACTAGTATTATGCTTTGCACTGTTGATAAATCTTACAATTCCTCCTTCCATCCCAATACAATATCATGTTAACATGTTTCAATTATTCAAATTTAATTTTTTTGTTATCAACCCAACTTTGTACTCACACTTCCGCAACTATAATATATCCACTTATAACTTGTTGATCTCTTAATCCCCAAATAACTCAAACTCTTGACATTTCCATTTGATTCAAACTTGTATCATGTGGTGTGGAGTTGGATGGTGGAAGTTCAATTGCTTTTACTTTTCACAAGTTACTTGTGTATTGTGTAAATGTGAATTGCCTAATGTAGGCTTGAAAAAAAGATTTTGTTTTGTTTGTGACCTGTATTTTAATTTGCTTTTCCTTTTAAACCCAGAAGCTTTCCACATATATCCAGTCTCTATTCGTGTAAAGAAACTTCCAAGATGCAGAAGGACGTGACGAGGGACAAAACATGGAGCTTTAATTTACATCCCTAGGAAGTGGTATGTATTTCTTACTTCCTAACCCTTTGGATTAGATTCAGTTGTCTCTCTTCATCTATATATATAATAAACATGTATATCTAGACTATTAACGTGTCATATGGATGCAGCTCTACCACTAACAGACTGATCACTTCCAAGGATCAGGAATCTGTGCAGCCTAATGTTGGGCATTTGGATGAGTCTGGGCGGATTCACTGGTTAGTTCACCATTTATGTTCTCTACGGATTTATTCACACCCAGATAATGTTCTTTTTTATTTTTGAATACCATGTTAAAGGAATTTTACCTTTAGATTGTTCTGAGTCATGCATGCCAAACAGTTCATTTTATATCTTTGAATTACTTGGGTTTTCTAAGAGTGGTTGTGCCTCATCGACTTATAAAAAACATGACATATCTTTGTACGTACGTGAGAGGAGAAATGGTTGCCCATTACACACGACTCACTAGCCTATAATGCCGATGCATCTTGTTCTTAGTGGAAGGCTGTTCTTCTTGTCCAGTTCTTTCAGCCAAATCTAAAACTACAAATTGATCATTGAGAATGAGTTTGTGTACTTGAGTATCAGTTTGTGTGTGTGTATTGGTGGATGACATTCAATTAGTTTATACGACACGACAGAAAGATGTATGCCTCTTTGACTAATATTTTTGGAGCTATAATATATGTTTTATGTGCTAGCTGTAATTGTATTTTTAGGATCTTGTTATGGTGATTTATCATCTTATGACATTGATCATTGTGTGCTACTGCAATTGACATGAGAACACTTTGTGCATGGAGATGTCGACAGTGCTCTTGATAGGCTCTGGTAGAAAAAGAAAATTGAAGTTGGACAACAATGAGAATCTTGTATCATCAGGAGTTGTTTGTTGGTGTTTAGTGACTTGTTATGTTTTGAGTTTAAGCATTATTTTAGACGAATGGAACTGTGTTTACATTTTACTATTTCGGTGTTGTAACTTGTTAAGAATTTTTTTGGAGATAGGGAACAATTTTGAATCATTTAGCCTGCCTCTTCTTTTATTTGTCATGTACATGATGATCACAAATGGGATTCATTTTGATGCCAATAAAAAAAAATCTTTTCTGTCATCTAATCTAATAGTGGCATGAAAACATCATCTGTCCACCTGGACGAATTAATGATTTATATATTGATTAATGTAATGTATGTATTTTGACCTTTTCGATCTTAACTAATTCATCTTAAAATTTGGATTGTCTTTAGATTTAATGGAAAGTTACATCAACATATTCTTGCAATGAGAAAAAATAACGTCTGGAAATGATGCATTGGTTCATTCCCATATAAAATTATATGGGATACTCATTTCTCGGATCAAATTTTGAAAAATAACCGTATTACAAAGAAGGGAAAATTATATAACTAAGCTAATATTCCATAGATCACTTATCCTCTTTTATACAAATCTGCACACTACCTCTCTCTACCACACCTATTTAATTTGCTTCTTAAATCTCTCAACTGAATCAAAATTCAAATTTTGAAAAATTTGAATCAACGTGCAAAAATAAAAAAGGTAACCCAGCTTAATGCAGCAAAATAAATAACTTAATTATTTTTAAAAAAAATTATTTTCCTTGTTATGGTTTCAATTTTCTTTTTTTATTTATTTATTTTTGTATTATTATTTACTGTAAAATGATGGGAATTCTATGAAAGTAATTAAGCAATAAAAAGGGGGTGGGGGAGGAAAACTGCTCCAACCTTTCATTGTTTCTTCTTTGGTGTCATTTCGCCGAGCAACGACATTCATTGTTGTCTGACTAAAGAACAATTCAATTGGAAAAGAAATTGAGGTAAATTGTATAAATTCAATTGTATATTTTGTTGAGGTTGTTCTTATTATTTTTGTATAACAATACATTTTTTATTTATTTACATCCAAGTTTTTCAGATTTTCAGTTATAAATAGGCATAGATTCATGTATAAATATTAATTAATTTTCTTGTTTAGATGTTTTATGATTTGTTGAGATATTTGATTTGCATAAATTATGAAAAATTCTGTTTGTATAATTTTCGAAATTGTATATAGTTATTTTGTTTGTATATTTGATCGGTTACTATTTTTTTTGTATATTATCAACAAGTATACGTTTCAACTATTGTTTGTATAATTTCAGCATGATTGAGGTATTTGTATATTTTTTGTGATTGTATTCACATTATGTAGTATACAATTCTATGGATTTAACCTATCAATATTTATTTCAATTACTTATATTTTTAGACTTTATTTGTATATTTTTGACAGTTCTATATAACTAGTAAAATAACCCGCGCCTCGCGCGGAAATTTAATATCACATAATTTATAAAATAACACTTTTAAATCTATCAGTCATTAAAACTCTAACACTATATTATCTTGAAAGATTACGTAGTAATGAACATTAATAATGTAAAGGAAAATGATAATTATAACATCTTATCATTTATCCTTTAATCAATCAACTTTAAGTTGATTTTATAATTTATCCTTTTGCTTACGGGAAGTGTTACTATTTCATATTTTTGGGGAATCAAATGAACATCAACCCGAGATATTAATTTTTCTAATAAATAAATAATCGTTGGTGAAGCGATAAATAAACTATAAAAGGCTGAAAAAGTGAACAAATATCCTAATTCTAACATGTAGAAAGTGCAGCCCTACCTTTTGCTTTACATATATCATTTTAAAGGTCCCCTTTAAATGTATCATAAGTAATTATTAAAATGGAAAATTAAGAGGAGAATGTATCATATTAGACAACAATTCAACTTACTATATATATTTGAAAGGGAAAAATATTACACAAAACTATTCAGTTTATTTGGGTGTTTTTTAAAATCAGCATACCAGAGTGATGGAGTTCAATTTGAAACTACACTACTATTCCAATCGCAATGTTGAAAAACACAATTCTGTTCACCAGTTTATCGATACAAAACAATGGTGTCAGTAGTGAACCACTAAAAAGGAGCAAAGTACACAAAATTTTAATTTTGCAAAAGAAGAAGAAGTAGTTCAAAATTTTCGTTGTTTTAAAATGAGAGGAAATCCCTCTATTTATAGACAACAAATGGTAGTGTGAACAAATGTTTATTGTCCCTTATCGGAAAGGTCACAACTCTTTGGAAAATTTACAACCCTTCGTAAAGGTCACAACATTTAATAAAAGTCACAAATTTTCACAAAAGTCGCAACTCTTCATAAAAGTCGCAACTTTTTATAAAAGTCGCATCTTTTCATAAAAGTCACAACTTTTCATAAAAATCACAATTTTTCATGAAAGAGGAAGGCTAGTTTTGGAAATAAATAAATTAAAAGGGAATCCTGGTTTGTGGTGGCGCCACATAGGCGGGCCTAAGATTGTCTTTTATATATATACTAGTAAATGGGTCCACGCTTCGCGCGGTTAGAACATTCTTCTTTAAAATTTATTAGAATAGAACCTTTCTTGTATTTTGATGTTATCGTATTTTTATACAAATCCGTTTTTAAGAGTATAAAGGTTATTCAATTGTAGTTTACCATTTGTTTTCTTAAAAGAAAAGGCAAAATTACAAATCATAACACTATTTTCTCTTAGTTTATATAATTTCATTTTACAGATTCATTAATTTGCTTTTGAAATTTTACAATGGTTAGTTTATTTTTATCATCTATATGCATGGTTACATAGTGTCTTTAATTAGAGAGTCAAATAAATATTTTTCTCAATTTTTTTCTTTGCAAATTTCATTAGTATAACACTATCAATTACTTTCAATATATATATATATATATATATATTTAAAATCAAGAGCAAAGGTTCCATAATCATTTGATATACCAATTAGTAATATGCAGTCATTATGTGTTATAAAATTAAAATGCAATCTTCCAAAATTCAAATTTCATATGTAATATAGTTATGATAGTGTTTTGGAATTGGAGTTGTGCACAAACAAAACATTACGGATCCTTGAAAAGGATGAAAGAGAAGTAAGGGATAATGGGAAAAAAGTTCAAAAAAGTACTTTGGTGTGAGAAAATAGTCATCATTGTGTATCATATAATTGTATAACAATAACTTTACAGAAACATAAATAACAAATTTTAAAACATGTACTCAAAAACAACAATTAAAATCATAAGCATAAATTAATGACGGTAAAAAAATAAACCAAGATCTGTAACAATAAAATGAAACAGAAAGGAAAATTCGAGCCCACTGAATGCATAATGTTTCCTTAAGAAAATCATTCTCCTCTAGTACCCGAGGTTTAAAGAAATAGATCCTTTCCGGATGAAACAATTTTATTCACCAACGTAATGATACAAAACAATAGTGTTAGTGAGCCACTAAACATGATCAAAGTATACAAATATTTAATTGTACAGAAGAAGAAAAAGTAGTAGTAGTTCAGAATCAAATATTTAATTGTGCAGAAGAAGAAGAAGAAGAAGTTCAGAATTTTCATTGTTTTAAAATGAGAGGAAACCCCTCTATTTATAGCCAACAAAGGATAGTGTGAACAAATATTTATTGTGCCTTACCAAAAAAGTCACAACTCTTCAGAAAAGTTACAACCAGGGATGGCAGAATGGTAATTAATATGGGTATCTGCTCATATTTAACCATTTTAAATGGGTTGGGTATCCAACTCATTTAAAAATGGGTAAAAACGAATAATACTCATTTAAAAGTGGGTAGTTAAATGGATAAAATGGGTAAAAAATATGCATTCACACAAACAAACAAAAAAGTGATAAAGGATGGGGTAGTAAGAAAGTCTTTTTTTTT
>NC_064292.1:23446848-23601528 GCF_019186545.1 Solanum stenotomum
GGTAATTTTTTTTATTTTTTTTAACATTTTTTTTTGGGATAGGGGTAGGGGGGGTGGTAGGTGGTGGAGTGAAGTGATATTTTTTAAAGCTTTTAACAAGATTTCTATTATAATATGGGTAAATATGGTTACCCATATTATCCATTGGGTAACTCGTTTTTACCCATTTAAAATGTGAGTTGAGTCGAGTAACTTATCCATTTTTATTTAACTCGTTTTTTGATCGACTCATATTCAACTGACTCGCTCGTTTGTCACTCATAGTCACAACTTTTCATAAATGTTACAACCTTTCATAAAAGTCGCAACTCTTCATAAAAATCACAACTTTTCATAAAAGAGAAGGCTAATTTTGGAAATAAATAAATTAAAAGGGAATTCTGGTCTGTAGTGGCGCCATGTAGGCGGGCATAGGGTTCTTTATATATATATATATATATAAAATCATTTTTTGACATGTTTATTTAGGAAGTTAGTTTTAACTTTCTTAGTTTGATAAAAAGTATATTTGATAAGAAATTCTAATCAGATACCATAAAAATGGTTTGTGCCTTGTGGGATTGTTTTTCTTTTTTAATAACCTAAATTATCGCCTCTTTAATTAAGTTAAGAGTCCAATTTGTAGAAAATAATGAATTTTCTAGTGAGATATACAATAGCTACTAAAACTATAGTTATGCTACGTAATTAGGCAAACTATAGCTAAGAATCCTCATTATGTTTCAACTCTTAGCTATTTATAAATCTTTCCCCAAAACACCAATTAAAAAGATATCTCATTCATTTATATTAATTGATGAATAAAATAAAGAGCAAATTGTATATAATAGCAAACTATTAATTCAATTAAATGTCATAACCATAGTTTGATTTAATTGTAACCCGTAGCAAACTGTTGCCATTCGCTTCTCTCCCTAGGTTTCTCGTTCGCCACTTTCGCTAGTCTCTCCCTTGCCTATCTTGCTTTTATACAAACACAAATATATAAAATGTGTTTGTGTTTGTATAAAGCGAGAGAAAATTGTATATATACATATATTTTCGTTCCTCTCTCTCGCCTCTCTCACTTTATACAAACACAAATGTATACATTGTGTTTGTGTTTGTATAAAGCTAGAGAGAATTGTATATATACAAATACAAATACATATATTTTCGTCCTATACACTTATGATTATACAAATACAGATCTTTCCCTGCCTAGTTTTCTTTTGTCTTTCTCTCTTTCTTGCTTTATACAAACATGTATTATACAATTAATTATTTTGTATATGTATACTGAAACATATTATACAATTGCTGCTTTTGTATATGTATGGCGAAATATACATATTAATAGCTATAGAAAACATAAAGTTTGCTATGGAGCGCAATTATGCAAACTATAATTATAGCATACAAATATGATTTGTATGTTTGCTATATGTGAAATTGTATATAATAGCAAACTATTAATTCAAATTAAATGTCATAACCACAATTTGATTTAATTGTAACCCGTAGCAAACTGTTGCCATTCGCTTCTCTCTCTAGGTTTCTTGCTCGCCACTCTCTCCAGTCTCTCCCTTGCCTCTCTCACTTTTATACAAACACAAATATATAAAATGCGTTTATGTTTGTATAAGGCGAGAGAAAATTGTATATATACATATCTTTTTGTTCCCTTCTCTCCCCTCTCCAGATCTCGCTCGTCACTCTCGCTCGCCTCTCTCACTTTATACAAACACAAATGTATACACTGCGTTTGTGTGTGTATAAAGTGAGAGAGCATTGTATATACAAATACAAATACATATATTTTCGTCCTATACACTTATGATTATACAAATACAGATCTTCTCCTACCCAATTTTGTTTTGTCTTTCTCTCTTTCTCTCTTTATACAAACACATATTATACAATTAATTTTTTTTATATGTATACTGAAACAGATTATACAATTGTTTCTTTTGTATATGTATAGCGAAATATACATATTAATAGCTATAGAAAACATAAAGTTTGCTATGGAGCGCAATTATGCAAACTATAGCTATAACATACAAATATAATTTTTATGTTTGCTATATGTAAAAGTTTCTCTAAAATAAAAAATGTAACACTTGTCATTCTTATATAATTATACATAGTTGCTACTATAATTGGTAACGTTAGGCAAGTTTTATTATGTGTATAGTTAGGTGCAGGTTAGGTTTCATTTTCTTGAATATTTTTTCTTATTCAATGTCTAGTATCCATATTGTTGTCACTAAATTCAGATTCACATTGAAAAGTTTCACATTGGGGATAAAACGCTTTCTAACAAAGGCAATTTCATAATCAGGGAGATTCAAACCCAAAATATCTGAATAAGTATGAAGAAGTACTTACCACTCCATTTGTTGGTATTTTCTCGATATTTCACATTGCCTAACTTGTATTTTCATTTTATTTTAATAATGTCTTTTTGGAGGGAGAAGGCAGTTGGTAAAATTTGAACATATAACTTAAGACTTAAGAGTCTTATAATATATATATATACTCTTTTTGTAAATTATTATCATGTTTGATACCTTAAATTACTTGTTATGCAAATTAACTTTACTTTGATAATATAAAAATTATATGCAAGCACATGGTGCAGTGCATAGGAGACTTTTTTCTTCAATAACAAATTACACATTATATATAATGTTAAATTTTTCTTTTTTATGTATAATAAATCGCATTAGATAAATCCTATGCGACAGGCTCGACTCAAAAGACATTGAGGGGGGATCGACACCAGATCATCTATGTGAACGTCCATCCTTAAAACAAGTTGAGCTATCCTGAAAGACAATGTCCTCAATTTAATAGTCTTTTTCCTTTTTTTATATTTTTAAATCGCTTAGGGAAAATTTTGATTTGGCTAATGTTTAAACTCTAGAAAGAAAGAAAATGCTCTTGTCTAAGAAGAATACCAGTAAAGAAAGCCCGGGACAAAGTTATATTATTGTTATACATTACAAGTTGTTAAAAAGTTAGTAAAGACCGTTATACTATATTTTGCTCGTAAGTGATCTAATATAGAAACTTATTTGTTATTTCTCTTTTTAATTTCAATTTCAATATCAAATAAATGTAGATTTATGTAAAAATAATAGAGTAGAAGTAACAACAGGGGTGTCAATGGGATGGTTCGATCGGCTATTTTAAAAAAATAATACCATTCCAATTTTTTTGACTATTTTATAATGTATAATTAAAATTAAATTTCTTAAAACCACCCTAATCCAATTCATGTGACACAACCAGTACAAAAATTAGTGTCCCAAAAAGAATAATTTTAGCTATATATTTTTTATTTATATAGTGATATTTTTTTTCATTTTTCAAGGAAATGCTTATATAATTTTACAATGGGTATTGAACCTACAAAGTAATTAATGAATTCCAGCCTTTCTAAACATGCGTTTTTGGGATATATTTTGGAAAAAAGATTGAACTATTTTGAGAAAATAAAATATTTTGATACACAAAAATTATGAAAATTATTATTCTTTCCGTTTTAATTATTTGTCTTTTTTTAAAAAAAAATGATAACTCTTTAATTTTATTTTTCTACCTTAAAATCACAAGATTCAAAAGACATTTTTGTATATTCTTCAATTTTTTAGTTTATGACTATAAAATTTAAAAAATATTTTTTATCTTCTCAAATTCTGAATCAAGCCAAAATCAAATAAATAAATTAAAATGAAGAAGATATAAGTAAAAGGAAAGTGCTAAATGACCAGAATTATGTGGCCATAATTTGGCCAGAATTGTAAAAAGACTAATTTAACCTTGTTTCCTTCCAAATTTAAGTCAAATATTTGTTACTACTATTTCCTAAACTTCTAAAAATACGTATGAACAATAATTATTATGTTTAATGAGTTAGAATAATTATTAATTGTGTGAAGGAAATTATTCAATGGACATTATAATTTGGGATCCATTATAATCTAACTTCACCTTCTTTTAATTCTTCCTAATTCACTCTTTCTTTGTTCCTTTTTCTTCATCTTTTTTGTCATCATTTCTCTTTTCTTTTTCATTACATGTAAAATTAAATTATACAAATTCTAATTCCATAAGAGATTTTTGGATACAGTTTATCAATGATTTTCTAGTCTTGAACTTGTAAAATAAGTTAACATTTATTTATTTCTATTATATACAAATCATCCAATTATAAAATCAAGCACACAAAAAAATATATTTGTTAATATCTAACTTCATAACACAAAATTTGTTGGGGATAATATTGCATTTGTTTTCTTTATTTTAATTTCAATATAGTATATTTAATACACTATCATTAATATTAAAAAAATAATATGATTTGATTATTTTTTCTCTTCACTAATATACTGATTTGAATATTCTATTTCATAATCATCTTTTAGAAAATGAATAAAATATTTTTTTTTTATGATAAACTTTAAAGATTATTCTTTATAGATAATAACAAATATTTTTTTAATAAAGTTTGTACTTTAATGTGTTAAATATAGAAAGATAAGTTTCATGTGATAAATTTAATAGTTAGATGAATTTTATGTATTAAAAAATAAGAAAGTAATTTTTCGTGTTATAATATTTTTTGATATTTTATAGTGAAAATATGACATAATGCTATAAATAAGTTAATTACATTTAAGGTAATTTTAGAAACTTCCTTTAATGTGATACTTCTCACAAAGTTCAGTAATATATTTGATACTTCTCACATGTGATTTAAAAAAAAACCTTTTTATTTCAATGATTAATTTCATTCTTAAACATCTTATGTTTATCATTATCTGAATATTTTTTTCAGTTAATAAAAATAATTTTTTTTTGTGTATGTGTATAGTTCATTCGATTTATTTTTTTAAAAAATATTCTTCAGTTAATAAAAAAAATTGTACGATTTAGTTAAAAAATATTTTTGAATTGTACCTTAAAAAAATGTTCATAAGGTACCAATGCATACCTTTGAAAAGTTATTTTTCGCTTAAAATAAATCTCTTTATTGAAGAAGACAATTAAATTTCACATTAATAATAACTACAAATGACTATCTTGTCTACTTAAGATTATACTTAATTATTTTGTAATACAAATTTAGTAAAATATAGTAATTAAGCGTAGATTCAAAAAAATTTAGTTGAATTTTTCTTTAAATATAATCAACTAAATTGATTAGTCTATATATATAATGGATGTTTTTCAAGAGAAAAAATAATGTTATTTTGGAAATTAGATGTTTCTAAAAAATAATTGATGATAAGACATTTATAACTATGCCATGAATAACACATTAATTATGGCCAAAAAATGTCCAAAAATAAACTAATTTATAGTGTAAACATGTCCTTTTACAATTCTGGCCAAATTGATTTTCCCATTAGGATATACATTTTTTTAAAATTATTTTCATTTAATATAGAATTTTCTACCGAAGGAGACAATTAAAATACATGTTGATAATATACATAAAAATATGTTTTTAAATATAATTTGAAAAATATTTCAATAACGATAATCAAAACTCAAAATACTTTAGAATTGATAAAAATCAACACATTATAGAACTACATAATTTAATTTTTTAAAACATAATAATTAAATATGTACTTTAATTTTTTAAATATGTAGTTTTAAATACGTAATTTTAATTTTTTAAAACATAATATTTAAATATGTAGTTTAATTTTTTAAAACATAATAATTAACAAATATCAAAACTACAACATTAATGTGTAACTATCTTGGGTTGTTGTGAAATAGGATCGACACTTATGAACCATATGATTTTTAGTATTTCTTTATTGTGTCAATATCTACTGATTCTAAAGTATTTTGAATTTGACTGTTATTAGTGAACTATTTTACATTATATTTTAAGAATTATTTAAAATTTGAATTTAAATAACTATTTAAATAGGTAATTTAAATGTATTCATATAATAAATACAATAAAATTACTTAATTTTAAAAATTGTTAATCAGTTTTTTAAAAAATATTAATTTGAGAGCAAAAATAAAATATTGTGACAACAACTATGTATACTAAATATTTTAACATATCATTTAATAACAAACATTTTTTCTTATAAAACAACAAATAATACTAATAAAGAAAAATATATATGTGATGAAACTTTGATCTAGTTCATGTTTAACAAATTTGTGTTGTCATTATTATCAGAAACTATGAAGATGTTTCTTTTTTTTTTTAATAAAAGTTTATTTTGAACTCATAAAGAACTTTCTATATCCTTTCCTAGTTATTATAATGTTTCAATGAAGAACCATCAACATTTTTTTTCAAAAAATATTTGTATACGTCTCTAGTACTAAAATAAATAAATAAATAAATAAATATTAATTTTAATGAGTCTTTATTTGTGTATGATGTGATTCATATAATGGAGAAAACATGATGGAAATTTTAGTTTTCTTCATATTTCGTTCACATACATTTTAAGTATAATCGGATAAAATATATTTTTATCATTTAACTTTTTTCTAGAAAATCCATGCGTAACAACAACTCCTTTAAATAAATAAGAGTAATTGTTTTGCCAACTTGGTGAATTTCAGATTTTTTATTTTCAGTATTATAGATATAAATTTTTAATATTTAAATTTAAATATAATTTATCTTTTCACGATTATTAATTATAAACTAAAATAGATAGCCTACACTTTACTCCTCTTTTGTACTTTTTAATTTTTTTTTTATCATTAAGAAATAAGAAATGAAAGATAAATAAACAAAAAAGAAAAAGTAGAAAGGAGGAAATTTAGAAATTGAAAAAATTATAGTATATTTTTTCTTTTACTACTACTGCCATATATATATTTTTTTTACATCTTGAAAATTTCTAGTAAGAAGAGTGGGTGAGACTTATGTTTTCTTTAGTTAACTTTATGGTTTCTTTCTCATGTTTAATTATGAAATCATCAATAATTAATCTCATTAATCATTTTCAATGTATTGGAAACATAATTGAAGAATATATTCAATATTTAAGTTAAAGGGAAAATATGTCAAAAAAATAAACTAGTTTATAGTGTAAATATATCCTTTTACCATTCTGGCCAAATTATGGCCAAAAGAATTTTTCCTTTTAAGTAAAGAAAAAAAAACTCATTAATATGAGTATTAAGATTAGTATTTCAAAAGATTTACTATTTGTCATCAAAGTACCAACAAAGAGAAATAGATGTGGTTATATCACCAATCTCAATATGAGAAAGTTGGCATGTGAAATGAAAATATCCAATGGGGCCCACGATAATCATAATGACATGAAGTTGGTCTGTGTAAGAGAAAAATGTTAAATTGGCCAGAGGACCAAATACTACAGTAAAACAGTTTTTGGGCCAATAGTATGACATCACTTCTATAATAATAAGAGAACTCTCACTTAATGAATTTCGACTTCTCATTCTACTTGTCTGAGTTAAAGGCGCACTCGTAATTGATTAAAAGAAAAGAGTAACTTTTAAATAGAAAAAAGAAAGAAAAAAAAGAGAGTCCTGGATTTTAAATTTTGTCCATCAGTCTTAAAAAACCTATAAAGGGCGGCGATTGAACTGGTTGAAAGTTGAATACGCAAAATCAAAGTATTGTTGATGATTAATGGCTGATTCTAGATTAGCAATCCTTAGTCGACACTTCACTTCAGCAGCAGCAGATTGTAAGGTACCACCGCTGAACTCTGTTACTATGCAGGTTTGAGATTCTGTAATAAATACTATTGTAATTACAAAATCTGTGTAAAAAAGAATGTGAGGTTTATGCTGAATTATTGATACGTTCATCCTTTATACTTTATAGGCTGGCTCTGGCTCTTTTGGTCAAAATTTGGGGTGGATTAAGATATCCCCGGAGGTTTCAGAAGCATTAAAACATGGAACCCCCATTGTTGCATTGGAATCCACTATAATATCTCATGGTACCACTACTTTCTTCAATTCTTCTTCTCTATCTCTAAATCATCTACTAGTCTACTGGTAAGGTAACACTACAACTTGCATAAATTCTTATTTTCAACTCGAAAACACTAGTTTCAACCTCTGACAAGAGGGGCTAACTGCCTTGACGACCCAATGTCTTCATTCACTTTTCTTAATATTTACCAATTTTAATGGTTTGAAAGCTGTGGGTCTGCTGAACCGGCTGTTTTTGCACTAGGTCTTCCCCTGATTTCCGTTCTTCCTTTCCATACCCCGCCCTCCCAAATTAAATAAGATGAAGACTTCTGCTTTACATTTATACAGCGGAAATAACATGTTACTTGAATGATCAATGTGTTACCTCATCAATCATCCACACTTATTCTGCATCAAACCTACTCATAGAGACTTTGCCACAACTCACTTAAGTTGTTCACGTTACTTTAACCTTACATGTATTAAGTTAGTTAGCCTTAAGGAGCTGAAATTACTTTCTCATTTTTGTTCTACTCATACTAGTTTTAACGATGCTTTTTTTTTTTGCTGTTCCTAGGAATGCCGTATCCTCAGAATTTCGAGACAGCAAAGGAGTTGGAGGTCATTGTGAGGGAGAATGGAGCTGTACCTGCCACTATCGCTATTCTGGATGGCATACCATGCATAGGTGTTTATTTGAGACTTCATTTTTTTTTTCTGCATCCCATTCTTTTCTTATTTCTTTGTTGGGGGTACTTTGACACGAAAGTGGGGTTGATTTCTTGAGTTCATCACACACCTCTCCTGAACTTATAGTGTCCAAAGAATTCATGACACTCTACTTGTGCTCTATTATGAGTAATCTGCAATAACCATCAACTTCTTTGTTCTTGGCTTCTTAATATGCATCTTAACTATCAATCTTAACTATCAATAGATACCAAGTTGCCTACATGTTATCTGCTTATATATTTACCTCATACTCATGCTAACTTTCGACTTTTGGCAGCTCAATTAAGTTGATGAGTGCTTTACCTCTTTCATCTATATCTTTCTCTTATGAAAGAAGTGGAACTTTTTTAACTAAGTACTAGCGTTTCCTCGAAATATACACTGCTGCAGTAAAGTACATTGACTTCTATGCTCAATCATATTCCTGCACTGGCATATGGCTGATGCGTATTCCATGAGTATCTGACAGTTGTCTGAAAGTTTTGACTTTCCATTCACTTGGACAGTTTATGTGAGTGATCGATGTGAAAATGAGAAATGGAGTGAGAGTTTTTTGAAATGGAATGTGAAGATGAGAAATTTGGTGTGGAAAGTAACCTTTTTGAGAGCATCTATAATAGCTTCTCTGCTGTGAGCCATTTCCATCTTGTACTTAATTAATTCCAGAACATCATGTTCTACAGCACTTTGAATCTTTGATAAATTATTTGTTAAACTTACACTTTGTGAGGAATTCTGAAAAATGAGAACATGAGTCCAGAATATTGCAATCATTACTACAGAAGTCTGTGAATTCTGAAATGATAAAACTGAAAATACTTGCATGACCTTAGCTTATTTCTGAGTTGCCATACTATGTTAACTTTCTTTTAACTAGGGAATCATACTAGCATGTAAAATGTTTTAACCATGAATTATATTCTTTATGGTAGGCTTGACTACAGAAGAACTAGAGATTCTAGCACGTCTTGGTAGCAAAGCTCGGAAAACTGCTAGTAGAGACATTGCACTTGTTGTAAGTCAATTGCAAATTGCGCTACTTAATCTGAGCAACTATATCTTGTTTTCCTTCATCATATTTGTTAAAGATATTTGTTTTGACTGCTGAAACTTAAATTTCACTAGCTCGAGGAATATATATGTACATGTGTATATCTTGNGGCTTGACTACAGAAGAACTAGAGATTCTAGCACGTCTTGGTCGCAAAGCTCGGAAAGCTTCTAGTAGAGACATTGCACTTGTTGTAAGTCAATTGCAAATTGTGCTACTTAATCTGAGCAACTATATCTTGTTTTCCTTCATCATATTTGTTAAAGATATTTGTTTTGACTGCTGAAACTTAAATTTCACTAGCTCGAGGAATATATATGTACATGTGTATATCTTGAGATGTGACATGAAAAAGCTTCATGGGCCTGGAGAAAATAGCATGGCACAGATAGCTTGTTTTGTAATGTATGCTGGCAGAATTATGTGTGTCTTGATGATGACTACATAAGTTCACAAAGATACTTCACCACAGCTTGCACTATCTTATATTTATTTGTTTTACACTCCCTTGTTACAGTTCCAAATATTTCTATGAAGATAGTTTCTATTTTGTAGCAAGATGTGCTTATTTATCGATTATTCCTCCCTTTACCACATTTTTAAGTATCTTGAGGGAGCGTGACTTTTAAATTTAAAAATAAGGTTTACTTTTAAAACCTTTTTAGTTCTTTGTTCTTTTCCAAAAACATACTAAAGATGATGAAAAAGCTCTTTGCTCAAACAACTTGAGATGTCGCACTTGTTATATAGTGCGAATCATGTATTATCAGCCTTCACATTGAAAGAGAACTGATCATTCGGTTATGTGGTTTTGTCTTGAAGGCATCAAATCCAAAAGCCTGGCTTTTTTTGGCCATCCACAAGAATTTCCTTCTCTTCTTAGACATGCTCTCCCAACCATGCTAACCTCCACTTACGACAAGATTGCTTCAATTCTTATGAAGTACTTTTCTTCAAGATTTCATTAATAAAGCCTTTTCCTTCAAACTTGCAAGCCTTTCAATATAAGTCCACCCACATACAAGCCTAATCCTCTACCAAAAACTTCTCTTGTCATATGCCTACAAGGAATTTATCAGTAGCTAATCACAATAATGAACATAATTATCATCACAATTTATGAACAACCTTAATGAATCTCATTAACTTCCATCGTTGATGGGGTTTATAATTGTGAGAAATATATGAGAAGAATATTATTGAATTGTTGCTGTTTACATTATTTCATTGAGACCCTATTTATAGACCCTAGAATACAATCCTTTACCAAGTAGGATACTATTTAGTATTCCTATTTCTATTTCTATTCCTATTCCTATTCCTATTCTAATAGGATTGTATAAACTTATTCCTATTCTAATAGGATTGTATAAACCTATTCCTATTCTAACACTCCCCCTCAAGCTAGTGCATACAATTCATGCACCTAACTTGTTACAAATGTAATTAACACGAGGACCGATGAGGGGCTTGGTGAGATATCTGCAAGTTGATCACTCGACTTCACAAATTTGACAATCAATCTCAATGGGCTTGGTCTTCTCATGAAATACTGAATTTGATGCATAATGCTGATAAAACAGAGAGTGATAAAATTACAGTGTTGAACTTCCCAAACCAAGCTTGCAAAGACTGTTTCAGACCATAGAGTGACTTACGTAATCAACATACAAGGCTACTAAACTCCCCCTGAGCAACAAAATTAGGTGGTTGCTCCATATAGACTTCTTCACAATGCAACGGTCGCCGAAAGTGCTCAAAATCTAGTATAAAGTGTATGGATCATGTTGGAATCAATAGACGTGTCAATATTTAACAAGAAAGTCACCGAAAAACTGGCCGGAACATGCTCATATGCCGGAGTATTAGATTTGATGGATAAAAGTGGTCACAATCTAAGAAATAAAATTATATGGGTAGGGTCGGAATTATGTCACGACCCAACTAGAAAATAGAAATTATATAGGAAGTTCGAATTGATGGAACGACCTCCATTGAAAAAGAGAAATAATATGGGTAGGGTCGGAATGATGACACGACCCTACTGAAAAAAGAAAATTATATGGGTAGGGTTGGAATGATGGCACAACCCCACGCAAATCAGATTTGAGGAGTCACCGGAAAGACGAATGGAACTATGCAAATCAAATCTGAGGAGTCACTGAAAAGACACATGATGCTATGCAACTCAGATATGAGAAAATAGTTCGGAAAAATCCACGATACTACACAAATTAAATATGAAAAGTAGTCCAGAGAGATGCACGGTGCTACGCAAATCAGATATGCAAAAAAGGTAGTCACCGGAAGGATGGCACGGTGCTACAAAAATTATATATGAAAAAGTAGTCACTGGAATGATGGCACAGTGCTACACAAATTAAATATGACAAAGTAGTCACCGGAAAGATGGCACGGTGCTACGAGTTAGATATAAGAAAGTAGTCACCGGAATGATGGCACGGTGCTTACATAAATCAAATATGAGAAAATAGTCACCGAAAAGATACACGGTGACCCAACTTTTGCTAACATAATTGTTGGCCAGACGGGTGGCATATATGAGTAATAGCCGCCCACCAGCAGCGGAAACACTTTGATTGTTTACTAAGATCGTAGAGGATCTGATACCATGTGAGAAATATATGAGAAGAATATTATTGAATTGTTGCTGTTTATATTATTACATTGAGACCCTATTTATAGACCCTAGAATACAATCCTTTACCAAGTAGGATACTATTTAGTATTCCTATTCCTATTCTAATAGGATTGTATAAACTTATTCCTATTCTAATAGGATTGTTAAACTTATTCCTATTCTAATAGGATTGTATAAACCTATTCCTATTCTAACAATAATATTCGTGGTTTCTTTTAAAGAGTGAAGGCATAATAGTGTTGATATTTTAATTGGAGAGGAATGTGATGGGCATTACTGTCACTAAAAATTATAATTAGTAGAGTAGGAATAACCAAGAACACATGGGGATGCCACACACTTCCTTGAATTTTCACTATTGAAGTCTATTATTAAGCATCAAAGGGGATCCAGCGGTCAATGCAGTGTGATGAAAATCATGGGAGATACGGGTTCAAAACTCAATCAGGCTTGACTTCATCCCATCTGCACAAGATTTAGTGGGAGAGTCTCTCGGTATCATATTGGTGGGAGCTAGCAAGTACCTAGTAATATAATCGAGGTGTACATAATCTGGCCCGAACACCACTATTTATTAAAATAAAAAAATATTCAGTCTTTCATTATTTTCCTGTATTCAACATGCCTACATAACTGTCTGACTGCACTAGCTTGTAGGTGAGGTATAACAATAGGAGTGGAAGTGAACTCAGAAGAAGAGACCTTAGACAACCCAGAGATCATATTGGATTTTGTGTGCTTCATCCAAACGTTTTAGTTACTATCAAAGAGATAATTATCCACTCGGTTCATGACTTCTCCATATCTGATTGGGTCAGAGTTCAGAAATATTTTTTATTCTTCTTTGTAGAAAAAACAAGGCGTATCTGGTTTCTCATTTGCTGTTGTGAAAGACTGTTTTCACATTACCTATGCAAATGTTCTATTTTCTTTTGGTTATTTTTGTTGTTTTCTTGCGTATCTTTAAAAGGTAACCTTTCGCGCTTAAATAACAGTTTTTGACGTGCAATCTTCTGGACATTGTTATATTTGGTTCTACCTTGTGTCTCTGACTGGCATCTGCTGCTATTTCACGTTTTAAGTTATAGAAGCTAGGTATATGCTTCATCTTCAAGTTTTCCCTTTCAAAAAGTTCGGAGCATATGTTTGGGTATCTGCCTGGATCCTACCAAATATTCTTGGGAAGCTGCCACAGCTGTCAAATTAAGTGTTTTCTAAGCTATTGTTTGTATTTTTTCCCCTAGATGGCAGGCAGGGAGAATGGGGCAACTACTGTCTCTGCAACAATGTATCTTGCTTCGAAGGTGATGACTGCATCCTACAGGATTTTTCTTGTAACTTTCTTGTTTTTTCTGTATTTTATCTGTATAATTTTGTAGAAAAATCTTCTGCATTTTGTAGGTGGGTATTCCAGTATTTGTCACTGGCGGTATTGGAGGAGTACATAGGCATGGAGAGAACAGTAAGTGAATCAACACTTGTATATGTGCTTTGGTACTTTAAAATCTATGGTGATGCTAGAATGATGATTTTGCTTGGTAGCATCTGATTTTTAAATTAGAACGATAGCTTGCCGAATCTCTTTGAGCATTTTGTGACAATAGTTGGCAAACAAATATTTAATTCATAAATAAAATCAAGAATGGAGTTATGGAGGATAAGATGCACGTGAAGGACATTTTCATGTAGAGACTGATAAGTGATCAGCGGTATCATCAATATGAATTAAGCAGGACACTAAACTAGACATTTTCATGTAGACTGGTAAGTGATCAGCGGTATCATCAATATGAATTAAGAAGGAATGACACTAAACTAGGGTGTCCAACTCCAACCTGTTACGAGGAGCAATATGGAGTTTCTTCTGATGATGATTATTTTACTGATTAGTTCCAAATATTGGCTCAATAATATTTTTCAACTTCGGTAAATGGCATAAGACCTGGTTAATATGAGATGCTTAGAGTGTCCATCACTATGGACTGTTTGCTCCTTAAATGGTCTTGGGTGATCCATGCCTTGTGAGCTAGCTTTTAAGGTTGAGTGAGAATCAACATCCATTTTCTTAACATGATATCAGTGTTGGTGCCATCTCTATTCTTAGTTTACCTGTTGTCCATGGTCCAAATTTCCAGACATCAGTGTGCAGAGGAGGTGTGTAATAGTGTCCCACACAGATTGAGGGAATGAGTTATTATCTCCGTACAGGGTCTTGACAATTTTCACCGCATAAGCCAGCTTTTGAGGCTGTTAGACCCAATGTCATTTTGTTAATCTTATTCATTTCTCATGTGACTTTATTTCTCACATGGTATTAAAGTTAGACCCACCCCTATTCTTGGTTTATCCAATGTCGGCCCCATATTATGCTGTCCACGCTTCAGATGTCCAGGACGTGTAGGGAGTTAGAGCGTCCGACATTGGTTGAGGTGTCACCTTATATTGTCTTGGATAGAACTCACCTCAAGAGTTAGCCCCATGGTCCATTTCTTAACAAGGTGCATTATTAGGCTGCTTGCCTGCTTCTAATAAACTCGCGCTCTACATGGTTTTCATTTGACATTTAGAGCATCTCTCAAGCCTTTTTGTTTCAAGGTAGCAAACTTTTCGTAATGAAATAAGCAACTTCCTTATCTTTCAACTTTTCTTCTCTTATTTGCATTTATTTCTTATTTATTATGTTTGAGTAGTTCTTATGCATTTATTTATACAGCAATGGATGTTTCTTCTGATCTTACTGAGCTTGGAAATACTCCTGTGGCTGTGATCTCTGCTGGTATAAAATCGATACTAGATATTCCTCGAACACTTGAATATTTGGTTTGTACCAACTTTGGATTTAACTTCAGATCTCTAATATATGATAATGGAGGACTTGGAAATTTAACTCCTTCCTTTCCTATCTTGACCTACAGGAAACTCAAAGAGTTACTGTTGCAGCTTATAGAACCGATGAGTTCCCTGCTTTCTTCACACAAACCAGTGGCTGCAAGGTTCATATTTTGTCATTAATCCTATCATATGATTCCTATGATTAACTCCTGTTATATGTTTCAAACAAAGCGGACTATTAAAACAGTCATGGAAACCCTTCCAAAATATGAAAACCAGTCCAACTTATAGTTTCTTATGTAGTATGCCATCTTTTCGTTTTATGTCACTTTTATGGTGTGTTCCAAAAAGAATAACACATTTCTATATTTGGTAACTCTTTAATTTTATGCCTCTCATTTTACCCTAATGACATACTCTAATAGCTGTAAGAATGTCATTGCATATTTAAGACCACAAGTTTTAAGACTGCCTTCCGTATGGTATATTATATATTCAGTTTATATGTCAAAAGTCTTCCTTTCTTTCTCAAACACCTGGTGAACACCGCTTTATAAAATGAAATGGAGGGAGTAGATTTCTCTACTGAACCGTGAAAGAGTGAGGTATAGGAAAAAGGGGTCAAACGTTGTTACATGCTGAAATATGCTGCTCGTCAACACCAAAAACTTATATGGTCAAAATGTGGATTCTTCTCTTCTTTTAATTATTTTTATTCCTTCATTATTGGGAATGGTGGGGTGGTTCAGGAGAAAATGATAGGGTAGGTGAATAGATTACTTTTCTTTAGGAATGTATGGATAACTTGTCATATAATTTCAGTTAACACGAGATCATATTTTTCTTTATTATGTTTATAATGCACATTATATCATGTTTTCTAATTAGTTATCTTTGCCATAAAACTTAGGCACCTGCTCGAGTAGAATCGCCAGAACATTGCGCTCGAGTTATTGGCAAGGAACTCCTATACCTATTTCATCCTTCATTCATTTACTCGTTAAATATAGCGTATTTACTTCTATTCCCTAACTTTGACTGTAGATGCGAACATAAGACTTGAGCAGAAGAGTGGAATCTTGATAGCAGTCCCCATTCCAAGAGAGCATTCTGCTTCTGGAAGTTTGATTGAGTCGGCAATACAGCAAGCTCTCCAAGAAGCACGGTAAGTATTCTGCTGTATCCTCTTATTTGCGGAAGTACATGGTTCTTTGCACCTCATTACCTATTTCCACATATTAATGTTGGGATGTAATTGCTAACTCAGAGAGAAGAAGATTACTGGCAATGCTGAAACTCCGTTCTTGCTTGCAAGAGTCAATGAACTTACTGGTGGAGCATCTCTGGCTTCAAGTATCCCTTAACTGTTATTACTATACGATGTTTAGTTTGCAGATCATTCGTTAAAATCTTGATAGAGAAAGAGGAATGTCACAATAAATTATTATCAATCATTTCCACAACGCCACCTGAATTAGATCATGGCCTTCAGTTTAGTCCATCCTTTTAGTTTCCTTAATGAAGTTTCAGACATTGCTCTCGTGAAAAATAATGCCAGTATCGGTGCTAAAATTGCTGTTTCGCTTGCCCAGCTTCAAAAACGTAGTTACAACAGGTTGGTGCACTCAATCTGTTACCATTCTTTTGGTTACAACCTCAACTGGTTTCAAATTCGGTGACATGCTAAGAAAAACCGGTGTTTTTACTTTTCAGGTTGTAATTCTCTTATATTCGCGCTCCTTCGTATCAACTCAGCTAAGCATTTTAAGCTCGTTGAGTCTGAAGGAAGCAGCGTCTTTGACATATGAAGCAGAAAGAGTGTTACTTATGGAAGTATGCAACCAAACAAAAAGTTAATGCAACATCTTTCCTTTATAATCTAGAATTCTAGTGATGTGAATTACTCCCTCCGTTCCCTTAAGAAATTAGGTAAGTTTATTATTGTACCATTATTTAGTGTTTTCTTGAAGTCAAGTTTTCAATAAATGAACATAAATTAATTTATTTTGATTAATTAAATTGGCCAATGAACATGAGTTAAATCATTTCGTTTTTTTGTGTTGGTCAAATTCATACTTTCAAGGCTAATAACTCTCAAGGTAAAATAGAAAGATAATGTTATTTATGTATTGATTTTGTGAAATGACAAGTACTCCCCCTGTCTATTTTTAATTGTCATGTTGCGTTTTTCGAAAGTCAATTTGACTAACTTTGGGATCTCAGACCAATCACAACAACATAAAAATTATCCAAACCACAACAACCAAGTACATGGAAAAATTCACTATATCACTCAATGATTATCAATCACTATTAAGAGTCTATCTATCATATAAAATAAAGCAAAACCTACCTCCACTGAATAATCGAAGTCAAGCAAGCTCCTTCTCCAATACTTTTCCTTTCCTCAATGTCTCTGAATGTTTCCAATCTATGCAGTATACAATATCCATAAGCAAACGAGTTCGTAGACACCCATATTACTATATATTTAGCCTAGACTCAAAAACTCACCCAAATCTATCATCAAATTCTTAAATTTTGATACCAACTAATAATGAAGTCCCATATGTTCCTAATTTTTCAAGCCTAAAGTTAAGTCTTAATTCCTCCAAATAATATAACTCTAATGAATTTATAATACAATAAACCTAATATTTAACTACATATTTCAATATATTAAAACTCAATTTATAATATGATGACAACGTAATAAAATTCAAGATTAAAGCTACTGGTTTCGAAAATCAGTGGCAAAAACTCTAACCCAAATTTATCATATACTATAAGCCAAATTTATCATATCATCAGTTAGTAATTGGATAACCATTAATCCATCAACCAATTCATTATCTCCTTCACTTTCTCAAAATCCAAACTGCCAGCACATCCGCTAACACCACTTTCAATTCTCATCTAACCATGAAATATTATTATATAATATTTAACCCCCTACTATTAAATAAGGACATTGAAGATTCAAAGCAATACTTCGATGTCAGTCTTTCTTGTTAAACGGCGCATGTAAAGTTTCTCGCCTACTTGTCTTTCTTCTTTCTTTTACAAATTATTTCTTTACCCTAATTATTAAACATGACTAACTATAAAAGTGGTAAAAGCGGTCCACTATTAATTTTAATGTTATTTTCTTTAACCACCAACTAAATTAATTATTAAAATTACCCCATTAGTTATCTTTCGTGCATATCAGCCTCACTCTCCCAAGTGGACTCTTCAACCACCGATTCTTTCACTGAACCTTGATAGATGCAATCTCCTCTGACCTCAACTTGTGGACCTCCCTATCTAGAATAGCTACAGGTTCCTCCTCATAAGACAGATTCTCATCAAGCAGGACTGAATCCCAACGAATAATGTAGTTTCCATCACCATAATATTTTTTTAGCATAGACACATGAAATACCGGGTGCACTCCTGACAACCTTGGAGGCTAGGCCAATTCATAGGCCACCTCCCCCACACGGTTAAGAACTTCAAATGGCCCAATATACCTCGAACCAAGCTTACCTCGCTTACCAAACCGTATCACACCCTTCATGGGTGAAACCTTCAACAAGACTTGCTCACCCTCCATAAACTCCAAGTCCCTGACCTTCCGATCTGCATACTCCCTCTGCCTGCTCTGAGCTGCTAGAAGCTTCTCCTGAATGTTCTCTAACGATTCCCTCAAAAAATTGGTACCCCAAGGTCTCACCTCAAATGCATCAAACCAACCAATGGGAGACCTACAACTCCTCCCATACAATGCCTCAAATAGGGCCATGCCAATACTCGAGTGATAGTTATTGTTGTATGAAAACTCTGCCAAGGGTAAGAAATGATCCCAATGACCACCAAAATCTATCACACACGCAGAAGCATATCCTCGAGCACTTGAATTGTTTGCTCAAACTATCGGTCTAAGGGTGAAATGCGGTACTAAGATCCACTCTAGTACCTAATTTAGCCTGCAAGGTCCTCCAAAAGTTAGAATTAAATTGCGTACATCTATCTGATATGATGGAGATTGAAAATCCATGCAATCGAACAATCACGCGAATATAAAGTGTTGCTAACTTCTCTGCATTATGAGTCACCTTGATCGGAATAAACTGAGCAGACTTAGTTAACCTATCAACAATTACCCATATAGAATCAAACTTACTCAATGTTCTTGGAAGACTAACCACAAAATCCATTGCAATTCTTTCCCACTCCTATTCAGGAATGGGCATTCTCTTAAGTGTCCCTACATGCCTCTGATGTTCATATTTTACATGCTGAAAATTTGGACATTGGGCAACAAATCAACAATGTCACGCTTCATTCTACTTCACCAATAATGCTGTCTCATATCACGATACATCTTGGTTGCACCAGGATGTATAGAATACCTCGAACTATGAGCCTCTGCAAGAATAATATTAGTCAAATAATCATCACGGGCACACATACCCGCCCCTTAATTCTCAATACGCCTTCCTCATCAATCACAACCTCTTTAGCCTTTCCTCGTAATATAATATCTCAAATTCGGCTAAGCTTCTCATCATCAAACTGCTTTCCTTTAATCTTGTCAAGAAAATAAGATCTTGCCTCCACACAGGCCAAGAATCCTCCTTTCATAATTACTTCCAGCCTCATAAGGTCATTAGCCAGAGTTTGAACCTCTCTAGCTAATGGGCGTCTAGAAGCCTGTAAGTGGGAAAAACTCCCCATGCTCCCTGCTTTTCTACTTAGGGCATCAACCACAATATTAGCTTTACCCGGTTGATATAGAATAGTAATGTCATAGTCTTTCAATAGTTTCATCTATCTTCTCTACCTTAAATTCAATTCCTTCTGAGTGAACACATTTTGTAAATTGCGATGATCTGTATACACTTCACACTTGACCCCATATAGATAAAGCCTCCACTGCTTCAATCCAAATACAACTGCAGCCAACTCCAAATCATGGGTCAGATAGTTACGTTCGTGCACTTTCAATTGCCTTGAAGCATAGGAAATTACATTCCTCTCCTGCATTAGCACTGCACCTAAACCAGAATAAGATGCATCACAATAAAAAATAAAATTCTTACCTTCCACAAGCAAGGCAAGAATCGGTGCAGTAGTCAACAAGGTCTTGAGTTTCAGGAAGCTCTCTTCACACTCATCCGACCATACAAAGGGAATTTCTTGGTCAAGTTGGTCAGTTGGGAATCAATGGAAGAAACTCCCTTAATGAACCGACGGTAGTAGCTAGCTAAACCAACAAAACTCCATACCTCCGAAACATTAGTAGGTCTTACCCAACTCTTCATAACTTCGATCTTAGTGGGATCCACCATCACTCCATCCTTAGAAACCACGTTCCCAAGAAGGACACTAAATCGAGCCAAAACTCACACTTGGAGAATTTGGCATAAAGCCTTTTCTCCCTTAACAACCCCAATACAGTTCTCAAATGCTCTTCATGTTCTTTTCTACTCTTGGAGTAGATCAATATATCATCAATAAATACAATAACGAAGAGATCCAAATATTCATGCTCATGAAAGTAGCAGGGGCATTCATACGCCCAAAATACATTACTAAGAACTCATAATATCCAAACCTTGTTCGAAAAACAGTCTTTGGCATATCCATTGCTCTTATTTTAGTTGATGATAACCTGACCTCAAATCAATTTTTGAGAAGACACAAGCACCCTGTAACTGATCAAACAAGCCATTAGTGCGAGAAATGGGGCACTTGTTCTTAATATTCACCTTATTCAACTGATTGTAGTCTATGGACATCCGAAAACTACCATCTTTCTTCTTCACAAATAAAACTGGAGCACCCCAAGGAGAGGCACTCGGTCTAATAAAACCTTTTACCTAACAACTCTTGAAGTTAGGCCTTCAACTCTCTCAACTCAGCCGGGGCCATTCTGTAAGGTGGAATGGAAATGGGGTGAGTCCCCGGCTCTAGGTCAATACAAAATTTAATATCCCTATCTGGTGTCATACCAGGCAGGTCTCCAGGAAAAACATCAACAAACTCACGAACTATCAAAACAGACTCGATCGAAGGCACTTTGGAAGTATCATCCCTGAGATGTGCCAAGAAAGCTGAACAACCCTTACTCACCAACCTCTTAGCACAAAGAAAAGAGATGATACGTACTGGGTCAGGAACATAGTCACCCTTCCGTACTAGCGGATCTATCCCAGGCTTGGCCAAAGTCACAGTCTTAGCATTACAATCTAAGATAGAAAAATTTGGAAAAAGCCAAGTCATACCTAGNAGAAAAGAGATGATACGAACTGGGTCAGGAACATAGTCACCCTTCCATACCAGCGGATCTATCCTAGGCTTGGCCAAAGTCACAGTCTTAGCATTACAATCTAAGATAGAAAAATTTGGAAAAAGCCAAGTCATACCTAGAATTACATCAAATTCAACCGTCTCCAGAATAATCAAATCTACATAAGTTTTGATCCCCACAAAAGTTATAAGGCAAGAACACCTTCTCAACTAACACAGACTCACCAACAGGAGTAGAGACACAATAGACATGTCAAGCAAGTCACAATGCAAATCAAGTCCATTAGATAATAAGGAAGATACATAAAAAAATGTGGATCCAGGATCAAACAATACAGAAGCCATGTGATCACAGACCAGAAGAGTACCTATGATAAAAGCATCAAATGCCTCTACCTTTGGCCTCATGGGGAAAGCATAACAATGGGCTTTATCACCTGTCTGTCTATTTCCCCTACTGGGATGCGCTCCAGTAGTTCCAATCTGCCCGCCACCCCGGCCAAATTGGTGACCACCATTACCTTGGCCACCACGTCCTCCAGAATGACGACCTCTACCATGACCACCCCTTCTTCTAATTGCTGGAGATCTATAACTATGATCACACCAAGCCCGACTCTACCTCAGATAGTATTTACCAATATGCCCAGCCTCACCACATCCATAGCAAGTTTTGGAGTCGAGAGTAGGTCTCTGTGAAGACGAAAAAGACTGAAGATAACCCCCAAACTCAGAAAAAGGTTGACTGGTCGGTGACGGACCCTCAGCTGAAACCTGTAATGAAGACTGAATAGGACGGGGTGGATAACCCCTAGAACTCTGCCCTCTGGAGTAAGAACCACTAAATGCACCTCCCTTATGGAACTTCTTAAGCATTGACACCTTGGTGAAGTCATTTGGCTTCACCCCCTCTACCTCTATCACAAAATCAACCACTTCTTAAAAAGATTTTGTAGGAGCATCTACCTATAAACCTGGAATCTGCAAATCTGACCTTAGTCCCTTCACAAAGCGGCGAATTCGCTCTTGCGGGCTGAAGTAAAGCCGAGTGGAATACCTGGATAATGCACGAAATTTGGCCTCATAGGTTGCAACCGACATCTTTCCTTGCTCTATGTTTAGGAACTTATCTCTCCTCATGTCCCTCAAAGTCCTGGTTATATACTTCTCCTCTGAAGAAGCTAAAGAATGCTGCCCAAGTCATAGGTGGTGCCTTTGCTTGTCACGACCCGATTCTACACCCCGAAAGCGACACGACGTACTCGACCCCGATGGGGTCTTATACAAGCCTCATAGCATTCATAACATAAGATACTTAGAAATAGTGCGGAATTTTAAAACTTTTCTTTATAAATCCAACAATAAAAAATATTAAAAGCAAGCGAAAGTCTATAGTCTCACATGACCATCTAAACAACATACTTGAAACAAAATAGGGTCACGACCCTTTACAATCGAACTCTTAACAATAGTCTATTACATGAAAAGAAAGGAAACATCAACTACTTGTCCTCGATCTATGAGGACATAACACTTAGTCTTGGGGAACTCAAATCCAAGCTTCACTAGAGAAAACCACTCAATTGCTGGAACCTACACTTGTAGTAACATAGAAGAATGGGTTGGCACAATTAAGTACTAAATATGATAGCCATGCAAAAACATGCTTAAAACAGACATTTTATTTGAAAGTCATAACATATGCCATTTTGATAAAACCTTCATAAACATAAGCATAAGAGGCATAAGACATAGCCAACATACAAGTCATTTAACCATATTAGGAACATAATCAACATATAACCCATTACCTTCACATTAAGCCTTCACCTAAAGTAAGCCTCAAGCTATACTTTGTGCAATGTATGAATAACGTCCCATACCACTATCCACACCAAGTACCACCTTAGGGTCACCAAAAGTGAACTTACCATTCAACCTTAGCATCCTTACACAATACTCATACATAAGAGACATAAACCTTTCATAAGTCATATCATCACATAAAGACCATCACCTAAGACAACCCCTAAGTCATATGTGTGCAATGTGCAAGTAGCATCCCATACTACTACTCACACTAAGTACTCCTTGAAGTCACCATAGGAAAGGTGCATTCATATACATTAAGTCATGATAAGGAAGTAACTCATAATACAATCCATGTATAGCATGCATCATCTAATTTAAGCATAAGTCACAATCTTCATTACATTAAGAGCACCTTCATTCATTAGACATTAGATCAACATTCTCATTAACATCATCATAAGAGCACATTCATTACACTTAACATTATAAAGGAATACACCACAACCTCTCTCAAAGCCTACTTGTGCAATGCATAGATGGCGTCCCATACCACCACCCACACTAAGTAGTGCATCCTTAAGAAGCCATAGTTCATTAACATTCTTTATGGGGGTAAGCCTTAACCGACATAGAGCATGTGAGAAATTCATGGAATCCCGGTGTCATCCTCACCGGATAAGGAATTCCTACTTGCCTAAGGTATGACCATTGTTTTTAGCTTAAGTGGATCCACTAGCTAGACCTATGTGGGCACATAGTTATGGTTAGGGAGATTACTACTAGACACCCCGCCTCAACTCACGGATGAGCATCCACCCCAATTCATATCCACTCAGTGCTTAGCATTATTCCCCATAGAGTACTTAACATTCATTATTATGGGATAAGAGATTGTTGCTAGATACCCCGCCTCAACTCATGGATGAGTATCCATCTCTAACCCAACATTCATTTATTGGAAAACTTATCGATTCAAAGATGAGAATAGCCTTTCACCTAAGAATCCCATATTGTGAGAAAGTCCTTTCAGAACAAGTCGTTATCATTCATTAGAGTACAATCGAGAATAGCCTTTCAATAAGTACTTCATCATTAACATAATCATAGAACTTCATTCATTATTCATTCATGAGTGTGTGTATGTTGGAATAACCTTTCACATATAGCCTCATCATTCATAAGTGTTAATAGAGAGATAACATTCAATCATAACACAATTACCTTCTAAACATAAGCATAATTCATTCATTTAGATCACACACATACTTCACATCATAATCATACTTAATCCTTCATGAAATTGCCCCTTAGGGCTATGAACCAACATCAATCCATAAATCCAAGATACTACAATAGAATAGGAAATTGACATGGTTCAATCACTTAATTCAATGTAAACATCAACAATTCAACATACTTGCATAATCAATCAACTCCAAATCACAAATCACAATTTAGGAAATTGGGGGAAAACATGGGTTCTAGGAAGAAATCATCTCAATTCATCTTTAAATCCACAATTCATTCATAATTCAATGCAATAATGCCTTTAAAAATTGTTTTGAATCGAACCCATGCATAGATTGAAAAGTAGGGTTTTGGGGTAAACTTTGAAGACTTGAAATCAACTTTGAAATTGGCTCCTTGAAATAAACTACGTCAAGGATGAAGACCACCATACCTTTAATGGAAGAATCCCACGAAAATCCCTTGAAAAACTTGAAGTCTTGACCTTGGAAGCTTGAAGTCTTCACCTCCAATGGAGGTTTCTAGAGAGAGAACTTTAGGAGCAGAGGGGAGGTTTGTATTTTGGGTTTTGAAATAATGAAGTCTAAAATATATTTTAATACTTTAAAAACCCTTAAAATACCATAAATAACTAATTAAAACCGTCCCCCAACCAAACTAGACTTAACATGAATTTACCAAACCACCCCCACATTGGCCGCACCTTGACAACTTTTGCAGGGGTGAACCACGACCACCAAACCACAGACCATGGTCTGGATCACGCCCTGTCTTGGTCAAGTGTGGTTTGGGGCTGTGGCTTGGACAAGAGGGACTTGACCCACGGAGGCCATCCACAGGGCGTGGATGGTCCTACGGGGCATGGTCCCCTTCCGCGGTTCACCAAATTTCGGGCAACCTTTTTGGTTTCAAGGGGTCTTAGGGGTTAGGCTTAGGGTCCTTCTCAAGGACCCCTAGGGTGGTCCTTGGGGAGTCATACCTTGACGTTTAACCCCTCAACCTAAGCTCGGGACTACATTATACCACCCTTAAACCACACAACAACTCCAAGACACACTAGTTAGGCTCTAGTTTAACTTATTTGTTTTACGGGTCGTTACATTGCTGGCCGACACTCAACATGAGACCGCCACCACATTTTGGCATCCCCCTGAAACTGGTATGTCACAAACTCAACACCAAATCGCTCCACTATGTCCATCTTATGTAGCAGCTCATCACAATCAATAAGGAAATCATAAGCATCTTCAGATTCTGTACCCTTGAAGACTGGAGGTTTCAACTTTAAGAACTTAATAAAGGGATCATGCTGGTCACTAGTCATTATAGGCCATGTAGTCAATTGGGGAAACGTGCCAATTTCCAAGGACACATACATGTGGGGAGCCACAACAACTGCATGTTGTACTCCTTGAACCTGAGTTGTTGGTGCAAAAAACGCTAGGGTGCCTGGCCCTGATCAGATAACCCGCTGAGATAAATAAGAACCTTATTGATCATCTCTGGAGTAGGCTGGGGTGGTGCTTCATTCTCATTAATCTTCCCATTCTCCCCCTCATCACCCTCTCTTGCTACCTTCTCAGCTGGTGGAGAGGTCACTGCTCTATCTCTAGTTGGACCAGTTACTTGTCCTCTACCTCTAGTGGGCCTTATCCTGCGACCTCTACCACGATCTCTCGCCACTGCTCCCCCTCGGGGTGTAGCCCCAATGGTTGGCTCAGGTGCACCCTTTCTTGCTGGTGTTGGTGTTGCCACAACTATTACTCTAGTTTTGACCATTTGCGAAATAGAGTGAAGAAGGTCAGTTACCAATTTGTATCACCTAGATACCAATTAGATTCAAGTAATAACAGGAAAGAAAGAAAGAAATGAGTTTTTCTAAAGTCCTAGAGCCTCTCGAAGAAAAGTAAAGACGTCCCTGTACTGTTTCGTAAAACTCTACTAAACTTGTCCTTGTGTGATGTGATCACCGAACCTAAAGCTCTAATACCAAGTTTGTCATGACCCAAAATGAGTCATGATTGGCACTTACACTTAACCTCCTAGGTGGGCGAACCAATTTTTCCAACCCAACTTATATCAATTGTTTAACTATGGATAACAACCATAATGCGGAAGCTCAAACTTATTAAAGTAACTAATAAAATAAACCTCTAAAGTCTAGTACATATTATCTCCAAAACTTGAAAGTCATCACATCAAGAAAATCTATTCTCAAAATACCAAGTCTAAGAGTATTAAAGAAATCAAAATAAATAAGTAGAATAGTCTATGTTCAAAATCCATCATCCATGAATGAGAGGATCCAACACGAGTTGAAAGGAAAAGCTCACCCTGAAATCGGATAAACTGGAGACTGGCTAGAACTGAGGGCGAGTCGAAGTCGATGGTATACTCGCTCACTCCACAAAAAGAAAACGAAGAAAACACAAGTAGGGGTTGTACAAGACAACATGTACTGAGTAGGTATCATCGGCCAACTCAAAATGGAAACTAATATTCAGTAAGTAATAGTGCAAAATCAATTATGGCACTTAGCAGGTGGCAAGCAACAACCAACATAAACAATTGATAACAACACCAAAGTAAGTATGTAATCAGTCAACAATATCAAGAACACACATGAGAACTCATGCGTCCACACCAAGCTCTTTTGGGAATAGGGTTCTTTAAGATTGGGTATATTAAGTTGTAAAACATGTTTTCCTTTAATTTTACCGTGTTGGAGCGTGACAACCGATCCAATAATATTGTGTCGGCTCATGACACCCAATCTAAATATATTGTGTCGAAATGGGACACCTGATGCAATCCAGATTGCCTCAAGACCTTTTGACTCATAGACAAGCTTGGGAACTATAATGGATTGAAGAGTTGTTCCCAAGGATGGAGGCTCTTGGGCTTGTATTAGTGGCAAACAAAGGTTCACATGTGTGGAAGATCGCTTGGGCGAACGAAGGGAGGACAATTGACAACACTGCTCTTTGGAAACATAAGATCAGTTGACGCGTCGCCCAATGACTTGGGTGATGACCCCCAAACTGCCTAATGTTCCAGGAGCAGGATCCATGCAGGAAACATCGCTAACCCAATGTGAGAGTCGCTAAGTGGATTGGGCGTGTCTGACTTAGCTCGCCCATTGGTCATTTCGGGTCACTTTTGGGCCTTTTTGTGTAATAATGTCCTAAAACTATAAATAGGCAGTTTAGGATCATTTTAGAGTTAGATTATTTATAATATTGAAAACTGAAAACTCATGTTAAGTGTTGAGAGCTTGGTTAAGCTTCTGTTGACTATTGTTTAGAAACATCGATTGCTTGGGAGTGCAGTGCCCTTGAGGTTGTTGTATGAGTTAGGTTCTATTATAGGATTAATGGATATCCTCATAGCATGACGGTTAGTAGAGAGGTTAACACTAAAAACATTGAACCGAGGCGATTCAAACTCAAGGAACAACCAAACATCCTCTATTATCATGGCAATTAAGCCCATAAATGGAGAACAAATAAGTTGGTTATTCTTCACATGAACAACATAACAACACCAACAAGGTGATACTTCTATGAGTTCAAATACTCTCAAACATTTCACTGGGATCAATATGATAAAAGGTCCACATAACTGGATCATACAAACAAGTATAAACCTCAATGATATCCCGATCCACATGCAAGACATCTTTAATACAACCAGTGGATTCATCATATGCAAAGAGATAGTAGAGGAAGGTATAAGCTTCACTTTCTCTTGGCAAATAGCTCTTACCCCAATACGATGCATAAACAACATGATCAAATTCAAAGCAAGGGTAAAGAAAGGGGTCTAGGAAACTATCCCTCCCCCTGCACAATGTAGTCCCTTCAAGTGGATGGTAAAACCTCAAGAAGAGCTTTCCTTCATAGGAAAAGACATCAACGATTTCACCCACATTATGCTTGCCATGTTGACCAAGCATCCCCACACAAATACAACAATTCAACTGACTACCGGGGTCAAATGGAAAGGAAATCTGTGAATTTGGATCAAGTGCACCTCCTTTTATCAGATTGGAACCCTTACCTTCCCAAAACATACTCCAGTCAACAGTGTGAGCATCATGATATGTAAACATGTAAACGAGAAAGGTATTACCTCAATACACTTCAGTCAAGGGGTTCCCAACTTTAGCCTCCACTCTAGATGCTAGAGGATCACAACTCACACGAAGCACTAGAACACACAATGAAGAAGTAATAGTTAAAACATAGGCATCCCTTTTCATCTTAACACTACCCTTCCTAATAAATGTACTATCATCTTCACATAAGATATTTCCATGTTGAGGAAGTGTTTCATTGAACCACAATGGATTCTCAAACAATTTAACAACATTTGTGAGAGTTCCACTTTTGGAAATTGTGTCATCACGCCATAACAGATTCTCAAACGATTTAACAACATTTTCATCAAACAAAAATGTCACATTAGAAGCATCATCCCAATTATGACAGGGAGTGAGATGAGCCATCTTTGAAAACACACTATAACCATTGAGCCCATCAATCATATCATCTAATCTAGGGATAGGATGACAATACCTTAAGATGATCTTTTTGATGGCCCACCAATCTACACATATGCGCCATGATCCACCTTTCTTTGGAACCAATTGAATCGGAACAACGCACAGACTTGTACTTTTCATCACATAGCCCTTGTTGAGGGGTTCCTCAACTTGCCTTTGTAGCTCTTCACTTTCTCCCGGATTACTTCGGTAAGCCAATTTGGTTGGCCAATGTGAGCCCGCACGAAGTCAATTTGGTGCTCAATACCCTGGAGAGAGGACTTTGTAGTCCCATTAAAAGTGCTTCATTAGAATCCTGCAAACGAAAGGAAATAAAATGGGGAAGGGAAGAATTAGAAAGGTTAGATTGCAACACATAATACCTAGGTGTGATAAAATTCAATGAACTTTGGGACTCCACCTCTTCCCTTATCTCTCCATGCTCAGCCAACAATATTTGTTATTTTCCTTTCAACTTCCTCCTTTCGGCCTTCGATCTCCATTGTCACGACCGGGGAGTACCCCCTAGATGTAACATGACGTACTTGACCCCGAAGGGGTCTCATACAAGCCTCTAGCATCATCATTACATAAGACATTAAAATAATGCGGAAGTTTAAAACTTTACAATCGAAGTCCAACTTCGCTTTTTATAAAAGAAAGTAATAGGAAAAATCTAGACTTTGTCTCATACCACCATCTAAAACATAGGAATACAAAGTTGGGGACTTAGACCTAATACATCAATAAAAGTCTCAACATGAGAAGTACAATAGAGCTAGAAAATAGAAAATTCCTCGAACTTGAGGACTCACCACTACTTGGAGAAAGCAATCCAAGTCTTCTTCAAAGGGAGAGTGAAAGTTAGCTAGTTGAAACCTACATTCATTAAGATGTAGAAGGAAGGAAAGGGGTTAGCACATAATATGTACTAAGTATGGAAACATGCATAAAAACCTTAAACATAATAAAAAGGACATTTTTGTTAGAACGTATGCATTTGTCAAGTTTAGAAACCAACACGCATTTACAATGCACAACATGAGTCATAATAACATTTATACTTATTACATGGAAATATAAACACCTCAACAACCCCTAAAGAACAATTGTGCAATGTATGGTTGACACCCCATAATACCAACCCTACTAAGTGTCCTCTTGAAGCTCCCTTGGTCATGTATATCACCTTTAAACCTCATTATAATCATTAGTCACCAATAAGGAAAATAATTATGAACATTACTTTGAATATAAGGAAGGTCATTCATAATAACTAACCATTCGAGGCACATGTATGCATTTGTATCTCATTACAATAATAAGGAATCATCCCACAACAACCTACCAAGTACACTTGTACAATGTGGGAGTGAAGTTCCATACCCCCACTCCTACTAAGTAACTTCACCAAGTGGTCATAACATAGTCCGTGTCTCATGCATTATCATTCATATAGGGAAAAATCGCATAACCGACATAGACCTAGTGAGCTACATGGAATCCGGTGTCGTGTAACCCCACACTGAATAAGGTGTCCTACTTGCCTAAGGTAGGACTAAGTGTATAGCGTCTAGGTGGATCCACTAGCTAAGTCCTATGTTGGCACATAGTTATGAGATAGGGAGATTGCTTCTAGAAACTCGCCCTATTGCATTGGCGGAGGAGCTTCCATCTCATGAGTATCATTTGGATGACCCACCCTATTGCATTGGCGGAGGGGCCTTTTCCTCATTGTCCATATGCGCTCGGTGCTTAGAATTAATTCCCAAATTAACATCATTAGTCTTTGAATTGTATTTACATGTATGAAGGCATGCCTTAACCTTCGTTCAATACAATCCATCAAAATGGCTCATAGATTCATTAGGGATGAGAATGTACTTTCAACCTTAGAATTAACATTAATAAGCGAGTAGAACTTTCACCTTACCTTGATAGTGCTTTCATGAGAACTAGAGTTTCAATCAACACAATAACATCATCATCATCCTAGACTATTCACGCATCATCAAGTGTAAAGATAAGAGAAGAACAACCTTTCATCAATACCATACTTTACACTTTAGTCATAGGAGGTTTACTTTATAAGTACACCAATAGGTTACATACAACTTTCATCATTATGTATAAATCCTAGTCAATTTACCCTTTTCAAGGTCATGAATCAAGTCTCACCAATTCACCCTAAAATACTATAATAGGCATGAATAAAAGAAGATTCTATAACTAGACCGACACAGATACAGTTCACAACAATCATCTAGCATCAATACTTCAATCAAACTTCATGAAATTGGGGTCATGGGGGTGTACCTGGGTTCATGGGAAATTTTACAATGAAAATCACCATTTAACATCAGATCATCCACAATATAATGCACTTAACATAATAAAAATCATTTTTGGGAAGAATCCATGGTTGGAATGGAAACCCTAGTTTTTGAACAATATTTCAATTTCGAAATCAAGAGTTGAAGGGCTTCATGGAGGAAGATGTTCCATGAATCAAAATCCGCATACCTTAATTGATGCTATCCCACGAAATTGGAGTGAAAAGCTTGGAGCTTGAACCCTAATCTTGAACTTCTTCTTGGTCCTTCGATGGAGTTTAGTGAGAGAATGTTTTGAGAGGGAAGTGGGTTTGTTTTTGAGTTGTGAGGGGTTAAAGACTTGTTTTAATACCAAAAAAATACTTTAATATGATTAGAATAACTAATTATAACCGTCCCAACCTTTAACAAATTAATTAGTGATTTACTAAACTACTCCTACATGGCCGCCTCAAAGCAGTTCACTGAAGCCCCCATTCACGAGTCCCCGTTCAGGGGGCGTGGTCCAAACCACAGACCGTACTGGTCACTCGTGGTTTTGGTCAGAGAGGGGTCATGAGAAGTCTTGGTGAGGAGACTAAGTCTCAACTCACGAGACCAATCCACGAGGCATGAATCAGTCCACGCTTCATATTTCCCACTCGTGGATTGGGACTGTGGCTAGGCAGTTTGGAGGGTCCTTGGTAGAAACCAAGTGTGGACTCACGACCCCCACCTACGGGGTGTGAGTCAACCAATGCCTCGGAGGTTGCCTCTTCGTGTATGAGGCTGTTTTGGACCTCCCCCTTGGGGGGTCCTAGGGGAATCGCGCATTAACGTTTAGGCACTGAAACCCTAGTACTAAGTTAGGTACGTTATTTAGGACCTTAACCTTAAGTTTAGACTTCATTAGGCTACTAGACTACATGTTAGGCTCTATCTTAGGTCTTTTGAAATACGGGGTGTTACATTTTCTCCCCCTTGGGAACATTCGTCCTCGAATGTCGACCAAGACACCAAAAGTAAGTTAGGAACACTAGACTAGCAACCCTTCATGCATGAAACTTTAAAACGTGCCAAAGCTAAAATGCAATAATCACATCATGCACCTTTTCAAAGGAGGATACTTCAACTCCTTTTTCACTACATGGCCAAAGCAATACAAGAGAGTATGAACTACTTCTACTAACTCAATATGCAAGCAACTCATTAATTCACATAAGCATGGGAGGAACTAACTTCTCCAAATCAAGTAAGCTCAATCACAACAAAATAGAGCCAATGAGTCATCTCATAAACACATCATTAAGCACGTTCATCATTTCATCTCATGCAGTCAAAAATGCAATCATCATATAAAATGCAAACCAACATGAGGAACATAAATGTCATGACAACTCAATATATATTAAAACATGAATTCTCACAAGAACATGTACAATATAAGGAAATCAGGGAAAATTCATACAACTCACATGCCTCCCAAAACACTAAACTTAGGAGGAGTTAATTACCACAAGCTTGAATAGGAGTAGAAGGAAAAAGATGAGGGTAACGGGACATCATGTCGGCCTCGACCTCCCATGTAGCACCCTCAAGTAAGTGATTCCTCCATAGAACCTTAACGGAAGCTACTTTCTTATTTCACAACTTCTTCACTTGCCGGTCTAGAATCTCAATCGGGACTTCTTCATAAGAAAAGTTCTCATCGACTCCTAAACCTTCTAAGGGAAGGATGGAAGCCGGATCACCAATACATCTTTTGAGCATAGAAACATGAAACACCGGGTGAACCGAATCCAACTCATTTGGCAAGTCCACCTCATAAGCAACTTTCCCCATACATTTCAAGATTTGGTATGGGCCCACATACCGGGGACTAAGTTTTCCCTTCTTGCCAAACCTCATCACCCCTTTCATAGGCGAGATTTTCAAGTAGACCCAATCACCGACCTCAAATTCAAGATCCTTTCTTCTATTGTCGGCATGGACTTTTGCCGACTTTGGGCCGTCTTCAACCTTTCCCTAATGAGTCAAACTTTCTCAATGGCATCATAGACTAGTTCGGGACCAATTAGAGCAAACTCACCTACCTCAAACCACCCAATCGGAGAGCTACACCTTTTTCCATATAGTGTTTCAAATGGAGCCATGGCAATGCTAGAGTGATAACTATTGTTGTAGGTAAATTCTATCAAAGGAAGATAATCGTCCCAATTACCCTTGAAATCGATCGCACTCGCCCTCAACATGTCCTCTAAGGTTTTAATGGTCCGTTCCGCTTGACCATTCGTTTGAGGGTGGAAAGCGGTACTAAGTTTAACATTTGTACCAACCCCTTGTTCGAATGCTTTCCAAAAATGTGAAGTAAATTGAGCACCTCTATTCGATATGATAGACAAAGAAACCCATGCAACTTCACTACCTCTTTGATGTACAGTTTAGCATAGTCTTCCTCCGAAAAAGTAACCTTGACAGGAATGAAGTTGGCTGATTTAGTCATCCTATCAATAATGACCCAAATAGAATCGTGTTGCCTTCGCGTACGAGGCAACCCCACAACAAAATCCATATTCACCTCCTCTCACTTCCACGTGGGAATATTCATTTCTTGGAGCAAACCTCCCAGTTTCTTGTGCTCGGCCTTGACTTGTTGACAATTTGGACATTTGGCCACAAAACCCGCTATATCCTTCTTCATACCGTTCCACCAATAGACTTCTCGTATGTCACGGTACATCTTGGTGGCTCCCGAATGAATGGAGTACCGTGAACCATGAGCCTCTTCTAATATTTTCTCTCTCAAACCATCAACATCCGTAACACACAACCTACTACCTTGGTACCAAAGAACCCCATCTCCCCATTGGGAGAAAACCTCAATGGACTTATTGAAAACCGATTCTTTTAATTCCATCAAAATAGGATCAAGATGTTTCTTAGACTTTACATCAACCACAAAGGATGATTTAGAACTATGGTGAACCATGAATCCACCCTTGGCGGAATCCACAAGTTGGACACCTAGACGAGCCAACTTATGTACATCACGAACCAATTCCTTCTTTTCACCTTCTAGATGAGCCACACTACCCATGGACATTCTACTTAAGGCATCTGCAACTACATTGGCTTTGCCGGGCTGATAGAGGACACTCATGTCATAATCCTTCAAAAGTTCTAACCATCTTCTTTTTCGGAGATTCAAATCCTTTTGGCTAAACGCATATTGAAGACTCTTGTGGTCGGTAAACACGTCTACGTGTACCCCATAGAGATAGTGTCTCCATATTTTGAAAGCAAACACCACCGCCGCTAGTTCGAGATCATGAGTTGGATAATTCTTTTCATGAATCTTGAGTTTTCTTGAAGCATAAGCAATCACCTTACCATGTTGCATAAGAACACATCCCAAACCCACTCGAGACGCGTCACAATATACTACAAACCCATTGGTACCCTCTGGTAAGGTCAACATTGGAGCGGATGTAAGCCTATCCTTCAATTCTTGGAAGCTCTTCTCACAAGCCTCCGTCCACTCAAATTTGGACTTCTTTTAGGTTAAGGCCGTTAAAGGAGAAGCGATAAAGGAGAAACCCTCAACAAACCTTTGATAGTAACCAGCCAAACCCAAAAAGCTTCGGATGTCGGTGGGACTTATGGTCTTGGCTAACTTTTAACCGCGTCTATTTTCTTAGGATCAACTTCTATACCCTTGCTTGACACTATGACCTAGAAACGTGACCGACCTTAGCCAAAATTTGCATTTGCTAAATTTGGCATACAATTGTTGGTCCTTAAGGACTTGCAAAACCATTCTCAAATGTTTCATGTGATCTCCTTCACTTTTAGGGTAGATCAAGATATCGTCAATAAAAACGATAAGAAATGAATCTAGATATTGTCTAAACACCCTATTCATAAGGTCCATGAAGGCCGCCGGGGAGTTGGTCAACCCAAAAGACATGACTAGGAATTTACAGTGACCATATCTTGTTCGGAAGGCCATCTTAGGAATGTCTACATCCCTCACCTTAAGTTGGTGGTAGCCCGACCTTAGGTCAATCTTCAAAAAGTAACTCTATCCTTGTAGTTGGTCAAACAAATCATCAATTCTAGGGAGAGGGTACTTGTTCTTTATAGTGACCTTGTTCAATTGGCGGTAATCGATAGACATCCTAAGGGACCCATCTTTCTTCTTCACAAACAAAATCGGGGCACCCCATGTAGATATGCTTGGTTGTATAAAACCCTTGTCTAGCAAATCTTTGAGTTGTGCCTTTAACTCTTTTAATTCGGCCGGAGCCATCTGATAAGGGGAAATTGATATGGGTTAAGTATCCGGCAAAAGATCAATACCGAAGTCTATTTCCCGTTAAGGAGGAATTCTGGGCAAGTCATCGGGAAAGACTTCCGAAAACTCCCTCACTACGGGAACCGACTCTAAAGGAGGAGTCTCAGATTCAAAGTCCTTAACTCTTACAATATGATAGATACAACCCTTATAAATCATTTTACAAGCCTTTATACATGAAATGTATTGAACTCTAGGGATTGAATTTCCCCCCTTCCATTCTAAAATGGACTCATTTGGAAATTGAAACTTTACTACTCGAGTTCTACAATCAATGGAAGCAAAACAAGCATGAAGCCAATCCATCCCCAAAATGACATCAAAGTCCAACATATCTAATTCAACCAAATCTACCAAAGTGACTCTATGAGACATTGAGATAGGACATCTCATATAAACTCTTTTATCTACAACCGAATCACCTACTGGGGTAGACACAAAAATGTTCTTTTAATTCTTTGGGAGGTACCTCAAATTTCATTGCCACAAAAGGAGTAACAAAAGATAAAGTGGCACCGGGGTCTAATAATGCATAAACATCAACTGAAAATACTAGCAACATACCGGTAACAACGTCCGGGGACCCCTCTTGATCACATCTAGATTGGAGAGCATAGGCGCGATTCTTCTTGGGAGCATCAGCATTAGGACCACTTGGTGTAGCTTGGTTACCCTCTGTTTCTTTGGCCGCACGAGTTGGACAATCTTTTAATTGATGCCCATTTTTGCCACATCCATAGCACACGCCCATTCCGGTAAGACATTTCCCCTCATGTCTCTTACCATACTAGGCACATGTAGGTCTACCCATGGAAAGTCCACCCCTATTGCCTCTTTGAGGCTTAGGGTTATTCACCCTATCTTTGTTGGGTCTTGGAGCATTGGAGGATCCTTGGTTGGAAAACCTCTTCTTAAACCTTGGTCCACTTTGACCCTCAAACTTACCCTCAGAAGAATTTCCATCGTTAGGCCTTGGCCTCTTCACCTCTCTACTCTTCTTTCTAAGCCTTAATTCCTCAACTCTATGAGCATAGACCATTAGCCTTGAGATATCCATGTTGTCATGGAGCATTGCCGCTCGACACTCTTCTTCAATAGCATTGGACACACTGGTGGCAAAATGACTCATTTCATCTATAGGGTTAGACACTAAAGAGGTGGCATATTTGGACAACTTAGTGAATTTCAAGGAGTATTGTTGGACACTCATTCCCCCTTAACGGAGGTTGATGAACTCCTTAACCTTGGCTTCCCTCTTCTCATGGGGAAAGAACCTATCAAGGAACGCCTTCTTGAACACTTCCCAACTTATGGGATCCACTCTTATAGCCCTATTATCCTTCCATTGAGTAAACCATACTTGAGACACATCTTTCAATTGATACCCCGCTAGTTTGGCTTTCTCAATAGAAGTCACTCCCATAGCATCCACTATCTTGTAGACCTCTTCCAAAAACTGTTATGGGTCTTCATTCACCTTGGAACCCAAAAAAATAGGAGGATTCATCCTAGTAAAATCTCTTAACCTTGAAGCCATGGTGCTTGCATTAGGATTAGTGCGGGGCCCATCTTCCCTATTTGCATGGGTCGTCATAGCTTGAGCTTGAGTTGTCACGGCCTGTGCTTGCGCCGTCATGAATTGAGTCAATGTTTGGAGAGCCGCCCTTATCTCCACATTAGTCATAGCTCCTTCATAATTAGGAACTTGAGGAACTTGAGGACCTTGGGGAGGAACTCCGTCATCATTCACGATCTCCTCTACCCTTCTTCTTAAGTTTGCCCTTCTTGTATTCATTTTCCTATAATCACAAGAGAAGGGTTAGAAGAAAGGATTTCATAGGAAACGAACTCTAAGCACGACTAAAGAGTAATGAAATAAGAGAATGATCCTAAGTATCTTATAGCCTCTTATTCATTAGTATGGCGCGCTTCACACTCATGAACAAGACTCTACTAGATGTAGTGCATGAGACATCAACCTAAATATTATTCCTAAAACCTTATGCTCTGATACCACGTTTTTCACGACCTGGGAGTACCCCTAGACGTAACATGGCGTACTTGACCCCGAATGGGTTTCTTACAGGCCTCTAGAATCATCATTACATAAGACATTGAAATAATGTGGAAATTTAAAACTTTACAATCGAAGTCCAACTTCGCTTTTTATAAAAGAAAGTAATAGGAAAAATCTAGACTTTGTCTCATACCACCATCTAAAACATAGGAATACAAAGTTTGGGACTTAGACCTAATACATCAATAAAAGTCTCAACATGAGAAGTACAATAGAGCTAGAAAATAGAAAATTCCTCGAACTTGAGGACTCACCACTACTTGGAGAAAGCAATCCAAGTCTTCTTCAAAGGGAGAGTGAAAGTTAGCTAGTTGAAACCTACATTCATTAAGATGTAGAAGGAAGGAAAGGGGTTAGCACATAATATGTACTAAGTATGGAAACATGCATAAAAACCTTATATATGATAAAAATGACATTTTTGTTAGAAAATATGCATTTGTCATGTTTAGAAATCGACACGCATTTACAATGCACAACACGAGTCATAATCCCATTTATACTTATTACATGGAAATATAAACACCTTAGCAACCCCTAAGGAACAATTTTGCAATGTATGGTTGGCATCCCATAATACTAACCCTACTAAGTGTCCTCTTGAAGCTCCCTTGGTCATGCATATCACCTTTAAACCTCATTATAATCATTAGTCACCAATGAAGAAAAGAATTATGAACATTACTTTGAATATAAGGAAGGTCATTCATAATAACTAACCATTCAAGGCACATGTATGCATTTGTATCTCATTACAATAATAAGGAACCATCCCACAACAACCTACCAAGTACACTTGTGCAATGTGGGAGTGAAGTCCCATACCTCCACTCCTACTAAGTAGCCTCACCAAGTGGTCATAGCATAGTCTGTGTCTCATCCATTATCATTCATATAGGGAAGAATCACATAACCGACATAGACCACGTGAGCTACATGGAATCCGGTGTCGTGTAACCCCACACCGAAGAAGGTGTCCTACTTGCCTAAGGTAGGACTAAGTGTATAGCGTATAGGTGGATCCACTAGCTAAGTCCTATGTTGGCACATAGTTATGGGATAGGGAGATTGCTTCTAGAAACTCGCCCTATTACATTGGCGGAGGAGCTTCCATCTCATGAATATCACTTGGATGCCCCGCCCTATTGCATTGGCGGAGGGGCCTTTTCCTCATTGTCCATATGCGCTCGGTGCTTAGAATTAATTCCCAAATTAACATCATTAGTCTTTGAATGGTATTTACCTGTATGAAGGCATGCTCTATCCTTCGTTCAATACAATCCATCAAAATGGCTCATAGATTCATTAGGGATGAGAATGTACTTTCAACCTTAGAATTAACATTAATAAGTGAGTAGAAGTTTCACCTTACCTTGATAGTGCTTTCATGAGAACTAGATTTTCAATCAACACAATAACATCATCATCATCCTAGACTATTCAAGCATCATCAAGTGTAAAGATAAGAGAAGAACAATCTTTTATCAATACCATGCTTTACACTTTAGTCATAGGAGGTTTACTTTCTAAGTGCACCAATAGGTTACATACAACTTTCAACATTATGTATAAACCCTAAAATACTACAATAGGCATGAATAAAAGAAGATTCTATAACTAGACTGACATAGATACATTTCACAACAATCATCTTGCATCAATACTTTAATCAAACTTCATGAAATTGGGGTCATGGGGGTGTACCTGGGTTCATGGGGAATTTTACAATGAAAATCACCAGTTAACATCAGATCATCCACAATATAATGCAATTAACATAATAAAAATCATTTTTAGGAAGAACCCATGGTTGGAATAGAGACCCTAGTTTTTGAACAATATTTCAATTTCGAAATCAAAAGTTGAAGGGCTTCATGGAGGAAGATGTTCCATGAATCAAAATCCCCATACCTTAATTGATGCTATCCCATGAAATTGGAGTGAAAATCTTGGAGCTTGAACCCTAATCTTGAGCTTCTTCTTGGTCCTTCAATGGAGTTTAGAGAGAGAATGTTTTGAGAGGGAAGTGGGTTTCTGTTTGAGGTGTGAGGGGTTAAAAATTTGTTTTAATACAAAAAAAATACTTTAATATAGTTAGAATAACTAATTATAACCATCCCAACCTTTAAACAAATTAAGTAGTGATTTACTAAACTACCCCTACATGGCCGCTTCAAAGCAGTCCACTCAAGCCCCTATTCAAGAGTCCACGTCCACGGGGCGTGGTCCAAACCATGGAACGTACTGGTCACTCATGGTTTTGGTCAGAGAGGGGTCATGAGAGGCCTTGGTGAGGAGACTAAGTCTCAACTCACGAGACCAATCCACGAGGTGTGAATCAGTCCACGCTCCGTACTGCACACTCGTGGATTGGGACTGTGGCTAGGCAGTTTGGAGGGTCCTTGGTAGAAACTAAGTGTGGACTCACGACTCCCATCTATTGGGCGTGAGTCAACCAACCTCTCGTAGTTTTCTCTTCGTGGATGAGGCTGTTTTGGACAGCTTTTTGGACCTCCCCCTTGGGGGGTCCTAGGGAAATCACGCATTAACGTTTAGGCACTAGAACCCTAGTACTAAGTTAGGTACGTTATTTAGGACCTTAACCTTACGTTTAGACTTCATTAGGCTACTAGGCTACATGTTAGGCTCTAGCTTAGGTCTTTAGGTGTTACATCCCTATGTCCCTCCTCCTTCTTCCTTTTATTCCTCAATTCACCCATCTTTTGATACATTTCCATGACTTGAGATGGTGATATAAGATGAATGACATATTTATATCCATTCGACACAAGTGAATAGGTGTTGCTTCTCCCATCATGTTTTGTCGAATGAACATGTTGCCAAGGTGTTTAGAGTAGTACATGACAAACGTGCATTGGGATCACATCACATAGGACCGCATCTTGGTATTTCCCAATTCGAAACTTGATCAACACTTGTCTGTCAACTCTCAGTTCTTCACACTCATTCAACCATTGAAGTTTGTAAGGCTTAGCAAGCTTAGTGGTAGGAAGCCTCAAGAAATCCACTAGAGCGGTGCTAGCAACATTTGCACAACTTCCACTGTCAATGATCAAAGAACATACATTACCCTGGATGAGGCATTTAGAGTGGAAAATATTCTCTCTTTGACTTTGGTTACTCATGGCCTTTCTAGTCATAGTTCGCCTTACAACATATGTTGGTAGGGCGAACTCTCCTTCTTTGGGCCAAGACTCATCCTCCACAGTGTTCCTTCTATATTCCATCGTGGACAAAACTTCTTGCCAATCAGTCATAATTTCGGGTGTGATAGTAGGAGAAATAGTGTGGTCGTGCCCACTTGTGGAAACACAAAAAGTAGCTTTGGGTGTGGAGTTGGTAGAGTTGACTCGACCTTCCACTTTTTTTATTATCTCATCTATTCTCGACATACTACCCTTCATGGTGGTCAAGTGACCTTTTATGTTCTCCATTGTTCGATTCACATTAGTAAGCGCCCCTATAATAGATTCCAAGGTAACCTTCCCCTTCGGTGGGCGGGTTTCACTCCTGGTTGCGATGGTACTGAACAATTAAGACAACTCAGCAAAACAGGAAACAACATTAATGTTAGTAAAATGAACTCACAATCACTCGTGTTTATACACCTTCGATTGCCTCTTAAATTGGTGCGGCTAATGTTGAAGATTGTTTATACTCGGTTGATCACAAGGTGTCAATTTCTACTCTTGGCCGAAATGGATTCTTATTTTAAAGAAAAGACGAATGACTTGATTAAAGCAAAACGAACTTGAATCAAGAAGTTAACTACGAAGTAAAACGAATAAAAGCACGAAAATAAAAGGCACTAACAAAGAAGTGAATTCAAGAACCAATAGTCAACAACTACAACAATTACAAGTTGAAAGTCAGTTTAGGAATCTTGAGAATGATTGAGATTCAAAAGAAAAGAAACTAAGAATTAGAACCTAACATTAGGAGCATAAAATGAGTTTCCGATCCCCAAATGACCTGTTTTCTTCGCCAAAAGTGAAGTTCAGCTCGCCAACTTGAAGATGAGGTCACCAAACTTTGCAATCTTCCAAGGAAACTCAGTGTGTGGAGGGAAGTTCGGTGGTGCACCGACTGGACTTGGCGAGCCAAGTTAGCTCGCCCAAAGTTCCAATGTTCGAGGGCTAACTCGGCGACCAACCTGCCCAAAGGGCGGGGCGCCGAATGGGCTAGGCAAGCAAAGTCGAGCTCGCCTAATACTCCTGCCCCTGCTCCTGAAGAACTCTGAATTTGGACTCCTGTGGTCCCCCTTGCACTTTTTCACTAAGTATTTATCCCTTTTTGGTAAATTCCCTCTTTTACAAACATTTATCCACTTTCTCTTTTTTCTCTTTTGGAATCAAACTCCATCTTTTTGAATCTTCTTCCCTTTGAAGATTTGGGTGTTCTTCAAGAACTTCATGAATAAGATGAAGATCCAAAAATTAAACCTCAAGATTTTAGCTCGGAATTTCACGAAAATTGAGATACAAGCTCTCCTTGGTATAGGGAACAACACTCAATACCTTTTAACTTTCAATTCCTTGCCAAAATTTACAGATTTCGAAACCCATTTGTGTCTTCTTCAAGCTTCTTCAACCTCCAATGGTGGTTTCTTCAATAGTGAACCAAAACCCTTCTAATCTCTGCCCTAGACTCAAATAAGGTTAGGGAAAACTAATTTAACCTTGGTAACTCCAAAGAAGACTCAAATCAACAAGACCCATTTTGGAAATTCTTCAAAAACATTTTGAGCATTTTTTTTGTAACAACGCAAGACTAGAATCGTTGGAACGAATCTAAACTTGGCTCTGATACCAAATGCTGTAATTTCTAAAAGGGAATCACAATAAAATGCGAAAATTGAAATACGAAAAGTAAAGATAACTAGATAGACACACAAAGAGAAAACAAAAAGCAACCAAAGGGTATATTAAACCCAATGACCTCAATCCGTTAATCCTACAATAACACCTAACTCTTACAATGACCTTAAGGGCATTGAACTCCCAAGAAACCAACGTTTCTAAACAATAGTCAACATAATCTTAACCAAGCTCTCAACACTCAACATGAGTTTTCAGTTTTCAATATTCAAAATAATCTAACTCTAAAATGACCCTAAACTGCCTATTTATAGTTTTAGGACATTATTATACAAAAAGGCCCAAAAGTGACCCGAAATGACCAATGGGCGAGTTAAGTCGGGCTCGCCCAATCCACTTGGCGACTCGCCCATTGGGTTAGTGATGGTTCCGACATGGATCCTGCTCCTGGCACGTTCTGGAACAGTAGGCGGTTTGCGGGCCATCACCCAAGTCATTGGGCGACGCGCCAACTGATCTTCTGCTCTACAAAGGGCAGTGTTGTCAACTGTCCTCCCTTCGTTCGCCCAAGCGATCTTCCACGCATGTGAACCTTTGTTTTCCACCAATACAAGCCCAAGAGCCTCCATCCTTGGGAACAACTCTTCAATCCATTTGAGTTCCCAAGCTTGTCTATGAGTCAAGGTCTTGAGGCAATCTGGATTGCATCAACACCCGATCCAATAATATCGTGCCGGCTCGTGGCACTTGATCCAAATATATCTCGTTAATTTATCATTCGTTATCACCGTTTTTCACTTCATTAACAATATTTCATCACGTCTTCTTTTTTCAAGGCATCACTTTGATCGAGAAAATTCATGATTATGGATCGCACAGTCTTGGGATCTCAGACCAATCACAACAATACGTAAATTATCCAAACCACAACAACCAAGAACATAGAAAAATTCACAATATCACTCAATGATTATCAATCACTATTAAGAGTCTATCTATCATAATAGAATAAACCATAACCTACCTCCACCGAAGAGTGAAAGTCAAGCAAGCTACTTCTCCAATACTTTTCCTTTCCTGAATGCCTCCGAACGTTTTCAATCTATGCAGTATGCAATATCAATAAGCAAACGAGTTCCTAGACACCCATATTACTATATATTTAGCATAGACTCAAAACCCACCCAAATCTATAATCAAATTCTTAAATTTCGATACCAACTAATAATCAAGTCTCATATGTTCCTAATTTTTCAAGCCTAGAGTTAAGTCTTAATTCATCCAAATAATATAACTCTAATGAATTTCATATAATACAATATGCTTATAATATTTAAGTACATATCTCAATATATTAAAACTCAATTTATAATATGATGACAACGTAATAAAATTCAAGATTAAAGTCATTGGTTTTGTAAATCAGTGGCAACAACTCTAATCCAAATTTATCATATACTATAAGCCAAATTTATCATATCATCAACCAATGATTGGCTTACCATTAATCGATCAACCAATTCATTATCACCCTCACTTTCTTATTCAAAATCCAAACTACCAACACATCCGCTAACACCCACTTTCAATTCTTATCTAACCATGAAATGTTATTATATAATATTTAACCCCCTACTATTAAATATGGACATTGAAGATTCAAAGCATTACCTCGATGTCGGTCTTCCTCGTTAGACGCCACAGGTAAAGTTTCTCGCCTACTTTTCTTTCTTCTCTCTTTTACAGATTATTTCTTTACCCTAATTATTATACATGACCAATTATAAAAGTGGTAAAAGTGGCCCACTATTAATTTTTATGTTATTTTCTTTAACCACCAACTAAATTAATTATTAAAATTACCCCATTAGTTATATAATTATAGTTATGAATAGTCCATAATACCATTTAGAATCTATTGAAAGAGCCTTTTATGAAAAAAAATCTCTAGTACTCAAAATGACCTAATGGGTCGTTACAAATACTCAATCTCTGTTGAAGTGAATTTGATTGAATTGCGATTTTTTGTGTTTGGGAAGAAGATTTTGATCCATTTGACATAGTAAACTTTCCTGCACGACGAGTTATTTCTTGAAATTTCTCAGCTTGAGAATAATGAAGTGAATTTGATTAAAGAATATTTTGATATATTTGACATATCTTTTCAATATTAACGGTAGACTTTCCGGCACCAACGAGTTAATTCTTGAAATTTCTCAGCTTGAGAATAATGGAGTTTCTAGGGAAAAACAGCAAAATGGAAAACTCAAAAAGGAATGGCGATGTGGTCCAGTCATATTTTAGTTAATTTTGATATACTTGTAGATTGTTTTGTGTATTACTTTAAAATATAATTGTAAATTCATTTGACTTACATATTTTAATTTTGAAAATAAATGCAATTATATGAATTGAATAGACCTAATGATATGTAGAATATAAAATACAAAACTTGTTGATATATACAGTTAAGATGTGTTGACACCCAATTTTGGCCCTTCACTATTTGGATTAATCATCGAGCTTCTTAAATTTCAAAAGATTTAAAATAATTAGTATTTATAAAGTTCAAAATATTTTTCAAGTTATACTTTAGTAATTTTTACAATTTCATATTTTTTTTCTAAATAATATGTAGTTTTATATAATTTATATATATAATTAGCATATTTTAAGAATATTCAAAAATCATCTCAAAAGATGTTGCATCTTAGTTAAGTATTTTATTAATTTAGTTTGGTTTAAATTTTGGTTATAATTTTGAGTTAATTAATTTATAATTAAGTTAATTATTTCATTAAGATTAAGAAGCTCATTAATTAATTATTTAATTTGTCCTATTTAATTATTAGTCGAAATTCACTAATTTATTCAATTTGACTAAGTTCTTAATTCAATTGGCTACAATTGCAATCTATATTGTAACACCCCGTATTCGAAACAGACAAGAATGCAGATTTTGAGAAGTTGCAGGTGCAACTTACGGTCACCATCCACGGACCGCAAGTCAGACCACAGCCTGTGCTGGTGGTTAGTGGTTCACCACTGCAACCCCTCCCCAAACCAGCTTAGAAAATTGGCTAAGACCCGACTCACGGACAGACCCACGGTCCGTAGATCAGACCACGATCTGTGGTCTGTGTCCGTGGAACGAGACTTCCCTTACCAGCCTCTGACACAAACTACGATCGACCAGCACGGACCGTCATTCGATCCACGGTCCGTAGGTCTGATCGTAGATGAGGGTCAGCAGCTAGTTAGCTGAAAAATATTGATGGGTCAACTTCAGATGGTCATAACTCTTAGCATAAAATGAATTATGTGTCCCATAACATATGGTTAGATAGATAATTGAATTATCTTTCCAACTCCACCGAGTTTTCTAAATTCTGACATCCGAGTAAAAGGTTATGCTCGTTTTAGTGAAGCCCCGTCAAGCAAACTCGATTGATGGATCCAATCGACGGACCGTCGATTGAATGACAGCCCGTCAGTCCATTCCGTCGGTCACTCCGATAGCAGTTAATTCAGGGGTCTTTTGGTCTTTTCCTATTTTGTTTAACCCCTAAGATACGTCGTTTAGACCCTAAATCATGAGATTTTAATCAGTTTGAGCCTAGAAACATAACTAGAACTTACCTAAGTCAAATCATTAATCAAACTTAGAAGAATTAGAATCAAGATAGGAGAAAAAGGTCAAGAACCCTAGTTCAAGAACGCAGCAAGGTTCCATCAATTCCAGCCCCAAAATCAAAAGATTTCTCCGTGGAATTCGTCACCAGGTATGTGGGAGTTCACTAGTGGGTTCTTTTCACCCATTGGGTCCTTAGAATACAGTCAGATTCTTGATTCCAAGATTATGAACAGACCTAGGGTTTCTAAAATTTCAACAGATCATCAAGAATTAGTTATTTAAATATTCCAAATCAGATTATCATGTTATTGCTCAGTGTATCACATAAATTTCAGAACCCTAGCTATGTATTTCTTTAGTTCTTGAATTACACATGCTAGGTCAGATATCTCAGTTATTCAGTTATACATGCCTCAGTTATTAATGCATCATTATCAGATTAATTGTTGCATTCTCAGTTTGCATGTTCAGTTCGAGCTATCCAGTAACTTACAAAAATTCAGTCATAATGTGTTAATCACTTAATTCATTGGGAGTAGCATAATACCGAGTTGGACTAGGGTTCAACGTACCCGTATAGTCCCAGAACTACGAGCCACGTAGGTGTAAGTCCCCTCTGTGGGCAACATCAATTTAGTGATCACGCCAACATGCCTCTATACCTCTGGCAGGGTATATTGGGTCCTCTTGATGGGGCGTATACATCGGACTCCACATTTAGCTCATGTGGTTTTATGTCGGTTATTAGTAGCTCCCACAGTTCAGTCAGACTCTATTGCATTGACCATATTTCAGTACAGTCAGTAATCAGTCTCAGCATGTTATAAATTTGGTCATTGCATCAGTTAGCTCAGTATTCAGTATTTTCAGTATCTATATCATGTCCAGATTATATCATTGCTTTATTGCTTTGTTCAGTTATATGTTATTTCAGCTTTACTCTATCCTGCATGCTCAGTACCTTTCAAGTACTGATGCATACGTGCGCTACATCTTCGTGATGTAGGTTTAGGTTCTCAGCATCCAGATCACGCTTAGATCGATTCCCGATCTTCAGTTCAGTAACATCAGTGGTTAGTCCTCATTCTTCGAGGACTAGTGACATGTTTATCTTTATCGCTTTTAGTTTTTAGTTTCAGTTTTGCTAGACCTAGTTGGGGCATGTCCCAACATTTCTAGTCAGTTTAGAGGCTTATTTCAGACATAGTTAGATTCAACTTAGTAGTTTGAGTTTGATATTTCTTTTGTATTAAACTCTCAGATTTGTTATATTCAGTTATATTATATGGGTATTCCCCATCTTTTCAGATTTATTTATGATTTAGATTCCGCATCAGTTTATTATCTTTAGTATGCTCATGATCATGCCAGCAGGGTTAGCTTGGTATCACTTGTGGTCCTAGGTCCCATGTCCATGTCTCGGGGGTAGTTCGGGGCGTGACAAACTTGGTATCAGAGCCTTAGGTTTAAGTGTCCTAGGATGTCTGAAAAGCCGCACTAGTTAGAGTCCTTTTCTTGGATGTGTAGTGTGCACCACATCTAATGAGAGGGAGGCTACAAAGTGTCTTAGGAAAAATCTTCATTTTCTTGTTACTCTTATCGTGCGTAAGGTATGATCTAAATTCCATTCTAACTCGACGTTCTACATTTCAGTGATCATGCCTCCTCATAGAGCTTATTCCAGGAATGCGAATGCTAGTAACGCAAACGCCGCTCCTCCAGTTCCAGATCAAGAAGTGTGGAATGCTGAATTCAGGAATGCCATTCAGATGTTGGCTCAAAGTGTCGCTAACCAGAACAATCAGCGGGTTCAAGCTCCTGTGAATGCAAATGGTGGATCAGCAGCATCAAGGGTCCGTGACTTTGTTAGGATGAATCCGCCTGAGTTCTTAGGATCGCAGACTGGTAAAGATCCCCAAAATTTCTTGGATGAGATCAAGAAGATCTTTGAGGTAATGCAGGTCACTGGGAATGATCGGGTTGAGTTAGCATCTTACTAACTTAAGGATGTGGCTCATATCTGGTATACTCAGTGGAAGGAGAACAGGGGTACAGATGCCGCTCCTATTACTTGGGATTGTTTCAGCGAAACCTTTCTGGACAGGTTTTTCCCCATAGAGTTGAGAGAAGCAAGGGCCCAAGAATTTATGAACTTGAGGCGAGGTAACATGACTGTCCAAGAGTATGGGCTCAAGTTTAACCAACTCTCCAGGTATGTTCCTCATATGGTTGCTGATTCCAGGGCACAGATGAATAAGTTTCTGTATGGAGTGTCAGACTTAGTGAAGACAGAGTGCAGAAATGCTATGTTGTTGGGAGACATGAACATCTCTAGGCTCATGACTCATGCTCAACAGGTTGAGGGTGATAAGCTTAGGGAACAAGCTAAGGAGACTAAGAAAGCCAGAACAGGTAACTATGATTATTCTCAACAGAAATCGGGTGGTGGAAATAGCTCACAGTTTCAGCTGAAGTCTTCGACTCCAGCCCCTTCATCAGCTAGTGTTCCATCCCCCAGGTTCCGTAATGATCAGAAAGGTAGGGCGTTAGGCTTTAAGTCTCAAGGTAGTGTTTCAGGCACCAAAACCTACCCAACTTTCCCGAAATGTAGTAAGAACCATTCGGGCGAGTGCATTGCAAGTAAGGAAGGATGCTTTGGGTGTGGTCAGTCTGGTCATATATTGAAGGATCGTCCTTCTAGACAGGGTCAAGGAGGAAATAATAGTAGAGCTCAGTCTACAACTTCAGCAGCACCAGCAGGTCGCCCAACTCAACTGGGTAACTCTTCTGGTACTAGTGGCGGACAGCGCCAAAACAGGCTTTATGCTCTTCAGGCTCGTCAAGATCAGGAGGATTCTCCTGATGTAGTCACTGGTATGTTACGAGTCTTTGATCTTGATGTTTATGCATTGTTAGATCCAGGGGCTACTTTGTCTTTTGTAACTCCTTATATAGCAGTCCAATTCAGTGTTAGTCCAGAAACTCTTTCAGAACCCTTCTCAGTCTCTACTCCAGTTGGTGACCCAGTTATAGCTAGACGGGTATACAGAAATTGCCCTGTCACAGTCTCTCAGAAAGTCACCTCAGCAGATCTTGTAGAGTTAGAAATGGTAGACTTCGATGTCATTCTAGGCATGGATTGGTTACATTCATGTTATGCCTCAGTTGATTGTAGAACTAGGATTATTCGTTTTCAGTTTCCAGACGAACCAATCTTAGAATGGAAGGGTAGTAGCTTAGCGCCTATGGGTCCATTCATTTCTTACCTTAAGGCCAGAAAGATGATCTCTAAGGGTTATCTCTATCATCTAGTTCTGGTTAAGGATTCTAGTTCCGAATCCCTAACTCTTGAGTCAGTTCCTGTAGTCAGTGAGTTTCCATAAGTGTTCCTAGAAGATCTTCCTGGAGTTCCTCCCGAAAGGGAAATAGACTTTGGAATAGATCTCCTTCCAGATACCCAACCTATCTCTATCCCTCCTTATAAAATGGCTCCAACAGAGCTTAAGGAATTGAAAGAATAGTTGAAAGACCTTCTCGATAAGGGCTTCATCAGACCCAATATTTTGCCATGGGGTGCACCAGTGTTGTTCGTGAAGAAGAAAGATGGTTCTCTCAGAATGTGTATTGACTATAGGCAGTTGAACAAAGTCACAATCAAGAATAAGTATCCTATCCCCAGGATTGATGACTTGTTTGACCAACTTTAGGGTGCTAGTCATTTCTCAAAGATAGACCTCAGATCAGGTTATCATCCGTTTAGAGTCAGAGATAGTGACATTCCGAAGACAGCCTTCAGAACTCGGTATGGTCATTACGAATTTGTAGTTATGTCATTTGGACTAACCAATGCTCCTGCAGCTTTCATGGATTTGATGAACAGAGTGTTCAAGCAGTACTTGGACTTGTTCGTTATCGTCTTTATTGATGATATCCTCATTTACTCTAGGAATGAGGAAGAACATGCAAGTCATTTGAGAGTTGTTCTGCAAACTCTCAAAGATCACCAGTTATTAGCAAAATTTAACAAGTGCGAGTTTTGGTTACAATCAGCTGCCTTCCTTGGGCATATTGTGTCTAGTGAAAGAATTCGAGTAGATTACCAGAAGATAGAGGTAGTGAAACAATGGCCCAGACCTACCTCTGCTACAGATATCAGAAGTTTCTTGGGTCTAGCGGGCTATTACAGACGGTTTGTGGAAGGATTTTCATCCATAGACTCTCCATTGACTAAGTTAACTCAGAAAAAGGTTAAGTTCCAATGGTCAGATGATTCTGAGAAAAGCTTTGCAGAACTGAAAACTAGGTTGACTACAGCTCCTGTCTTGACTCTACCAGAGGGTTCATATAGTTATGTGATCTATTGTGATGCATCCAGGGTTGGCCTAGGTTGTGTGTTGATGCAACGAGGTAAGGTTATAGCTTATGCTTCCAGACAACTTAAGGTACATGAGAAGAATTATCCGACTCATGACCTCGAGCTTGCAGCAGTGGTGTTTGCACTCAAGATTTGGAGACATTACTTGTATGGTGTTCATGTAGATGTGTTCACAGACCATAAGAGCCTTCAGTATGTATTCACCCAAAAGGAGTTGAATCTTTGCCAGATGAGGTGGCTTGAGTTCCTCAAAGATTATGATATGAGTGTGCATTACCATCCGGGTAAGGGGAATGTAGTAGCAGATTATCCATGGGTAGTGTAGCACATGTTGAGGAATAAATGAGAGAGCTAGCAAAGGATGTTCACAGACTTGCTCGCCTAGGAGTTCGTCTTATGAGCATATCAGCTGGTGGTGTAACGGTTCAGAATGGGGCAGAATCTTCTTTGGTAGTAGAGGTTAAGGAAAAGCAAGATAGTGATCCAATCTTGCTTGAACTTAAGGGTGCAGCCCACAATCAGAGAGTGGAGGTTTTCTCCCAAGGGGGAGATGGTGTACTTCTCTATCAAGGTAGATTGTGTGTTCCTGATGTGGGTGAATTGAGACAACATATTCTTGCAGAAGCCCACAATTCCAGATATTCTATTCATCCAGGCGCCACTAAGATGTACCGTGATTTGCGGGAAGTCTATTGGTGGAATGGTATGAAAAGAGATATAGCAGACTTTGTGGCTAAGTGCCCCAATTGCTAGCAAGTCAAGGTAGAACATCAGAAACCAGGAGGTATGACTCAAGAGATTGACATTCCTACTTGGAAGTGGGAAGTGATCAACATGGACTTCATCACAGGTTTACCTCGTACTCGCAGACAACATGACTCCATTTGGGTGATTGTTGATAGGGTTACTAAGTCTTCTCGCTTTTTGGCGGTCAAGACTACAGATTCGGCGGAGGATTACGCCAAGCTTTACATTAATGAGATTGTGAGGTTGCATGGAGTTCCTTTGTCTATCATCTCAGATAGAGGTCCTCAGTTTACATCTCATTTCTGGAAGTCATTTCAGAAAGGTCTTGGTACTCAGGTTAATCTTAGCACAGCATTTCATCCACAGACGGATGGTCAGGCAGAGCGTACCATTCAGACCTTAGAGGACATGTTGAGAGCTTGTGTGATCGACTTCAAGGGTAGTTGGGATGATCACCTTCCTCTAATAGAGTTCGCCTACAACAATAGCTACCATTCCAGCATTCAGATGGCCCCTTATGAGGCATTGTATGGGCGTAGATGTAGATCTCCAGTTGGTTGGTTTGAAGTAGGTGAAGCAGCCTTGATAGGACCAGATTCGGTCCTTGATGCTATGGAGAAAGTGCAACTCATTAGAGATAGACTTAAGACTGCTCAGAGTCGCCAGAAGTCTTATGCAGATGTGAGAAGAAGGGAACTAGAGTTCCAAGTTGATGATTGGGTTTTCCTGAAAGTGTCACCCATGAAGGGGGTGATGAGATTTGGCAAGAAAGGAAAGCTCAGTCCCAGATATGTAGGCCCTTACCGGATCTTGAAAAGGATTGGTAAAGTGGCTTATGAGTTAGAGTTGCCAGCAGACTTAGCAGCAGTGCATCCAGTCTTTCACATTTCTCTTTTGAAGAAGTGTGTGGGTGATCCAGCATCCATAGTGCCATTAGAGAGTGTGGCCGTGAAAGATAGTCTTTCTTATGAGGATGTACCAGTTGAGATTCTCGATCGTCAGGTTAGAAGGTTGAGAAATAAAGAAGTCGCTTCAGTCAAGGTTTTGTGGAGGAGTCAGTCAGTAGAGGGAGCTACTTGGGAAGCAGAAGCAGCCATGAAGTCCAAGTATCCTCACCTCTTTCCTTCCGATTCCATTCCAGCTTGAGGTAATAGTTCCTCTTCAGTTTTTCAGTCATTCATGCGAAAATTCAGTCTTAGAATCATGTTCCTTCAGTTTGTACTTGCATTTTCAGCGTATTTGCATGTCCTTGGAACTCAGTTCAGTCAGAAATTCAGTTCTCAGTGTTCAGTGGTAGGGATTGCAGCCCTCTCCCTCCATTTCAGCTAGTTTAGTCTTCATTCGAGGACGAATGGTCCCAAGGGGGAGATAATGTAACACCCCGTATTCAAAATAGACAAAAATGCAGATTTTGAGAAGTTGCAGGTGCAACTTACGGTCACCATCCACGGACCGTAGGTCAGACCACGGCCCGTGCTGGTGGTCCGTGGTTCACCACTGCAACCCCTCCCCAAACCAGCTCAGAAATTTGGCTAAGTGTTGACCCACGGCCGGACTTACGGTCCGTAGGTCAGGTCACGGACCGTAGTTCGTGTCCGTGGATCGATGCCCCAAAAGCCCAGCTTCAGTCCCGAACTACGGTTGACCAGCACGGACCGTCATTCGATCCACGGTCCGTAGGTCTGACCGTAGATCGAAGGTTAGCAGCCAGTTAGCTGAAAATTCTGATGGGTCAACTTCAGATGGTCATAACTTTTAGCACAAAATGAATTATGTGTCCCATGACCTATGGTTAGATAGATAATTGAATTATCTTTCCAACGCCACCGAGTTTGCTAAATTCCGACCTCCGAGTAAAAAGTTATGCCCGTTTTAGTGAAGGCCTGTCGGGCAGACTCGACCTACGGACCCAATCGACGGTCCGTGGATTGATTGACGGACCGTAGGTCCAAACCGTCGATCACTCCGACAGCAGTTAATTCAGGGGTCTTTTGGTCTTTTCCTATTTCGTTTAACCCCTAAGATACGTCGTTTAAACCCTAAATCATGAGGTTTTAATCAGTTTAAACCTAGAAACATAACTAGAACTTACCTAAGTCAAATCATTAATCAAACTTAGAAGAATTAGAACGCTAAAAGGAGAAAAGAAGTCAAGAACCCTAGTTCAAGAACGCAGCAAGTTTCCTTTAGTTCCAGCACCAAAATCGAAAGATTTCTCCGTGGAATTCGTCACCAGGTATGTGGGATTTCACTAGTGGGTTCCTTTCGCCCATTAGGTCCCTAGAATTCAGTCAGATTCTTGATTCCATGATTATGAACAGACCTAGGGTTTCTAGAATTATAGCAGATCATCATGAATTAGTTATTTAAATGTTCCAAATCAGATTATCATGTTATTGCTCAGTTTATCGCATGAATTTCAGAACCCTAGCTATGTATTTCTTTAGTTCTTGAATTACACATGCTAGGTCAGATATTTCAGTATTCAGTTTTACATGCCTCAGTTTATGAATGCATCATTATCAGATTAATTGTTGCATTCTCAGTTTGCATGTTCAGTTTCGAGCTATCCAGTATTTACAGAAACTCAGTCATAACCAGTTAACCAGTTAATTCATTGGGAGTAGCATAATACCGAGTTGGACTAGGGTTTCAGCGTACCCATATAGTCCCAGAACTACGAGCCACGTAGGTGTAAGTCCCCTCTGTGGGCAACATCAGTTTAGTGATCACGCCAGCATGCCTCTATACCTCTGGCAGGGTATATTGGGTCCTCTCGATGGGGCGTATACATCGGACTCCACATTTAGCTCATGTGGTTTTATGTCGGTTATTAGTAGCTCCCACAGTTCAGTCAGACTCTATTGCATTGACCATATTTCAGTACAGTCAGTATTCAGTCTCAGCATGTTATAAATTTGGTCATTGCATCAGTTAGCTCAGTATTCAGTATTTTCAGTATCTATATCATGTTCAGATTATTTCATTGCTTTATTGCTTTGTTCAGTTATATGTTCTTTCAGCTTTACTCTATCCTGCATGCTCAGTACCTTTCAAGTACTGACGCATACGTGCGCTACATCTTCTCGTGATGTAGGTTCAGGTTCTCAGTATCCAGATCACGCTTAGATCGGTTCCCGATCTCCAGTTCAGCAGAATCAGTGGTGAGTCCTCATTCTCCGAGGACAATAGTCATGAGTTTCTTTTCAGTATTTTTAGTCTTTAGTTTCAGTTTTGCTAGATCTAGTTGGGGCATGTCCCAACATTTCTAGTCAGTTTAGAGGCTTATTTCAGACATAGTTAGATTCAGCTTAGTATTTTGAGTTTGATATTTCTTTTGTATTAAACTCTCAGATTTGATATATTCAGTTATAGTATATGGGTATTCCCCATCTTTTTAGATTTATTTATGATTTAGATTCCGCATCAGTTTATTATTTTTAGTATGCTCATGATCATGCTAGCAGGGTTAGCTTGGGATCACTTGTGGTCCTAGGTCCCGTGTCCATGTCTCGGGGGTAGCTCGGGGCGTGACATATATGGTCATTCCATAATTCTTAACCTAATCACTTTTATTACAATTTTAGCCGCTTCTTTACCCCACCTTAAACTCAATTTAAGATCAAATTTTGGACCCATTTTCTTACAATACTCAGCCCATATGTGTTCATATCATCCCAACTTCACATCAACTGATCCAATAAACCGACCCAACCCACCTTTTCTCTTAGAAAGACCCAACGTTAACATAGCAGAAATGGCGTCTTCACCATCAAACGACAACAAGATGCACAATAGCGTCAAACACTCAGCCATGGCACAGAGACAAACGACGTGAGACGCATACGATACAGTACGTAGTACACCTCTTGTCATTTTCCTCACATCCCTCGACAAGTAGTACAATTCCAACAACTCCTTAGCCTTAACCAGAGAGAAATAATTCAAATTTCACCCAAAATCCTTATCGTTTAGATAGTAAAAGAGTTTTAGGGTTCGAGTTGTATGGTTTTTGAAGCTTGTGTGCATGGGTGAATCTATGTGGATGGGTGGAGGTGCCACGACACCCAGTGATCTTGGATTTTTTTTTATATATATATGTGTGTGTGTGTTTTGTGTAAAATAATTCAATATATATTAACGTTGCCACCCACTAACCAAACTGCTGAACAGTTCAATTGGCAGAGGAGAGAGCCTCTCATACACCTAGCGGCAGGTTCGAATCTCGCTGGCAGTATTTATTTTTTGGCTTGCTGCCCCTTTTTTTCTTTTCTTTACTTTTTTTCCCTTTTTTTTCATTAATGAATGGCGTTAATTTTTTTTATCTTCCATTTATGTTTATTTATTTACTATTATTTATTAATTCAATTTGATTCCCTTTTACAATTAATTTTAAGTTTTTTTTTACTTTCTCTTTCACTAATTATTAATCTCTTGATATGAGTGTTACTTGCTTATTCTTTATCAAATAATGAGTACTGAATTATGAACGTCAAATAAATATTATGAAGAATATATTTAAATAGTAGTTTTCAAAATATATAAGTTTCAAAAATGATGAATATTATTACTAGAGTTTTTTATTTTATTTTAAAGGTTCTTTCGATCTTCACCGACGTTCTTGCTAAGTAAGATGACTAGGCTGAGACTACAATTTTTATTTTTACCTACTATATATCTCCAACAACACATAAAATCAATGGAGTATGAATATATTAAGTTAATACTATTAAATGATTTATACAAACTCAAATTTTAATGTGAATTTTTTTTCTCAAAGTTTCAGCAAATAAGCATCTAATTCCAAAAAAGAAATAAAATTGAATTGTTTAGTTATCTCTTATCTCAGAATATTTAAAAGAAAATATTACTAACATGCATGTTTGATTGATTTGTTTATAAAAATCGAAATAAAGAATAATAACCCAAATTGTAATCCAAATTAAAGCAACCGATTCTTTTATCTTAAATGATGTGGCACCCACAACCTCCAAATCCTAGATCCGCCTCTGCTTGTGTGGGCCTTGAGATGCATCTTACATGAGGTGTTTGAATCTATGTGTTGTCTTTAATCTTCATCTTATTTCTTCGAGATTGGTAGTGTGTGTTTGGTTTTTAGAATGATTCAGTTCCTGTTTAAACCCATTTCTCTGTTTATGGTCTTGTGGCTGTCGTGCTCGCCTTAAGTTTGTTTCATTCACCTTTTAATCATGTTGTTTTGCTATAAATATTATTGTACAATCACGGTAACACTAGGATATTATCGAAAGCTTGAGGTGTGTAAGTCACCGTCCTTAAGGATATTTCACCTGTACGATGTATCCCCAGGATTCAACTAGCTCTTCTAGTATAAAGTAGGAGCAGGAACAACAAAGTTTTTAGAATAATAAAACCCAACAATAGAAGGAAGAGGAGATGAAGAAATGATTTTCTCATATGTCTTGTATAAAGCTACTATATGACCAACATATATATAATGGAGAAGAAGCTGCCAACGGATACAAAGTTATCACAAAATGAATTGAATACCAATTGAGGTAGAAATTGATTGCAGAAGTAATGGTCATATTTGACAAAGTTGGTAACAACTATACGTTAGGCAACGGTAAGGCAACATTAATGTATATCCATTTTGAGATAAATTATTATTATTGTTTTGACAACTATCCCCCACATATCTCAAAATGAATATTACATTTTTGCTGGGTTTTCTCAATGAGAATAATGCGTCGAATCTGGTGTCTCTTGGATAAAATAAGATTAAACTTATAGAACAGTTGGTGAAGTTTAGAACTTCTATGAACCAAAATTCTTTTATAAGTGCAGTGTCTTATCTATCACATCATGCCTCCACATACTTTGTTGTTCATCGCGGTATTGCGCCAATAGGCCATGCGCGTGCTTGATATTCATGAATGTTCTAGAAGTTTGTCACAATTTCATAGGAGCAGCCCCACTCCACACTCATGTAGGTCCATTCATCAAATGTATTCTGTAGAGCAATACACCACCTATAAAGGATATGAATTGGATTAATATTTTAATCAACCTCGCTTTGCCTTGCAGTACTCTTGCACTATGTTCACACACCATAGAAATGGACATATTTTATAGTGCACCTTATAATCAACTAATGACTTGTTATTACCCATATGAACCTAATTCATGGGATCTCCAATCACATAGGTTGGATTAACATCATTGTCGATTTTCTCAGTTGACAAAAGTCCCATTCCCCTCGATGTTTTAGATATCACTCTCCTTTGCAAAGGTTTAGTCAGAGGATCGGCCAAATTCATTTCTGACTTCACATAGTCTATGGAAATTATTCCATCTCTTAGCATAAGATTATCACGTTATGTCTCAAATATATATGTCTATTTTTTTAATTGAAAGATTTATTTTTTGCTACAACTATCGCTTCTTGGCAATCACAATGTATTGATACAGAAGGTTTTGGTTTTATTCCAATAGGAACACTCGCTAAGAAGTTTCTCAACCACTCTACCTCATTAACACCTAACTCTAATGCAACAAATTTAGATTTCATAGTTGATCTAGCAATTATGGTCTGTTTAGATGATTTCCATGTTATAGCACCCCCACCAAGGGAAAACATATAACCACTAGTGGATTTTGTCTCATCTGAATCAGAGATCCAGTTAGCATCACTGTATCCTTCTAGTACAGAGGGAGATCCACTATATTTAATACCATAATTCATGGTACCTCTCAAATATTTCAATAGTCTTACCACTGCATTCCAATGATCATTATAGGATTATGAGTATATCTACTCAATCTACACACAACATAAGCTATATCAGGTCTAGTAAAATTCATCAAATGCATTAGACTACCAATTATTTGAGCATATTTATTTTGAGAAATAGCTTCTCCAAGATACATTTTCAATTGATTATTAGCATCAAAATGAGTGCTCACATATACCACATCAAACTTTTCAATCTTTTTAAGAATTTTTTCCACATAATGTCCTTGAGAAAAAATTAAATCATCATTGTCTCTAATTATTTTCATACCCAAAATAACACTTGCTTCTCCCATGTCTTTCATGTCAAAATAGATGATATAAAAGTTTTGGTCTTAAGTATGTAGAACTAAAAATAGGCATGTCATCCATATAAAGACATATATTTACACTGACGTATAAACAAATTTATGTACTTCAAGATACGTAAAATCATTATTTAACAAAACTTGATAAAATTTCTCATTCCATTGCTTGGGAGCTTGTTTTTAGACCATATAAAGATTTGATTAATTTACAAACTTTATTTTCTTGACCTTTCACTACACAACCTTCAGGTTGGTCCATATATATTTCCTCTTCTAAATCACCATTTAAAATGCAGTTTTGACTTTCAGTTGATGAATAAATAATTTATGAATAGATGCCAAAGCAAACAAAACACGAATAAAGGAGATTCTAGTCACAGGAGCATAAGTATCAAAGTAATCAACATTTTGTTTTTGAGTAAATCCTTTAGCAACAAGTCTAGCTTTGAACTTATCAATAGAACCATCAGGAAAATATTTTCTTCTGAAAATCCATTTACAACCAATGGATTTAGTTCCCGGGGTTGAATCAACTAACTTCCAAGTATTATTTTGTAAAATGATATTTATTTTCGATTTAATGGCTTCTTTCCAATGAGGTGCATAAGGAGAAGAAACTGCTTCAAAAAAAAGTTAAAGGATCATTATCAACAATAATTATAAAAATCATTACCAAAAGATTTTTCTATCCTTGACCTTTTACTTCTCCTCAATTCCTCACTTTCAGAAACATCTTGAAAAATTGGAACACTAGAATCATTGTCATGTAGAAAAGTAGATTCATGAGAGTTATTATCACGTTTTAAATGAAAGCTATTTTCAAAAAAACTCGGCATTTTTTGTTTCAACTATTGTATTGTGTTCAGTCACATCACTATTGATAACAAGAAATCTATATGCAACACTATTATTAGAATAACCAATGAACATACAATTAGAAGTCTTGGACCCAATTTTCCTTTTCTTAGGGTCATGCAACATAACCGTGGCAAGGCATCCCACACTTTCAAGTATTTCAAATTAGGGGGATAGCCCTCTATAATTCATAAGGGGTTTTTTCATTTTTCTTGTAAAGAATTCTATTTTGTAAATGACAAGCAGATAGAATAGCTTCACCCCAAAGATAATCAGATGCACAAGAACTAACAAGCATACAATTCATCATTTCTTTTAAGGTCCTATTTTTCCTTTCAACTACTCCATTTGATTCGGGTGAGTATGGAGGAGTAACTTCATGAATAATTCCTTTTTTTTCACAAAAATCATTAAGAAAAATATATTCGCCACCTCTATCAAATCTTGCTCTTTTAATCTTCCTACTCAATTGATTTTTTACTTCTGATTTATATGATAAAAACATTTCAAAAGCCTCATCTTTATTTCTCAACAAATATACTCTTGTAGATCTAGAAAAATCATCGATAAATGTGACATAATATCTTTTACCACCTCTAGTCATAGTTTGTTTCAATTCTCCCAAATCAGTTTGCATTAAATCCAATAAATTGGTTTCTCTAAAAGTAGAAGCATGAGACTTTTTAAATTGTTTAGCCTCGGCATAAATTTCACACTTATCAATACTTGAAAAATTAACATTATCAATAAGGCCGTCAGAATGCATTTTCTTAATATAAGATAAACTAACATGTCCACGTCTAGCATGCCATAAATCAAAAGAATCAATCAAATAAGCAGAAGTACTAGCATTTTCATTTATAACATTTAGTACAAAAAAATCATGGGTACACAATCCTTTGCCCATGAAACTATTATTTTTTGTTAAAATGACTTTATTTGTCTCAAAGAAAACCTTTACTCGAGCTTTTCCTAATAAACCCACAAAAATCAAATTGGCTCGAATATTAGGAACATGCAACACTTCAGTTAAGACTAAAGATTTTCCGGATGTGAGTTTAAGAGGAACTTTACCTTTTCCAAGAACTTGAGTGGTTCTTGAATCACCAAGATATACAAGTTCTTCTTCTTTATTGACTTCAGTGTAAGACAAATTAATTTTATTAGCACAAATATGTCTAGTAGCACCAAAATCTATCACCCAATCACTCACATAGGCCACAATATTTACTTGGGAAACGATCGCAACAAAAATATCCTCCGTTTTTTCCAAATTAGTTTTTGCCTTATCAAGATTGTGAATTTTTTCAATTCTTTTCAAAATGGTTTTATAAAAAGTTTTGGACTTGTAACTAAGTTTCATTTCATCAAAATGAGTAGAGACATTAGTAGAATTACATGCCTTATCAACATAGTTCTAAAGGTTGAGTAATTTGGTGGAAATAATTATAATTGAAACTATAATAAAAATAGAACCACCATTACCAAAAAAATTACTGAATAACCAAGACTTGAAGTCAACACAATCAGCGTAACCACGCCACTACTCTTGTACGTTGCACTCTTTCCGTGATTCATGACAACAATATGTAATATCCTTAAGATTGTTGTAAATCTTGTTGTAGAATCACGGAAACACTAGGATATTCTTGAAAGCTTGAGGCGTGTAAGTCACTGTCCTTGAGGATATTTCACCTGTAAGGTGTATCCCCCAGGATTCAACAAGCTCTTCTAGTATAAATTAGGAGAAGGAACAGAAACAATTTTTAGAATAATAAAACCCAACAATAGAAGGAAGAGGAGATGAAGAAATGATTTTCTCATATATTGTGTATAAAGCCACTATATGACCAAAAAGGACAAATATACCCCTGAACTATCGTAAATGATATGCAAATATCTTTCGTTATACTTTTGGGACATTGGTGCCGCTGCAATCCAAAAACTAGAGCATATATACCCTTTATAATAACAGACATACATGTGTCACAATCCTATCCACTGACCCGACATTTATTAAATATCAGATCGATGGACAAGATTACGCCACGTGTCCCTATATAGTCTTCCGTTAGAGTGAAGGGCATATATGCTCTAGTTTTTGGACGACAAGGGCACCAATGTCTCAAAAGTATGACGGAGGGTATCTACAGACCATTTTCGATAGTTCAGGATATATTTGTCCTTTTCCAACATATATATATATATATATATATAATGGAGAAGAAGTTGCCAATGGATACAAAGTTATCACAAAATGAATTGAATACCAATTGAAGTGGAAATTGATTGCAGAAGTAACAGTCATATTTGACAAAATTGGTAACAACTATACGTTAGGCAACGGTAAGGCAACATTAATGTATATCCATTTTGAGATAAATTATTATTATTGTTTTGACAACATTTTTATCCTTATTTGTTAAAATAATTTTCATGTTCTGTTATGAGCTTGAGCGTGTCAAAGGAGCTACTCCAGCGTTCTTACTTATTTTTTCGTGTTAGGTTAGTTAGCCTTTATCCATATCAGTATGTATAGGTTTATTTTAATTTGTTATAGTCGCCTTGTATTATGAATGAATTCCTTTTGATATAAGAGCCATGTTCTGATTCTTCCACATTTCTGCCTATTTTATTTGTTTTCTACTATTAGATGTCATCCATGTCTAGTTTAAATATGTTGTTTTTTATTAGGAGTGTTGATGAGTCCATGATTTGGACTCATTTAAGGCTTAATTTTAATAGATTTAATGTCCTCGAATGCACATTTTGTCTCAATAACTGATATAAATCCTTGAATTTCAGGTATTTGAAAAAACAAAGAAAAGAAGGCCTGAGGATCGCCTAAACCATTGGGCGAGTCGTCGAATGGCCTTGATCTCGCCTAATGTTCCGGTGTGCCAAGCCCTGAAGGAGAAAATCAAGTCGGCGATAAAAAGGAGCAGTCGGCGAGTCATCGAACAGTTCCGCGATGTAGTGCCTTATCGCCCAAAGTTACCGAACCTCAAGGATACTGAAGGCAAAAACAAAAGGCGATACAAATGACCAAAGGGCGGATCACTGAGTGGATCGGTGATCCCGACTAACTGTGAAAAGAGATTTTATAGGGAATCATATTATTATTCAGTTTTTGATGTTTAGAAATTAGGACTGAGTTTGAGAGACATTTTTCCCTTATCTTTGGAGAATTTGAAGATTTTCATTTTTAAGAAATTGGAAGTGGGTATTGAAGATTCTTTATCTTAGACGTGTGTAAAGACCATATCAATCGTACCCACTTGATGGAAACACTTTTTGGTATCGATTTCTATCTCTTTACTATGTCTAGCTGAAACCCCAATTCTTGGGGTGTGATTATGTGAATATAGGTTGAAATTACTGCTGGGTATTGCTAATTGATTGTTTATTCGTTGTTTAAAGAGCATTTCATTCAGTGGTTGTGTTTGAATTTAATGGGATTGTAGTTGCAAATACAATTTTAACTTCGTGTTTTTGGTTTGCTCGAGAGAGAGAGGTCGTAAAACCAAAACTACTGAATCGATGGTTTGTGGTTATTGGATTGTCATGGATTCAGCTCGAGAGAGTGAATCTTAAACCCTCTCCCACACATTAAGCTCGAGAGAGTGAATGGAATAAGGCGAAGGCTATGCTTCATTGCCCCTTATTGGTGTTCGAGAGAAACCGATTTGATTCGGGGTAAATTGTTCGAGAGAAAGTTTACCCCTATTATAGTCTAGCTTAGTTACCAATTTACAGGGATTTACTATCATTAGAAATTACCCGATTGTTTACTTTAGCCCATAATCCTATCACATCCCAAGAATCCCGTCTCCATATTGGTATTTTCGTTCTTAGTTGTCATTTTAATTGATAACTGGTTACAAAACCCCCTTTTTGATACTTGACACTTGTGTCACCCTTTAATTTATCATGCTTTTATTCGTAAATGTTTATAGCTATAATTGACTTGAACACATTTATGCTTTTCTATTGATTCTCAATTACGAACCGCTCCGTTGGGACTCGACCCTAACTCACTAGTTGGGTTATATTACTACTCACGATCGTTGGCACTTGAACTGGAAGTAGTGTCCTGATATTTGAAATCAAGTGTGCGTACTGTAATTCCTCTTCATTTTTAGCATGTTTCAACAATTGTGAAGTAATATATTGTTCCTTTGCTTATTTTAGTGATTGCTGGCTCATTTCTTTCTTCTTTTTACATTCTTGATTCAATGCTATAGTAGTTAAAGCTCGTTGGAGTCTTTGGGGTTTTAAGATTGCTTTTGTTCAAATATGTGTTTCGCCCTAGGAGGCATTTGCTTGGCATGAACTTTGCATTTTATATTGGATTAGTAAGTCGTGTTATCTAGGAAATATATGTTTTCAAGTTCAAATTAGATTAGTTATTGCTTCCTTTAATGTGTTCCATTTCTTTCAAGTGTTGGAATTTGTCAAAACTTTGTTTTCCAGTAACCTATTTATGCCTAGGAAAGTTTAGTCAACTGGACTTTGATTTAGTAGCATGGTTTTGTTTTATATAAGTATATAATAACATTAACTGATAAGTTGTATTGTTGCTATGCCATCAATGTGTTTGGTTTCTTTATTAATTAGTTTAGTTTTATTTCTAAGTTTCATTGTTTGAATGTGTTAACCCTTTTCATTTCTTCTTGTTTTCATGTCGTTTCTTCTTGTTTTCATGTGATTTCAAGTGTATTCATCGAACTCCATTGCCTTCTTTTCTTTTTCGTTCCAAATGGGCCATGGAAGCCTAATTGCATCTTTTCTAGAGTCATACTTAAATTCGGGTCCCAATGGACTTATACGTGAAACAAGAGAAGCAGGTGTACATGTTGTTGAATGCATATGACAGAGTCTCCAAAAGCCCAAAATGGGATGTATCAATATACAGGCCAAAATGCGGTAATACAGGTCTCGTCAATTAAAAAAAGAGTTGTATACACTAAATATACATCAGATACATAGGAAAAAAGGGGCAGTATACGCTGGTATCCATGTCTGTATACACAGTAATCCAGAAGCGACAATGGGCCAATAGCCCAAATTTTGTTTTAGTGCAACATCCAAAATGGGTAAAATATCAGGTTGAAGAAGAAGTAAATGGGCTGAAACCCATTTAGATATCGGCCAGATGTGGGCTAAAAGCTCAACAGATTTGAATTTGGGCAAGGGCCCAAATTTGAATTGAACTTACAAAAATGACTATATTTATAGGGTTATTAAAGTTCAATAGCTATAAGTATGTTATTTACAAAAATGACTACAATTTATGTCTTTTTCTAGCTGTATTATACGTTTTTTTATTTTTCTATTTATATACTGATACAATTTTAATTACAATAAATTAAATAAGGAAAATGTATTAATTGTACAAATTCAAATTGGTATTTCTATTTATAAAACTTAAAGTATTAATATATCAAGGACACAAGTATTTATAAAAACTTAATGTATTAAAGTATAACAATTTAGCATATGAACATGACAATTTGAAAAATGAATACATTCTTGTTAAACAAAAAATGAATACACCAGTATAGTATGCTTATGAATACATTGTTGTTAAGCAAAATATGGATACACTAAACAATTCAGAAAAAAAAGAAAACGAAAAATAATAGAATGTGTAGGTATCAAAGTGTATAAATATTCGAATTATATAAAAAATTAAAAAAGCCAACAAACATCAATCTTTTGTTAGTCATATTTTTCTTGTAATACTTGAGGCTAGGGCTGTACATGACCGGGTTGGTTCGGGTTTTTCAAATACCAAACCAAATCATTGTGTCAAACTTTCAAGTTTTTAAATCAAACCAAACTAATAAACCTCGATTTTTCCAGGTTTTTGAATTTTTCTGGTAAAGTATGCATACAAACATATAATTAACTTGTGCTCCAAAGATTTCTTTAGTCCAACCAAAATACAATTATCTAAGGTGTTTCTAAAGAAAATAACACAAAATATGAGATGAGTGATGACACTAAAATATTTAGTAGAAAATACTAATGAAATCATCATATAAAATAAATATTGCAAAGTCATAATGAAAATGATCATAATTCAAAAGTACTAAATGTAACGACCGGGTTTCGTCGTTATAGAAAAGCCAACGAAGAAAAATTTTGGGTCGAAAAACTTTTTTGTAGTAACTTGAAATTTTTCAACCTAGTCCATATTCGGATGAAATCAGAGTCATTAAGATGTAGGGAAATCTGGTAACAATAGGGTGATTTAATTATGATTTTTGATTGCATGAGTAGATACATAAGTCATTAAGGAACCAATAAGACTTTACAGAATTGAATTCACGCGAGTAGAATTTTTGAAATTGATCTTAGCGTGAATGGGTAATGTTTGAGTGTCGTTGGTTAAAGGCGTGTTGTGAATTGTGGGTGTTGAAATTATTAAAATAGCTCACTGGTTCCGTGAAAGCCGCTGAGGTGGGATTTCTGCCGCTAGGGCGGGACCGCTGTAGTGGGGTGAGGACCGCTGTGGCGGGCCAGACGAGACTTAAAGTAGTAAATAAACCCCAAAAATATTTTATTTTGCAATTTTTGAATTTGAGAGCTAAAGAACGAACCCAAGTATTTTCTTGACGGTTTTCCACCATTCTTGAGGCTAAAGGTAAGATTTTAACTCCTCGAATCCGTTTTTCAATCCGTAGAACATAATCTAATAAGTAATTATCGATGTGGGAGGGTTTTGATCTAGAATCTATGGTGGAAACAACCCTAACTTGGGTACTTGGGATCATGGGTTTGATTTGGGTTGATAGGATTGTTAGTAATTCGGGCAATTAGTTGTTATTTATTGATTCTCGTGTTATAATGATTGCTTGTAGACCAAGAACAAGTGGAACGAATTCGGAAAGGTAAGGATCAAGTTTCTTAGGGTTTCAAGCTTGTTTCGAGGTAGGTGATGATTGTGATTCGATGATTGTGTGATGTATGTTTTGTCTTGCTTCATTATAATACATGTATGTATGTGGATGTTGCATTATTGATCACACTTGTTGTAAATGAGGATATATGATTAATGAATGCAATGAATCATGACTTGATTATATGATTATGAGAATGTACTTGTGATTGCGATTGTGGCTTGTTGAATGGATCGGGTGTTGCATTTCGACACACTTACTTGGATCGGTTGCCATGCTTTGGCATAATTATCGTATCGTTTGCCACGTTTCGGCATAAACATTGGATCGGGTACCACGTTCTGGTATGTTAATTATTTGGGTTTGGGTTCTATGAGAGGACCAATGACTTGTCATAATTGTGTATCTTGAGAAATATGAAGTTGTTCGTTGTTCGTAAATGTTGATAATATTGTATATGTTCGATATATGCATGTGATTATATTATTGCATTGATTTATGTATGTTACACTTAGTGGGATAGCCGTGTGATCCTACCAGTACACTGTGGTTGTGTATTGATACTGCATTTGCTCTTTCTTCGTTGAGTATAGGGCATCTTCAGGAGGCTATTGATAGACTTGCTTAGAAGATCAGTGATCGCCCCATCGAATTCAAGGGTGAGCCAGTTCTTCCATGCTGCCATGAGTTCTCCTTTCGTCTATGTGCACATTTTGGACTTAGAGTTTACTAATTAGTTATTAGTTCATTAACTTGGGGTTGTGACCTTTCTTGTTAGATGATCTTGTTAAATATTTTGGTACATTGACTTTCAGGTTCTATGTGTATTTTTCTGTATTGTTTAGTTGTTAGATCTTTTGGAAGTTTATGGGCACCTCAGTCTTTAGCTATTTAACTTGCTTTCGTAACTTAAATGCTTTAGTTTTTGGTTTAGTTGCTCGGTTTGGTTTGTAGTAGTGGTTCTCCCATCGAAGGGTAAGTGTGAGTGCCAATCACGACGGTATGTGTCATGACAAAGTTGGTATTGGAGCTTAGTTTCATTGATCTCGATGTACCAAAACGGAGACTGTTGTACTTTCCTTCGAGAGCCTATAGGACTTTAGGAAATCTCTTTATTTTCTCTTGTCTCCTTTCGTGCTATAACTTGATTCCAATTGGTATCTGTCGATTCGAATTGGTATCTAACCTACTTCACTCTTCTGTTCACAGATGGTTAACACTAGATTCAATGACGTCAGGCTCGTAGCTCCCGTCAATGCTCTAGTTAAGGAATTTGCGACGAGAGGTCGCGGTCGAGGCAGGTGTAAAGAAAGAGCTAGGGGTAGAGGCCAAGGAAGAGTGGCGCCTATTAAAGATGGGGTACCGGTCGAAAATGCTCTAAAAAATGAGGCCCCTCCTGTGCATCATGAAGAGATATAGGAGAATGTTGAGGTTGAAAATGTTGAGAAGGTTGGACAAGATGAGGAGGTGCAGGCTCAGACTACCGGTGTTTCTCCCATAGACGCAGTGTTAGCTCAACAAATCATGTCATTCTTAAAAGGGTTGGTTGGTCCTGGAGTGTTTCCTTTTGTTCAAGCAACTCAAGCTCCCGCCAATCCTTCTATTGTTGTCACTACGCCCAAGGTGGGTGGGAATGTAGGTAATGATGCTTTCTTCCGTCCTTTGTTGGGTTCTGTTATGACTGGTAATGAGCATGAAATATTGACTAAGTTTTTGAAACTAAAGCCTCTTGTATTTCTTGGTTCTGAGAGTGTGGATGCTTATGAGTTTATCTTAGACTTCTATGAGAGGCTTCATAAGTTGGGAATTGTCAATCTGTATGGGGTTGAGTTTGTGACTTTTCAGCTTCAAGGTGAGGTCAAGCAGTGGTGGAGAGCTTATATGGAATGCAGATCTTCAGTTTTACCTCCACTTTCTTGAACTCAGTTTCATGCCCTATTTTTAGAGAAATTTGTGCCTAGGAATTTGAGGGATCGCAATAAGGATGAGTTTATGGCTTTGGAACAAGGTGGTATGTCTGTGACTGCTTATGAGGCCAAGTTTCATGCTTTGTCTAGATATGCTACTTAATTGGTGACTACTGAGGAATAGAGGATCCATTTATTTATTAAGGGACTAAATTCTGAGTCGCAAGTATTATCTATTTATATGACCTCTACAGGGAGGAGCTTTAATGAGGTAACATACTTTGTAATGAAAGTGGAGGGGGTGAGGCGAGATGGTCAGGCTAAGGCATTGGCTAAAAGGGTCAAGAACTCAGGTAACTTTTAGTCTGCTTACTCCAGGAGGTCCGGAAGGTCAACGCTTGCAGCCAAGCCAATTTAGTCCGTTATGCCCGCCTCTACATGTAATTACTCGGGAACTCCACCTCATAATTTGATTCAGGATAGCCAGGGAGTCGCACCTTCAACAGAAAACCGACCATCTTTTGATCGTACATGTTACAACTGTGGCGAACCTGAACATATGAGGAGAGATTGTCCCCACCCACATGTGTTAGATTCTGCGTAGCAGCAGACTAGAGCAATGGTACACGCGGGAAATGATAATAATGGTCAAGGGCGTCCACAAGGTGTTCAAGGAGGTAATCAGCGAGACCGTGGAGGTAGAGAAAATGGTAACACAGGCAGGGGTAATGTGTAACCAGGCAGGGAAGTGGCTCGTCAAGATGATAGAGCTAAGTGTTATGCTTTTTCGGCAATAATGAGGCAGATGCATCTGAGATAGTGATCACATGTACTATTCTTGTTTTTGACCGGATGACAAATGTGTTATTTGATACGGGTTCTACTTATTCATATGTATCCATGTGATTTTCCTTAGAATTTGCTATGATTTGTGAAATACTTGATGCCCCCATCCATGTTTCTACCCTAGTTGGAAAGTCTGTCATAGTCACCCATGTCTATCGTGCTTGTCCTATTTAGTTTATGGGTCTCCAGACTTGGGCTGATTTGGTAATTTTAGATATGACTAACTTTGATATAATCTTAGACATGACTTGGTTGTCCCCCTATTATGCCGTGCTTAATTGTAATACTAAGTCTGTAACTCTAGAAATTTCGGGAAGGGAAAAATTAGAGTGGGAATGGGTGTACAAGCCTAAGAAAGCGAAGATCATATCCTCCATTCGGGCTAGAAAATTGGTAGGGCAGGGTTGTTTGGCGTATTTGACTCATATTAAGGATGCTGAGGTTGAGACTCCATCTATTGAGTCTATTCCTGTGGTGTCAAAATTTAGAGAAGTGTTTCCTAATGACTTGCCTGGTATGCCTCCGGATAGAGATATAGATTTCTGCATTGATTTAGAACCCGGTACCCTCCCCATTTCTATCCCTCCATATCCCATGGCTCTAGCAGAATTAAGAGAGCCTACGACTCAAATCCAAGAGCTTCTTGATAAGAAATTTATTCATCCTAGTGCTTCCCCATGGGGTGCTCGAGTTTTGTTTGTTAAGAAAAAAAATGGTAGTATGAGAATGTGTATAGATTATCGGCAATTGAATAGGGTCACTATTCAAAACAAATATTTTTTTCCTCGAATATATGATTTTTTTGACCAATTGCAAGGTGCATCAGTTTTCTCCACAATTGATCTAAGGTCTGGCTACCATCAGTTGAATTAGGCTTGAGGATGTGCCCAAGATAGCATTTAGAACCCGCTATGGGCACTACGAGTTTCTAGTTATGTCCTTTGGTTTGACTAATGCGCCTACAACTTTCATTAGTTTGATGAATGAGGTGTTCAAGACATTTCTTGATTCATTCCTCATAGTCTTTATTGATTATATTTTGGTCTATTCAAAAAGTGAGGAAAAGAATGCCGACCATGTTCGTATTGTTCTAGGTGTTCTTGGGAAACAAAGGTTGTATGCTAAATTCTCTAAGTGTGAATTTTGGTTGACTTCTGTTGCATTTATGGGACATGTAGTTTCAAAAGAAGGGGTAATGGTAGATCCTCAAAAGATTGAGGAGGTTAAGAATTGGGTTCGGCCTAGCTCTGTGACTGAAGTTAGGAGTTTTGTGGGGCTTACTAGCTACTATCGTCAATTTGTGAAGAACTTTGCTTCTATTGCCACTCACTTAATTAATTTGACCAAAAAGGAGATACCATTTGAATGGACTGTAAAATGTGAGGATAGCTTCCAAAAGCTCAAGACTCTCTTGACCAACGCACGGTCCGCACTTATCCTAGCATTACTGGTTGAATGTAAAGATTTTATTGTTTATTGTGATGCTTCACATTCTGGTTAGGTGTTGTGTTGATGCAGGATAAGAAAGTTATAGCTTATGCCTCGCATCAATTGAAGGTGCATGAGAGGAATTATTCAACACATGATTTGGAGTTGGTAGCGGTAGTGTTTGCTCTTAAGATCTGGCGGCATTATCTCTATGGTGTTAAGTGTGAGGTGTTTACTGATCATCGTAGTTTGCAACATGTATTCACTCAAAATGATCTGAATTTGAGACAGCGAAGGTGGATGGAGTTACTTAAAGAACACTACAAGAAAAATAGCTAATAGGGACGGAAAAAATGGTCCCTAAAAGTCTAATTCCGGTCCCTAAAAGTCAATAGAGACGAGTAGAATCTGGTCGCCACTCGTCCCTAAAAGCTTCGCCGCTAAAAGCCTTTAGGGACGAGATTTTTTAACTGGTCGTTAAAGACTATTAGCGACATATACAATCCTGGTCCTTAAATGAATTTTAGGGACCATATTAGTGGTCCTTAAAACTACTTTCAGCTGGTCCTAAAGATTCTTTGAAGACCAAAGTTCTGGTCGCTATTCTATATTTATGCACCATAATCTTTGGTCTCTAAATGGAAATGGTCTTTTAAATTCTATTTTCTAAATATATAAAATCAAATGCATAAAGCCAACATTGTTAATAACATACTACTTTCATATACTATAATATTAAATGAGTAACATTGCATTAGTGTCACTGTACGGATACATAGAAAACAATGTATTTTTTTCATAATAGCTCTATCAAAATAATATCTATTTAGTAAACTTGTATGAAGTCTTTAAAAGCTGCATCTCCCACTATATAATCAAGTGTTCAAAACCTGTAAAAAGATATAAAATAAATTTTGTAATGAGAAAACATCACTACTAATTATATAGTAAGCATAGTTTAAAATGAAAGGGGTGATTACCATTCTTCAAAACAAAAAACTCTAAGCAAAAGAATATAGTAAGCATAGTTTTTTAAGAAAAGAAGGGTAATTACCATTCTTCAAAAATAAGAAAGCTAAGGAAATAATCATTAAATAACAAAATTATTTTCTTAACAACAATCTATACTAATGAGACTGAGTTCTGATTGAAGCAAAATATCCCAATTAAATACTCACAATCAATAAATGACATAATAAGATTCTAATTAAAATACAACAATATGGGTTTGATATACCATTTTAACTCTTAGCTATTTGTGCATTTTAAAACTTCACATACAACATATTTTTTAACAGACCATGGTAATCCATTCACTGACATGGAAACTGATATCCAGTGGATTGAATTTTTTCAAACGTTGATATGTGAATCCCATTTGCTACGCCATCATATGGTGTACTTGCTCCCATTTTATCAGTATAAGCAAGTGTTTCTTAGTTGTAATTTTTTTCCCATCTAAAAGGTTTACTACAATATCTGTAACATCTTTCGGTAGCAATTACAATCAAAATTAATGTATTAGATGTTTAACAGCCTTAGCTATGTATAACCCGTATTATCATCAATCATTACAGAATGTTTTTGTTTTCAAAAGCATGGTTACATATATAAATAGTAACATGATCCATTCATTTTTCATTCAACACATAACAATTTAAGCAATATCAAAAGAGTGAATGGACCTTCAGATTTAGCAGATTGGAATTGAGAGGGACAAGCAATAAAAAACTTCTTGCACATAAGAACATACCTGCCATCACAAAAGTGATTTATATTCACCTTCCCTTTAGCATCAGATAATATAAGTTAAATCACCACAACATTGCGTCCATCGCCAACACTCTGTACTCATTACATGAGTGTTTGTGCTTTCCCCAAAGCTTGAACATGAATGTCAACATTCGAGTCTCGTCTTGTATAATTAAAATGACAGATAACATTTAAGTAGTCAGTATGTTATCAGATGCAAAGCAAAACATTTGTTTCAGAAGAGAAATTTATCTACCTCATAAATGTGACAAATTAATAAAACATTAAATTCAACTGAGTTAGCACATGTGAAAAACTTACGTATGCCAGGTGAACCACTTATTCAAGTGTTCATTCTTTAACACTAAAGCACGGTGAAAGGGAAACAAGCATTCCAAAAACTTTCTTAATTACATTATTGGTTTTTATTTCTCTCAAAATATGCCATAACACTGCCCTAGTGTAGACATGAAAATTATAAATTTTATAACAATGTGTAGACATGGAAAAATTGGGCTAGATTATATTAATAATCTAATCAATCTATCCATAATTTTTCTTAACTTATGCAGGTTTCTGGCATTTAACACAAGGCTATACATACTTAAAAGACAGAGGTAAATCAATGTCTTTGCCAAAATAAACTTTCGAAAGGTACTAATGGGTAGAATCAAAGATACAAGATATCAAACAAAGAAATCTTAATGCAAATACAATATGAAGGTGAATCATTTAGTGAAATTACTAAAATGCTATTTATCTAGATGAGCTTCGAAAGGAGAGACATGAAAGCATGACAGAGAGTATAAAAATAAGTTCAGGAAAAAACATGCTTACTACTATTAGGATAAATAATTAATTGATATTGTACTTCCTCGAGATGCATAGAGTTACTGTAGTTTAGGAATAGATGACCAATTGACTTTGTTACAAGCTCACAGCAAGACAAACCTTTGTTTCTGACAGGGAGTACCTCTGTTTTATAGCGTCCAATTGTACCTGACGTCAAACCTAACAGAAAAATTATTGTAATGTATAAAAAAGAAATATTCACAAAACTGCAAGTTCTGATTAAATGAGAGAGAAAACAAATTTCAACATCGTTATAAGCTAAGATAGAGATAAAACTTTGTTAATGAAAGGAGTGAAGAATCTAACATATAATAGATAGTAAACCCTCCTCATTTGCCTTGGACTGACACCGTTTTGTTGCAATATAAGTGTAATTCAAACACATGTGGAGTTAAGAAGTTTAGTTAGTTTCTTATTGAAATAGGGATCTTTTTTCTTTGGCAAACTTGTGTGATAGACCTTATTACTCATAGCATGGTCATGTGACCATTTCAAGTACCTATATGCAACCAATCCCAACATTGTGTTGCTAAAGATAGTAGTGTTTCTATCAATTGCACAATCAGATTATCTATGGGAAACCTTTCTGAATAATCTGATCATACACTACATTATATTAGTTCTGCTTTTCCTTACAATGGAATTTATCCAATAAAGTTGGTATCTGAATCTTTGACCTCACCATTATTAGCTAACCTGTCTATGTGTAAAATTTCAATATTCAAAGTAAAAAAAAAGCTACTAAATTTGCAACTCTTTTACTACATATCAGCTATTAAGAAGATATTGATACCCAAAAACAGAGTTCATAGGTCAGGTTGAGAGACTTAAAAATTTAGAGAATATAACACGTGAGTATACTTTTGACCTACTTAGGTCAACATGAGTTTCCCAAATTTGAATTTCGGTGAATAGTTGTGCAGAAAGCAAAGGATAAAACATAGCTAAATCTAAGGAAAATAAAAAATGAGTTTAAGCAAAGTGAGAGGATGGAAAATAGAAAAATTCAATCTTGAATAGAAAATCAATGAACGCATAATTAGTTGGACCTACCATTCCAGCCACTGAATCAACAAAATGAAAAAATATACAACTTACCAAAAAAAAAGAAACCTTATGCTTAAATTTTCTCAACCACACAAAGTGCTAGAAGTTTATCCATCTAAAAAATCATTTTCTTTTCAAGTTTAAGAGTAAAGTGGATGAATGTCTCTTGAGAGACCTTAATCGAAGGAAAAAGAGAGCTGTGAAAGAATTAGTTACCTATTGTAGAAGAACTCATTGCCGGGAGATCATTAAAATTGCTCTAAACGACAGATCTGAGGATGAATTTTGGAGATTTGAAAAGGACGGGGATCTAGGTCTTCCAAAGAGATGAGAGTAAAGTAAATTTGAGAGACGATTTAATTCTTTCTTCTTCTTTTTTTGCAATATTAAATAGCATTTTAGTCCACTCACATTAGTTAGACTATTTAGGGACCGGAATATTTTCTTTTCAGCGAACAAATTTTGCCACAACTCGAATTAAAATGAAAATACTAAAAAGTAAGGACCGGATGAAAATCTATTCCTAGTAAGTACATTTTTAGGGACTAGATTTTTGACTGGTTGCCACATGTTGGTCTTAAATAAGCCTTTTTCTTGTAGTGGAATATGATGTCACCATTTAATACCATCAGGGTAAGGCTAATGTAGTGGCAGGCGCTTTGACTCGAAAAACGGTGAGTGTGGGTAGTTTAGCTTGCTTAAGTGTAACCAAGCGATCGTTGGCTAAGGAAATTCAGACCTTAGAGTCTAAGTTCATGCAATTGGGCTTCTCAGAAAGAGGTGGAGTGTTAGCTAGCATTGAAGCAAGGGCCACGTTCATTGAAGAGATCAATGCCAGTCAATTTGAGGATGAGAATTTGAATGAACTTAAGAAGAAGACTGCGATTGGTAAGGCACAAGAGACCACTTTTGATGCGGAAGGTGTGCTCAGTTTTAAAGGAAGAATTTGTGTTCCTCGAGTTGATGACTTGATTCAAAAGTTGTTGATAGAGTCCCATGGTTCGCGATATTCCATTCATCCGGGTGTGACCAAGATGTACTGAGACTTGAAGCGAATTTATTGGTGGCCGAGCATGAAGAACAATATAGCGGAGTTCGTGGCTAAGTGTCAAAATTTCCAACAAGTGAAGTATGAACACCAAAGCCTGCAAATTTGCTTCAAAGAATGCCAATTCCAGAATGGATGTGGGAAATGATTGCCATGGATTTTGTGGTTGGTCTTCCCAAGACTTTGCGAAAGTTTGATTCTATTCGGGTAGTGGTTGATAGATTGACCAAGTCATCCCATTTTATTCTGGTAAGAATGTTATAATGCTGAACAATTGGCTGAAGTTTATGTGAAAGATATAGTGAGGTTGTATGGGGTGCCCCTCTCTATCATCTCAGACCGTGGTACCCAATTCACATCCAAGTTTTGGAGGAAATTACATGATGGACACACAATTTACTTTTAGTACAACCTTCCATCCACAGACAGGCAGGCAGTTAGAGAGGACTATTCCTATGTTAGAAGACATGTTGAGGGCATATGTGATTGATTTTGGAGGGCATTGGTATAAGTTCCTACCTTTGTGTGAGTTCTCCTATAATAATAGTTATCACTCCAGCATAGATATGGAACTATTTGAGGGACTCTATGTGAGGGGATGTAGATCACCCATATGATAGTTTGAGGCTGGAGATGTGAAACCTTTAGTGGTTGATTTAGTGAAGGATGCTCAAGATTAGGTGAGAAGTATTCAAACTAAGCTTCTACCAGCCCAGAGTAGACAGAAGAAGTATGCGGATCATAAGGGAAGAGACATGATGTTTCAAACCGGTGATAATGTTATTATTAAAGTATCACCCATGAAAGGGGTGATGAGATTTGGCAAGAAGGGCAAGCTAAGTCCGCGATACATTGGTCCCTTTGAGGTTCTTGAATGTGTATGACCGGTAGCGTATAGATTGGTCTTACCTCCTAATCTATCGGGTGTTCATCCGGTAATTCATGTGTCCATGTTGAAGAGATATCATGGTGATGGGGATTACACCATTAAGTTAGACACAATTGGGTTAGACAAAGACCTTCAATATGAGGAGGAACCAGTTGCAACTCTTGATCGTGATATGCGTAAGCTGAGGACCAAGGAGATTAGGTCCGTGAAAGTTCAATGGAAGCATCGGCCAGTTGAGGAAGCTACTTGGGAGACCGAGAAGGACATGCGAGACAAGTATCCCCAATTGTTCGTTGATTCAAGTACTACTCCATTCCTTCCTTAGCCTATTTTTTTCCTAAGATTGTCACTCAGGGACGAGTTATGGGTAAATTGATATCTATTTTAACGACCGGGTTCCGTCGTTATAGAAAAGCTAACGGGGAAAATTTTTGGGTATGAAAACTTTTTCGTAGTAACTTGAAATTTCCCGACCTAGCCCAGATTCGGACGAAATTGGAGTCATTATGGTGTAGGGAAATCTTGGAATAATCGGGTGATTTAATTATGATTTTAATTACATGAGTAGATAGATAAGTCGTTAAGGAACCCGTATGACTTTACAGAATTGAATTCGGGCGAGTAGAACTCCAAAATTAATCTTAGCGTGAACGAATAGTTTTTGAGTGTCGTTGGTTAATGGCCTGTTGTGAATTGTGGGTGTTGGAATTATTAAAATAGCTCACTAGTTCCATGCAAGCCGCTGAGGTAGGATTATGCCGCCAGGGCGAGGCCACTGTAGAGGGGTGAGGACCGCTGTGGCAGGTCAGAAGCGATTTAAAGTCGTAAATAAACTCCAAAAATGTTTTATTCTGCAATTTTTGAATTTGAGAGTTATGGAACGAACCCAGGTCTTTTCTTGATGGTTTTTCACCATTCTTGAGGCTAAAGGTAAGATTTTAACTCCCGAAATCCATTTTTTAATCCGTAGTACGCAATCTAACGAGTATATCGATGGGGGAGGGTTTTGATCTAGAATATATGGTGAAAACATAGGTACTTGGGATCATGGGTTTGATCTAGGGTTGATATGATTGTTAGTAATTCGGTTAATTAGTTATTTTTTGTTGATTCCCGTGTTATAATGATTGTTTGTAGACCAAGAACAAGTGGAATGAATACTGAAAGAGAAGGATCAAGTTTCTTAGGGTTTCAAGATTGTTTCGAGGTAGGTGATGGTTGTGATTCTATGATTGTGTGACGTAATGNAGAACAAGTGGAATGAATACTGAAAGAGAAGTTTCAAGTTTCTTAGGGTTTCAAGATTGTTTCGAGGTAGGTGATGGTTGTGATTCTATGATTGTGTGACGTAATGTTTGTCTTGCTTCATTATGATACATGTATGTATGTGGATGTGCATTATTGATCACACTTGTTGTAAATGAGGATATATGATTGATGAATTCCATGAATCATGACTTGATTGTATGATTATGAGAATGTACTTATGATTGTGATTGTGGCTTGTTGAATGGATCAGGTGTTGCATTCTGACACACTAACTTGGATCGGTTGCCACGTTCTGGCATAATTATCGGATCGGTTGCCACGTTCTGGCATAATTATCGGATCGGGTACTACGTTCCGATATGCTAACTGTTTGGGTTTGGGTTCCATGAGAGGACCAATGACTTGTCATAATTGTGTATCTTGAGAAATGTGAAGTTGTTCGTTGTTCGTAAATGTTGATAATATTGTATATGTTCGATATGCATGTGATTATATTATTGCATTGATTTATGTATGTTACACTTAGTGGGATAGCCGCGTGATCCTACCAGTACACTGTGGTTGTGTACTGATACTGCATTTGCTCTTTCTTTGTTGAGTACAGGGCACCTTCAGGCGGCTATTGATAGGCCTCGCTTAGAAGATCAGTGATCGCCGATCGAATTCAAGGGTGAGCCAGTTCTTCCAGGCTTCCATGAGTTCTCCTTTCGTCTATGTCCACATTTCGGACTTAGAGTTTTCTAATTAGTTATTAGTTCATTAGCTTGGGGTTGTGACCTTTCTTGTTAGACTTATGGATCTTGTTAGATGTTTTGGTACATTGACTTTTAGGTTCTAGGTGTATTTTTCCGCATTGTTTAGTTGTTAGATTTTTTGGAAGTTTATGGGAACTTCAGTCTTTAGCTATTTAACTTGCTTCCATAACTTAAATGCTTTAGTTTTTGGTTTAGTTTCTCTGTTTGGGTTGTAGTAGTGGTTCTCTCACCGGAGGGTAAGTGTGGGTGCCAATCACGGCGGTTTGGGTCGTGACATTAAATCATGCTAAACTAAGTCTAATAAGTATCAGTTACATGATTAAACATAAAAGAACAATTAAAATTAGATTATGTATTTTAAATGTCTAAACCAATGTTTCTAAAGAAAAAATATTCAACATTATTGTCATTTTTAGTATTGAGTTAATTTTTTTTGTTAGCATATTATTGATTTGATTTCGAATTGAGCTTTATTAGAGTTACTAATATCTATGGACTATAACCTTTATTGGACTATTCAAAATTCTAAGTCTCCAAAAACTTGAAAATATGTTAAAAGATGAAAAAATATGAAAACATATAAGTAATATTTAGAAATTACATCAAAGTAATTACTTTTGTGTATAAAATATATATATATATTTTTAAAAATAAAATAAAATATATATATAAAAAATAATAATATATATATTATGTCGGGTTGGTTTGCTCTCGGGTTGACTTTTTTTCGTTAAAACCAAACCAACCCAAGCGTAGTTGGATTTTTTTCCCAATACCAGACCATTAGTCAGGTTTTTTTTTCGGTTTGCCTCGATTTGCGGTTTGGTTCTATTTTCGATTCGATTTTGTACACCCTTACTTGAGGCTTGGTGTTAGTTTAGGTATTTGCTTATAAAAATCTAAAATTAATGTATCCAACTATACTTTTATTGCCTAATCAACCTTTTAAATTGAATAGATTACTTATGTATCCAGATATATTTTTATTCATAAATCACAAATCACCATTTCACTTGTGTTAATATTATAATACAAGTATTTATGTATATAATTATTCTACTATACACAAATTTGACAATCACACAAACCTCAATTTCTTTTTACTCATGTTCTTATTATACTACTTTTTTTAATAACTATAGCCATTGTAATGGAGAAACAAAGAATTCTTCAATCGAAACCCTATAAAAATAGATGAAAATATAGATGTGCACAAATATAATCTTCATAAAAATGAGGAAAAAATTCAATTAGAAAAATACTTGATGAATTTAAATCACAAAAATTGCTCCTAGAATCATTAAAAGGATCTTAAATTGGAAGAAATTTGGGTGAAAATATAGAAATTTGTGATATAGGAATATGGGTAAACATGGGGAACTGATTACATAAAATGTGCCTAGACATAATCAATTATGTGTGTAATAATTACTTTCTTGTTTAATATTTAATAACTTTTCTAATTATTTGTATATAATTAACTTTGCTATTTATTGTGTAGTTATATCCATATAATATATATATAAAAAAGAAAAAAGTAAACATAGATATTTATTTTTAATGTATATAGATGTTTGCCATATTCTGTAGCTTTTCCTTTTATTTCCTATTTATTTGTTTATTGTATTAATTAATTAACCCTTATTTGATTTAGTTTAATTTAATTAAATTCACAAGAAATAGCTTTTCTTCCTTTTTATGTTTATTTGATTTTGTTTTATTTCATTTGATCATTTACTTAGTTATTTATCGGTATAAATAATTATTTCCTTAGAAAAAATTATTTCATGCTCATTTTTTCAAATTACATTTTTCAAATAACTTTTATTTATTTATAACTTAATTAATATTTTCAAAGTTAGTCAAATACTTAGTCAAGATATAGGACAATCATGCATTATGGGGCACTTTGAATGCTTAAACCCTTCTCGAGGTGTAAATTTGAACCCCGAATCCCTTTGATATTTTCAAATGTTTTTTCTTTGTTTGAGTCCTTTGAAAAATTTAAAGGTTTTCTTAGTGGCGATTCTTATATATAAAAAATGATTTTTCTTAAAAAGTTGAATTGAATTTCGAAAACAAGTTTTTTATTTTTTTTAAACATAAAACAAGATGAATATAACATAAGAAAGAAATACAAACTTGTTGGCATTCAAATTAAGATTGAAATACAAAGTGGGAGTTAATTATAAAATGAGCACAATAAATACTCACTTCAATATGATATTCAATTTTAATTTGAATGGTAAAGTGAGCACATAAAATACAAAAGTTGTCAGTATACAAATATTATGAAAAACATAATTAAAAAAATACATGTTTGTTGTCATTGAAAGTGAGATTGAAATACAAAATGAACACAATAAATATTCACTTCAATTAAAATACAAAAGTAACTTTGTTGGTATACCACTATGATGAATACAAAATAAAAAGAAATACAAACTTGTTTGTGTACAATGTGAGAGTTAAATACAAAATGAGCGCAGTAAATAGTCACCTGAATATGATATTCAATTTTAATTTGAATATTAAAGTGAGCACATAAAATACAAAAGTTGTTATACAATTATGATGAAATTATAATAAAAAAGAAATATATACATGTTTACATTGAAATTGAGATTGAAATATAAAGTGATATTGAAGTACAAAATGAACACAATAAATACTCACTTTAATTGAAATACAAAAGTGACTTTGTTGGTATACTATTATGATGAATACAAAATAAAAATAAATACAAACTTGCATGCATACAATGTGAGAGTTAAATACAAATGCGCACAGTAAATACTCGCCTCAATATGATATTCAATTTTAATTTGAATGGTAAAGTGAGCACCTAAAATACAACAGTTATTTATATACAATTATGATGAAAACATAATAAAAAAGAAATACAAACTTGTTGTCATTGAAAATTGAGATTGAAATACAAAACGAGCACAATAAAAAATCACTTCAATTGAAATACAAAAATGACTTTGTTGGCATATCATTATGATGAATAAAATATAAAAAGAAACACAAACTTGTTTGTATACTGTAACACCAGAAAGAGCTAATTTTAGAAAGAACCAAATTGAGAAATTTGCAAGTTATGCTGAAGTTCATGTGAGTTTTGGGCCTACTTCAAGCGACCATAACTTTCAATACATGATGAGTTAGGTGGACTAGATATCAAATGAAATATCTTTAAATCCTCTTTCCAACGTCATCGAGTTTGCTAAATTTCATGTTTGGATAAGGGATATATGCCAGTTTGAAGTCAGTCTGTCTAGTTAAGGAAATTTATCCGAATTAATGAGGGGTATTTTGATTTTTTTCCTTACCTCATCAACTTTAAACGATTTTAGAAATATTTTATGGGTATATACTGATTTGGGTCAGTTTTCAAAATTCTAAAATACACTTAGGATTTTTTAGAGGAGTTCAAGATGTGGAAACAAGGAGGAGTTCAAGCGTTCGCCAAGATCTCTTGCGAATTGAGGATTTGTTTCGCCAAATTAAGGTATATAAGTTTTCATAGTGTTGAGTTCGTTCACCCACACGCCAATCATGGGTTTATTTTACGAATTTCATCCATAAGATTGAGAATATTGAGTTTTTGATGAATTTTTGATCAGTTTCTTGAAATTTGTGTTTCATTCTTTGATATGAGGTTTCGTTGAGTTCTTGTGATGAGGATCTTGTGTTTGAGTATTTTTCTTGAGTAATTTAGAGTGGATTTCTTTGTAATTATGTTGGGCCTAAGAATCCAAAAGAGTTTGAGGGAAATCGTTTAATTCGGAGTTAAACATGAATTTGAAGCAACAAAATTCGTCAAAACCTGGGTATAGGGGTGGGACGCCGCGCCACTCAGTTTGCCCCAAACCACTTTCAGTAGGTAGGGGGCCTGGCGCACCGCTCCAGTTAGTGTGCCCCAACCTACCTTTAGTAGTTTAGGGGCTGGCGCCCTGCGCCAATCAGTGCACCAGGGTCGCCAGGTCCCCTACCCTTCCGACCTTTTTTTTTCCATGTGAGTTCCCTCGAATCGTACCTATGTTTCCTACTTGATATATAAACTTAAAATCTTTGATAATCTTCGAGAGATAATGCATATCATGAGTCATAACTCTTGAATTCATAATTCAAATTCAAGGTAGAGTTAAGAGTAGAGTCGAGTAAGTTCATTGAGTCAATTGAGAAGTCTTTTTGCAAAACATTTAAAACTTGTATTAAGACTTGAGTACTTGAGTATGAAGATGAGAATAGTTGAGTTTTATTTTTCAAAATGAATAGATGGGAACTAAGTATTCCCAAGAGTAAATGTTTTTACATTTAAAATGAGAGGAAACATCGATTTTCGAATGAGTTCATGAGGAGTTTTGAGTACTATCTCTTTTAAGAGAAGCCTTTTGAGTAATAATCTCAAAGTTTGAGGATGAGGAAATGCTTTTAAACATATGAGCTGAGTTATATTATTGGAATTAGCATTGAGCACCGATATGGGGATGAGTTCTAACAACTCAAAGTCCTCATAAATCATGTAGCCAGCTTGGGTTGAAAGGGTCATACTTTTTAGATGATTTCTTATTACATTTTTTAAGCACAATTTAGTGGATCCACTTAGTTGAGGATGTCTTATACTCCGGCAAGGTATAAGAAAGTTATGACAGCGTGGGTGAGACACTATATCATCACATAACTCATAGTGATGGTTGTCGGTTAGATAATCTCCCAAATAAGAGTTATTATTGTATTTTTAAATACATTGAGTGGTGATCTACTGTTTTAAAAGTTTTATATAAATTGCATCTTTATTGTTGTTTTTATACTGTATTGAGTTGAGTATCTATGAGTTGAGGTTGAGTTAAGTGGAGATGAGGTGAGTATGTTTCATTTTTTCCAAGTTCAACCTTTTATGTCATGTTCAGTGTTCCCCTTACATGATCGTACATTCAATGTACTAATTCCATTTGGCCTGCATAATTTCATGATGTAGATACTAGTAACCAGGGACATCAACAGGGGCTTCGTTGATACCACTTGCAGTTCGAGTTAGTTTTGATGAGCCTCATTGCTTCCGGATGATTACATTTACTTTTCAGTTAGTTGTGACGTCGTGAGCCTTGTCCTGACTTCCATCTTTGTCATTTAGAGGCTTTATAGAGATACAATAGTAGTTCATGAGTCTTCTCATTTTTTATTGTTAATGTTTAAGACTTGAGTTGTCTCTTTTGGCCAGTGAATGTTTTATTTAAAATATTCTGAGTATCTATTTTGAGACAATTGAGTTAAAGCTTTACTTTGAGCTCATCTAATGCTGAGTAAGTATTCCGCTGAGAGTTGAGTCAGGTCAAGGGTTTTCTTGGGGCTAGTAATGGTTCTCGAGTGTCAGCCACGTCCAGGATGTAGGCTCGTAGCGTGACATATACAATGTGATATTGAAATACAAAATGAATAAAATAAAATACAAAATATGTCGTCATTTGTTATTAGAGTGGTCGATTGTAACACCTCGGCCTTAGAAAGAGCTAAATTTAGAAAGAACTAATTTTCGAAAGAGCTAATTTGAGATTTGTTCAAGTTAAGATTAAGTTGTGAGTTTTGGTCAACCTCAAACGACCATAACTTTCAGTACAAGATGCGTTAAGTGGCCCATTAGATATCAAATGAAAGGTTTTTGAATCCTCTTTCCAACGCCACTGAGTTTGCTAAATTCTAAGTTAAGATGAGAGAGATATGCCCGTTTGAAGTCAGCCTGACCAGTTAAGGAAATTTACTCGAATTAATGATGGGTATTTTGGTTTTTTCCTTACCCCATTAGCTTTAAACGTTTTTAGAAATTTTTTAGGGGTCTAAAGTGACTTATATCAGTTCTCATAATTCAAAATCATGGTTAGGATTTTGAGAGGCCTTCAAGAGGAGGAAACAAGGAGGAGTTCAAGCGTTTGCCAAAATTTCTTGCGAATCAAGGATTTGTTTCGCCAAATTAAGGTATGTATGCTTCCATAGTGTTGGGTTTGTTCTCCCTCACGTCAATTACATAATATTTTACCCATGAATTTATTCTTAATGTTGAATTATTGAGCTCTTGAAAGGTTCTTGAATTTAATTAGTAATGGTATATTGTTTTGGAGTTCTTGAGGCGAGGGTTTGTGAATGAGTAGAGTAAATTGATAGTTCTTGTGTGGGTTTCGCGGAGACTATTATAGGTTATAATAATTCGAGAGTTTTGACCTTAGAATTGTAGTGGGTATGAGTTGAATCGAGTTTGGGAGAAGAAGAAAAGATTGGGCAAAAATAAGCTCCCAGGTCCGCGTCGCAGACATGCTTCAAATTCCAGTCCCCAGAAAATTTCCTCTCTCTCTGTGTCGCAGTGAGAATGCAGATTCCACTGTTTCAAAAATTATTTTGCAACCAAATAATTTAATTCTTCTCCGCGTCCCGCCTTTGCTCCCCAATCAGTGTCTTCGCTTGTTTCTTATTATCAACTACCTAAACTGATGAGTCCGAGATTTTGACTCATTTGGGCTTTGTTTTGATAGAATGTGTGTCCTCAAATGCCTATTTTATGCTCTAAACTGATGTTAAAGTGTTGATTGCAAGCTATGGAGGCTAAGGAACAAGGCAAGGACACAACTGGACAAAAAGGAACTAAAAAGCTGTTGAAGAAGTGAAGAAAAAGAAATCCTGGCTATCGCCAACATAAGTCGGTGCACCGCTGAGTGGCTCTTTTAGCTCTCCCAAAGTTCCAGCATACCAAACCTGGGAAGAACCAAATTGGCTACAAAAATGGGCATTCGGCGGATCGCCGATCCGTTCTGTGACAACAAATTGGATCGCCCAAAGTGACAGAACTTGAGATACTGAAGGCCAATACAAAATGATGATGGAAGAGGGCTATCGGCGGATCGCTGATCCACTCGGTGATGCTTGACTTAAATCGCCAAGTGGACTTTCAGGCAAAATTTTGGGAAACTATAAATTGGATTTTAAATGGAATTTTCAAGAGTTCTCGAATTCTCGCCCAGACATTACAGTTCCTATTCTAGAATTAGAGTTTTCTCTTAGTTTTTGAGTGTTAAGTGTAGAATTTTGAGGATTTGAAAGTGGGTCTTTGAATTTAATCTTTCAAAAGCATTGTAAAGGCTTGGAGACTCTTACCCAGCTGATGGCTAATGCATTTGGTAATCGTTTCTCTGTTTTAGTGATGTGTAGCTAAAACCCCAACTCTTAGGGTTTGATCATGTGTTTATTTGTCTAATTATTTTATGGGTATTGTTGTTTGATGATGAAGTTGTTGTTTTAATGTGGGTTTAATCATTAGCTGAGTTTTAATCTATGAATTGTAGTTGCAAATGCAATTCTTCTTTTGAATTCTTATCTTGCTTGAGAAAGGGGTTTTGGAACCAAAGCTTTTGATTAATGATTTGTGGGTATTGGGTCAATTTGGGTTCAGCTCGAGAGAGTGAATCTTAAATCCAATCCTACCCATATAGCTCGAGAGAGTGGATGCATTAAGGTTGTGGGTTGATTATCTTGTTAAGCTTGTTGATGTTCGAAAGGAATCACCTGAATCGTAATAGTTGTTCGAGAGAAAGCTATTGCACTTAAAGTCCAACCTACCCTCAGTGTTTCAGCAACTCATTGTTAGATTTCAATTACCCATACAACATAATTAGCTTATAAATGATCTCATCCTGAGAATTCCTCTATTTCTTGTTATTTTTCCTTGTTTGGCTTGTGCCGTAGCTGATAGTAAACAATCCAGACCCCCATCTGACATTCGTTGTCACCCATTTAGATTTATTTTTATGTTTTTGATAATTTTTATTCCTATAACCATTTGGACCACATTTGTACTTCATAATTGAAGTTTAGACATGTACCACTCCATGTGGGTTCGACCCAGCTCTTTGTTGGGTTTTATACTGATTTACGGTCGTTTACACCTAGAATTGGATGAGGTGTACTTGAGACGTTATTATTTCTATCAAAATAGCGCCGCTGCCGGGGAGTGGTGTTGTTTGAAATTCTTTTATTGAAGTTGAATTGTGTTATCTTTGTGTTTTGGTTGAATCGACTTAATTTGGTTTGTGTTTTTGGTTGTTTGTTCTGAGAAAAAGAGGAAATGAGCGGAACATGAGTAATAGTAGCCAAGTGGGCCACCAAGACGATATTGGAAATCTGAATAATGTAAATGACCCAGTTTAATTGGGTGGTGTTGGTGCAATACGTCTACCTCCAGCTGAAGGAAACGCTGTTTTTCACATCACTAGCACAATCTTCAGCTCCTACAATTGAAAGGCTTATTTGGGGGGGGGGGGGGGGNNNGGGGGGGGCTGCCTCATGAGGATCCCCATGAGAATATTAGAAAATTCGTGGTTGTTTGTGGTCCGTTCTCATTTTAAGAACATATCGCAAGAATCAGTCTGTCTCAGGTTGTTTCCAATTCCTTTAATGGGTGAAGCTACCAAATGGTTGTCTGAGTTACCGAGGAACTCCATCACCTCTTGGGATGAGCTTACCACAACATTCCAAGTGAGATTCTTTCCCCTATCGAAGATGATGATGCTAAGGGATGACATCCAAGGTTTCAAACGTTTGGAAGGTGAGCCAATCCACGAGACGTGACTGAGATTTAAGAAGTTGGTGCTTCCATGCCCACCTCATGGACATCTAAATGATGTGTTGTTGTAACACTTCTATAGGAGTCTCGATTTAGTGAACAAATGAGTGGCTCAGCTTTCTTTCGGTGGTATAATGCAACGACCCTATGAAGTAGCGTCTCAGCTCCTTGATTGCATGGCCAAGATCACTAGGTCATGGTACACGCGTGAAAAACAAGTGTCTCCTCTCTCCTTTAGAATGACAAAAGAGCAGATCGAGAAGGATCAAGAGAAAGACCAAAACATGGCAAAAATGATGACCCAACTGGAATTATTGTCGAAGAATGTGATGGGTGGTGGTTTGATGAGTGTTAACATTGTGGGTGTTGGTGGAGTAAACCCCGATATATCATATTTTGAAGCACTGTACAATAAGAAAATAAACTTCCATGCAAATCAAGGAGGAAGATTTCGTTCAAACTATCCAAGGACGGGTGGAAATCCGGGTTGGAATAGAGATGAAGGATGGAGAGATCGTTATAGAGATTGGCGTGATCATAACACCACTTGGAAGCAGAGAGAAGGTTACAAGGACATGTATGTCCCACCCCATGAGTGTCAAAAACCCAAGGATTCAGAAGGTGGCCGTACAGAAGATATGCTCTCACGCATTCTCAACAAAGTTGAAGGATCAGACAAGGTGTTGAAAGAGATGAAGGAGGATGTCTCAACTCTTAATCAGACAGTGACTTCTCACTCAATCTTTATTAAGCAGTTGAAAAACGTAAATGGGTCAAATATCAACCCAATTGAATTCCAAGACAAAAGAGGGGGGTTGCCTATTGACACAATGGCCAACCCCAAAAATGAAGCTTAAATTGGTGCTTCGATCGTGCAACAATCTTAAATAAAGAGCTTCTTGGGAGGCAACCCAAGTCTTTGATGTTTTAAATTTTTATTTTTGAATAACAGGTGTTGAATGTGCAGGTTAAAAAGTTGAAGTGTTGGAAACAAGGCAAGCCATATCCAGTCAGTGAGAGGCCGAACTGGTCGGCGTGCCCGACTTGGACCGCCGTTAGAACCACTCAGCTTGATGGGAAACTCAGTAAAACTCGGCGGACAAAACGTTTGGTCGGCGATTTACCGAACAGGTCGGCGAGCCCGACTTTGACCGTCGTTGGAGCCACCCAAATGACTAAAGGTCCTGTAAAACTCGGCAAGCTAAAATACCACTCGGTGCATCACCGAGTGGTTCAGCGGATACGACTTATACCGCTGAATGGAGCGCGAACTGAAAGGTTTTAAAGGCCAAACGGTTTAAAATTTCAAAATCCTTTCACTTTCTTAACTTTTCAACTCACGTACCCTCACACCCTACTTTAGATCATCCATATTTTCTTGTTTTTACTCTCGTGTTGTGTGAAATCTTTGCTCGGGGTTGTGGAACTTTGCCGCCTAGCATTACAATCCATCATTTTCTGCATCAAAAGTCAGTTTTCCAAACCCCAAACTCCATATGTGGTTGATCTTAAATGCAAATTGGTAAATTGTTGTTGATATTTTTTGGGATTTTGATTTTCATCGTTGATTAACTGTTGGATTACCCGTATCGCATAGAATTTGTGCCTAATTACTCAAATAAAATTGATTCTCGTGTCCTTGCTTGTTAAATTAGAGTCTAAATCATTGGGTTGTGGTAAAAATGTGTTAGATCTAATGTGGTAAGGTCTGAGTAACCCCAGATTACGCTAAATGACGTAGTTTGCCCAATAATGGAGCGTTTGACGTCATTCTTAAGGACAAAAGACATCAACTGGCCAATTATGGCCAAATCAGGGGAAGTCTCAGTACCCCGAGGGCATGGGTAGTATGGGTCTAACCTTAATTTTATAGTGTAGGTGTTTAATTTTGTTTTCGTGGGCTGCGGGCTGGATTTTGAAGATAGAGGTTGAAAATTGGCACGCTGGGACATTTGGCGAGTTGCGTCGAGCTTGCCGAACGGTTCGGTAGTTCGCCAAAGTTCCCTTAGATCGCCTTTAATTTCATCTAATTGTTGAGTTTGTGGTCTGTAACTTTCAGAGATAAGTATGTGCTCGCCGAGTTCACTCGGCGACTAGTCGGGTTTGCTGATGGGTTCCGTGTTTCGTCCTCGCTCTTTTGGATCGCCAATCTGTTTGCATCTTCCTGGCGCATTCAGTAACTTTCGACGGTCTAAACTTTCTTTGCCACCTAGTCAGCGGATCGCCGAACGGGTAGGTGCCTTACCCAATTTCTCTCATCCTCAGGGCTGGTATGCTGGAACTTTGGGCGGATTATCGCGCCACTCGACGATTCGCCAAGTGGTCTTGGAGATCACCATGATCGCTTTTCTTCACTTCTTCATCTTTTCTTAGCTCCTTTTTGCCTGGTCATGTCCTTGTCTTGCTCCTTAACCTTCATAGCTATAAATTAACACTTTAACATCAGTTTAGAGCATAAATTAGGCCTTTGAGGACACTTTATACTATTAAAAACAACCCTAAATGAGCCAAAATTTCGGACTCATCATGAAGCGTGCCACATCTATAATTAGGAGGCTGCGACATTTAGGAACTATCTCACCTTTTTCATACTCTTTTTGTGAGATAACGTTCAACTCTATAAAATTTCTTTCTAATTCCTGCTTGTGCATATCATTAAGATCATGCCTCTACAAAGAGATGTTCGAAGTCGTCCTGCTAGAAGGAATGTTAATCCTCAAGATCAAGGGGCCCCCAATGCACCAGAAGTGCAACCTCAAAGAGGGGTCACTAATGCTGAGTTTCGGGATGCTATACGGATGTTGAGTCAAGTTGTGGCCAATCAAGCTGGTCAATAAAGATGGAATTGACAGGATGTGGCTGATACATCCAGGATCCATGAATTATTAAGGATAAATCCTCAAAACTTTACCGGTTCAAGTGTCACTGAGGATTCAAAAAATTTGTGGAAGAGTTGCAAAATATATTTGAGGTGATGCATGTTACAGATGCTGAGTGTGTAGGACTAGCTGCATATCAACTGAAGGGTGTAGCTAGAGTCTGGTACGACCAATAGAAAAAGAGTAGAGCTGAGGGTGCACTAATTGTGAGTTGGGTTGTGTTCGAAGAGGCCTTCTTAGGGCGTTTCTTTCCCCGTGAGCTAACAGAGGCGAAGGTAAGAGAATTCCTTAACTTGAAGCAGGAATCCATAAGTGTGCATGAGTATAGCTTTGTGCTCCGGAGATAGTTACTGATAAGAAGAGCAAGATGAACTTGTGTGTGTCTAGGTTGTCTCGTCTGTCAAACAAAAAGGGTAAGGCTACGATGTTGATAGGGGACATGAATAGCAAGGCTTATCATTCATGTGCAACAGGTTGACGAAGAAAGTTGAGAGATAGAAGGGAGTTCTGAAACAATAAGGGTAAGATAAAAGGTATTGAGTCCGGATAGCAGAAGAGTAATGCGAACCGATCATCTTTTCAACAAAATCCAAATGGACCTACTCCATCATCTGCTAGTGCACTTGCACCAAGGAACAGAGGTGAGTTTAAGAATCAGAATTCTCAGAACTTCAGAGCTAGAGCTATAGAATCTCAAGGTAGTGTGGCACAAAGAGGTAATTGGACTCCTGCATGTGCTAAGTGTGGTAGAAACCACCCAGGATGTCACGACTCAGGGGTACCCCCTAGATGTGACAAGGCACATAGAACCCCCTAAAGGTACCATGTAAGCCCCTTAGCATATCATAACATAAGCATAGACCAATAAAGAGTAAAAACTCATTTCTCAAGTCCAAAATTTTCATAAAGGAAAGAGGAAGTCTAGACTTGTCTCAATTAGCCATCTATTACAATCGAGAAATAAAATAGGGTCACAACCCTTACAACATAATCCTGAAGTCAAATACAAGGAAGAGAAACTATAAAAGCATCATCCGTCCTCGAACCATGAGGACTCACCAAAAGCAAGGGGATTAGTCGATCCAAGCTTTGACCAAAAAAGAGATCACCTCAACAACTGGACCCTACACTTATGAAAAAATGTATAAAATATAGGTTAGTACAAAAATACACTAAGTATGATAGCCATGCATAAAAACCTTGAAAACATGCAAAAAGGGAAATTTTCGTTGAAACCATGCACTTTACCAAGTTTAAGAATCATCATGAACATTAGTGTAGAAACACAAATCATAACCATATTCAACATATAGATCATCATGACATAGTGGAAATGTACCATAAATACCCTCAAAGCATACTTATGCAATGCATGAATAAGATCTCATAATCCCACCCATGCTAAGTAAAAGTCCTTGAGTAATCATAGTTCACAATTCACGCTCTTGTTCATATTTCATCATGGTGGGAATAAGCCTTAACCGACATAGACCATGTGAGCTTAACATTGAATACGGTGTAACCCACATCGAAAAGGGTTGTCCTACTTGCTTAAGGTAAGACCATGGTTTGTTAGCTTTTAGGTGGATCCACTAGTTGAAGACCTATGGGGGCTCATAGTTATGGGATACGGAGATTACTACTAGAAACCCGGACTCGACTGTGGTAGAAGGTTTCCATCTCATGAGATACATGTTTTGGGAACCCAAACTCAACTGACGTAGAAGGAACCCATTTGGAAAGCCAGACTCAACTGGCATAAAAGCTTTCATCTCATATTCAATATCCACTCGGTGCTAAGCATAATTCCCATTAAGTTCATATTAAGTCTTGACTTAGGTTCATATTTATGGAAGAATGCCTTAACACTCAATCCAACAAGATTCATAACATAGCTCCTAGATTCAAGAGGTGAGAATAGCCTTTCAACCTTAGAATCATCATATTGTGAGAACCTTTCACAACATGTCATCATCATTCATAAGTGTACAATTGAGAATAGCCTTTCAATCAACACAACATCATTATCATAATCATGGACATTTCAGTCATAGTCATATGTAAGGGTATAGGAGAGAATGACCTTTCAACAATACCAAAATTACATCATAATCATAGAAACTTTACTCTTAAAGTGTTCTTAAAGCACATGCATAAATCTCATAATCATGTATAATTCTCATTCTTTGCCCTTCAAGGACCATGGATCAAATTCCATCAACACATCTAGAATTACTACATTAGACATGGATAATTACATGATTCAATTAATTCAATTACTACAAACATGATCTCTTCACATACTTCTACAATCAACAACCCATATCACAAGATCATAATTGAGTAATTTGGGGTTTTCAGGGGTTCTTGGGGGAATTAAACATAAAAATCATAGGAAATCATCAATTAGTACATAATCTATCATAAATCAATCATTAGAAACATTTTTGAAAGGAACCCATGACATTGAAGTAAAACCTTAACTTTTGGGATTTTTAGTTTTGAAATTGGGAAGTTTGAAGGGACTCCATGGATGAATTTGTCATGCCCCGAAATAGGAAGCGTAACTGGCACTCGATACCCTAATACATCGAGTTACCCACTGAAACATACTAGCTAAACCAAACTTGTGAGGCAAAAAGATTGGGCAGCACAACTTCTAAAAAGTGAAGCCTGGACCCAAGAGGTCATGACCTGAAAGAGAATAACCATACAAACAATGGTAGACAAACCGAAAAAACATAAAGATGTACTATCTAGCCGACGAGGCCACAACCGAAAATATACGTACTTACACACACATATATACATGCCAAGACTATTGGGTGGAGGTTGAAACATACAAAAAGAAAACCCAGGATATTGTGTCCACAATAGCCTCTATGAGTGACATAAGCACTGTTGGGACAAGGCCCCGACTATACCCAAACTGTACAACAAAAGTAAACATTCTCTGAAAGCCCCATGATAAGATAGAGCTTACCAACTCACAACTGAACCTGAATCCTAGCGGATGGGTCGATTAGAGTCCCTGCCTGTACCTGCTCGCACAAAACAAAAAACAGCGTCCCCAGGCAAAGGGATGTCAATACGAATAAAAATGTACTGGTATGTCAAACGAAAAGTAAAATCATAAACATTTATTGTAAAAGGGTAATACAGATACCACGTGAAATTGAAACCCAAATAATCTCCTTGGCTGACCTTTAGCCCCCTACTACTTAAATATGCATGGTATGCTCGTATAATTGTATGTCGTGAATACATATATACATAAAAGCAAATGCACAACATACCCAACCAAATACTAGCAATGGTGGTGCTTTTCGGTAGCGAACCGACATCATATATATTCGTCAACTTGTGGCCATCTGTGTCTCATACGTATAAATATAGGCAATAGGCCCCATACCTCCCGATTATAGCTCGGGAGTAGAATGCATAGTATGTCATGTCATGGATTTATAACACCTATGAGTTACTATTGTCATGTTGCCAATCTTGGCCCGTTTGTAGTCTTGTTCTCATAACCCCATAATAACTTCTGTATAACATATAACAATCTCATGGAACTTGATATGTTCTTCCAAATAAGCTTGAAAAGTTAACTGGAATTTTAGAAGGATAACCTATCCTTGTTGATATTCATAATAAGTTTAAGGTGACTTACTTAGTTCCTAACTTGGTTCCTAGATAATTTATAAAAGAAATATTTCAACAGCCAAGTGTTCTAATAGTTTACATTTAAATTATAGTTGAGAGTTTTGAAGGTCGTGAGCTACTTTAAAGTTTTTCTTTAATAATAACCTTAGTGGAGAAAGAGGGCTGGTCACAAGTAGTAAGGGTCTCGCATGACATTTTAATACACATCACCCAAGGAAGAATACGAATTCATACATGCGGACATATAATCAAGGAAACTGATAAAATAACGTGTAGATGTCTAACACTCTATTTATCCGAACGAGTAAAATATCAAAATAACAAAATCGTGAAAATAATTCAGCTGAGATCCCAATGCCTTTCAGTAAAGGTCTTTCTAGAAAGAGAATAGAAAAATATCACATTCGGCGTTTTAGGAATTTCCCAGGAGTGGTGCTAAAATGAGGGACGTAGCTTTGCCTTGACATATCTTTTCAATGAACGCTCGAATGACCGTAGCTTCTTCACGAAAGTTGTTCCTTACGTCCTAAACTTCGAAAACACAATATATACACAGCTGGTACACACTTATAAACAGTTCATAACTGTTCTTAAATCGGCAGATTTGCCAAATGGCCTCAACTTGACGAAATGTCCGTAGAACTTCATAAAAACAATCATAAAAGAGTCACGAGATGATTACCTTAGTTAACCAAGTGTAAACCTTGAAGAAACACCAATAACTACAAATTTATATATTAAAAAACTGGCTCAAAACGTAGCTAATAAAAGGGGAAAACGATTGCCACGTGTAGAGATCACGTTTCTAGGCACGGGGGCAATCTTTAATGGTAGAAATCGTCAAAAACTGGCCTTCATCATTCAAGTACTCCATATGAACTCTCTCTTAAGCTTTCTTTCTGGTTTGGAAGTAAAATGAAATGTTTTCATGGCTTAAAACGTTGAGTAAGCCGACATACCACATTTTTTACCCGACCCAGATTCTGCCCCAGCAGTTCATAGTAAAACCCTCATAACTTTTTACTCTGATGTCGGTTGGATACGGGGTTTTGTGCGTTGCAAACTAGAATCGTAGGCCTTCGATTTAATGGGTGATAGGCCTTCTAACTCTTTGTATATTGGGAGAAAACATCCAAGATATTTGATCCAAAGTTAAGAAAATATTATTAGAGAAACTTCGATAACTTTTGCCGACTTTAGTTTCACTAATTTTCTTGACTTCCAAACTTAACATTCGACCCTTATCTATTATAATACCTCATAACACACTATTCTTAGCATGTTTTACACTCATAGGCTTATCCACAAGGTATGAGACAAGTTAAACCTTTCAAACGGGCGAAGTTCTACCCGAGCCATTTCTTTTATCATGAACTTTGTTTGAGGGGTCCCTTTGACCTAAAACTTTAGTTTATTTCCTTGATATTGCCACCTACTTGCAATCTTAATCTCCAATGTACGATACAAAGTCATATACACCTCATATAACCATGCCATACTACGCCACATATATTATGCACGATTAGAGAAAAAGTACTGGATCTTACATAATTCTATCCATGGATAAAGAGCTACCGTACCGTGATGAAGAATTACCACAAATTTGAGGAGAAAAGCTTGATCCTTCGACCCTAGCTTTCACTTTCTTCTTCTTCTTCGTTGGAGTTCTATAGAGAGGATTTTGGAGAGGGTTTGGGTCTTTCTTTTGGGATTTGGAATTATGAGGAAGATGATTTAGTTTAGTGATTTAAAACCTTATATAGGTGTTCTAATAATGTATAAAACGACATCACTTAATCCCACTTAAAATAGGAAATCCCCAAAGTACCCCTCAACTAACTCGCCATAACCGCTTCCAGGTATCACCCATGACCCCCTCACCTACGGACCGTGGTTGGATCCACGGCCCGTGCTGGTGAAGCGTGGGTCGGGTCTGAGATGTGTTTAAAAGAAAAAAATATTTATTTGGAAAATGACATTTTTGACTCATTAAGTAACAATAAGAACATTTTTTTACCAAACTATTGAAAGCAAGAAATTTTTTTAGACTAAACTATCATGGGAGGACATTTTATTCATTTAACATAGTTTAAGGATATTTTTGACCATTTTCCATATATACGATCGTGACCAAAAAGACTTGTAGCGTATATTTTTTATATAAAAGAATATGACAACTTATTTAGTGTACGTAAAGCATCCTATGTTCAAGTACTTGCAATTTATTGAGGTATGTGATTCATTAGTGAATAATTGGTATAAAATCAGCTATGTTTACTAAAATCATAATGATATTAGTGAGGTATGTCATGTGAATAGAATCTGCATGTAATGTGACTTGGTTATGATTGTGAAAGCATATTTTATCCAGTTTTCATACAGTTAGGACCAAGTAGACCTATTATGTATATATTTTATATGAATTAAGCTATTAATTTCAAGTATATAATTTGTGATACACACACATTGAACAATAGAAAATTCACTATATTGTGTATAATTGGTATACCACTGGCAAGGTAGTTAGTTTTACAACACATTCTATCAAACTTTTATCGAGACAAATTTTATTTTTGATTGTTTTACCTTAGATAAAAATAAATTACTCTATTTGCTTCAACTTGTTTTTGGTCTATTTTTTTTTTAGTTTATTTAAAAAATATATATTATAATTCATTTTTAGCAACATCTTAATTTCGACATGACATGTATAAGACACCAAATGAAAGGACATTTTAGTATATTTGACTTATGTTTGATTTACATTTTTATTATTATCTTAAACTACGTGCCAAAACAAAATGGATAGATAAATTAAAATGAAACGAGTAGTAAATAAATCACTATACAATACAAACATGAACATAGAATTTAATACATCATTAATCTATATATACATTTTGTATTTATCATTGAAATTAGTATACAAAAATAGGACTCTTCTCAAAGAATATTACGTCTTAGAACTCTGGTTTATATCTTTTGTTATAAGTAAATAAAATTTGGGTGAATTTATATGTTTTTGTGAGTTACAATACATTTAACCATTTTTTTTTTTTGAAAAGTCTAAGTTTATCTTAGAGATGATATTATATTTTTAATTTCAAATTTAAAAAACATGTGTTGTTAAAAGCAACCTATATATAAACGATAAATAGTTAAAAAAGAGACCAATCAGAACTCCTTTTTTAAAAATTAGGAATTTGATCTATATATGATGATGACAATAACAGTCCAATTAGAACTCTTTAGTGTGATAATTACTTATCTCTAAAATTACTTTGATTTTTTTTTTTAAAAAAAAGCTATCACTAAAGTATAAAAAAAAAATTATATGTATTTTGATTCAAATTTTTTTAAAAAAAATTATTCTTATATTTTTTTTAAAAAAAAATTGTCAAATGGTTTTCCAATTATAGCTTTCCACTTAAATTGAATGTAGACGTGTCTATCTTCAAAATAAGTCTCGTTATTTTATATTTGATGATATATAGGAGGAAAAGTTGAATTAAACTTACCTTTTATTTTAAATTAAAACTGTAAAACTAATTCTAAATATTTGGAAAATTAATAGTGTTTGTAAGTTGGTACTTAGTAGAGGGTAATGTGAATTTTTTTTAATTATGGTTAAGGTATACCAATTCATACTTGTGTGAGGTTTTGTGTGAGGTTTTGTGTGATTGACAAATGGACAATTTTAGGGTTCGCTTGTCAAGTTGTCAAAGACTCACTGTACTTCTGACACTTGACTTAATTGCCCTTTTCTTCTTCTTTCTTGCTTCATTCATTTGTCATTAGTCTTTTATTTTTTCTTTATTCCTCTTCCAACATATTTTGTTTTTCCCATTTTACTGAATGTTTATTTCTTTAAAGATTTACATAAGCGCATATCTATTATTTGCAATATGGAATTTTTGAATTTTTATTTTATTGGTAAAGGTTCAATTCTCATATACTTATATTGCATAATCTTCTCCATTATTTTCTCTATCTCAATTTTTTTAAAATGCATTTGTATGACATTATTTAAAATCTTTTCACGTTTAAAAAAATTAATTTTAATGAATGATCTTTCAAGAAATTGGTTAGACGATCTAATTAGTAGTGATCAACTTTCACATATAGCAAACACAAAATTCATATTTGTATGCTATAACAAAGTTTGCATAATTGCGCTCCATAGCAAACATATATATACATATACAAAAAAAAACAGTTGTATAATTCGTTATACATATACAAAGAAAGCAGTTGTATAATTCGCTATACATATACAAAAGAAAACAGTTGTATACAAAAGATCAATTGTATAATCTATGTATGTAACCCTGAGGGGTAGCTCAGCTGGTAAAGGCCTGAGGACAAAGTCCTTCAGGTCGCCAGTTCGAGCCCCAGCAGGGCCACTGGAGGCATTACAAACTGGCCGCGTCTCCAGGGCCCCGTGGAACTAACCGTGGTGCACCCGCCTTGAAACAGCGGGACCCGGTGGGTACAGCTAGTCGGGTTCGCAAAGCGACACCCGAAAACCACGGTTAAAAAAAAATAAAAAAAATAATCTATGTATGTATAAAACGAGAAAGAGAGAAAGGCAAAAGAAAACTGGGCAGAGAAATATTTGTATTATATAATTATAAGTGTATAGGACGAAAATATATGTATTTGCATGTGTATATACAATTTTCTCTCGCTTTATACAAACAGAAGCGCAATTTATACATTTCGTTTCTGTTTGTATAAGCGATAGAGGCGAGAGTGACGAGTGAGATTTGGGAGAGTGGCGAGCGAGATCTGGGAGAGAGGAGAGAGGGAAACGAAAATATATGTATATATACAATTTCCTCTCGCTTTATACAAACACAAACGCATTTTATACATTTGTGTTTGTATAAAAGCGAGAGAGGCGAGCGAGACTGCCACCAAACGAGTGTGGCGAGCGAGATTCCACCAGGGAGAGTGGCGAAAATAGCAATAGTTTGTTATAGGGTACAATTAAATCAAAATATATTTATAGCATTTAATTTGAATTAATAGTTTGCAATTATATATAATTTTCCCATTAGTTTATCCGTTGTTCTTTTTCGATTAGTGAATTTCCAATGGATTTTTTGTGATTAATATATAAGTTAGAGCTGGATAATTTTATATAAAATGTGTCAAGTCCATGTTGTAGATAATTAGAGGTTGTGAGCCTAAAAAATCGAAATTAATTATTCTAATGGTTATTTATATTTTGAAAATTGTCTATTAAAATTCTTTTTTGTTTTTTTTTCTTTTATTTTTCATTTATCATACTTTAAAAAATCATCTTTATGTTTCGTATATTTTTCATCTTCTAGTTTTAGGATCCATTCTAACATAAAAATATTCATTTTTTTCGTAATAATATTTCAATTTATTTTAAAATCAATGTTAGACCATCAAAATTTGAAATATAATTTTTTTTTCAATTTGAAGTTATATTAAAAAACTTGAACATCTAATAATCTATTTCTAAACTCATTTTTCACTTTTAACAATTTACCTAAGTACATTATAAAAAACATCATTTTAAATATTCTTTACAAACTATATAACCAACACAACTTCATCTTCAATGCCAACAATTGCAACCAAAAAATATATTTAGAATAATAATAATCATTGTAACACTCATATTTTCTATATGCCAATAATATTTAAATATTTAATATATACTTTAATAATGTGTGTTACACAATTCTTTTTATATATAGATTCACTTGTATTTTGTTAGAGGTTTATTTTATTAAATTTGTTTTATTAATTATATTTTAAAATATTAAGTTTGACTATTAATATCTTATCATTTATTTAGTGATACAATAATATTTAAAAACAATATATTTTTTATTTAATAAAATATATAAGATAAAAGAAAATTTTATTTTTATGATAAAGCAAAAATAAAAATTAGGTAATAATGAAATTGGTTTCAAAATAGATACTCCACTAAAAAGATAGAAAATGAAACAAAACATGAAAGAAAAAAGCAGGAAAGAGAAAAAAATGGTTGAGGAAAAGCACGTTGTAGGTCCCACATATCGTATTAAAATTAATATAAAAATGTCCTCACACACTTGTGGCTTTGTCCTTGCGCATGTCGCCCTCAGAAATAAATTATTTGATGCGTTAATCTGAAATTAATCGAATTCTAATATGATTATCAGACAGCAAATGAAAAGTCAAAAGAAAGGATTCGTAGAAAACACGAATTTAATACCTCTAATTAAGAGAGGAGCAGCACATCCGTCACACTATATTGATTGATGATGGTAAAAATGGTCCTGGATGTGAATTCATAATGTGAAACGGGTTGCTTTTTTTCTTTTCTCTTTGGAATAAGGGATAGATGGTAATTAGTACTCATATATTACTTTTGTTGTCTTAATTAAATAACATGTCATAATTATTAAGATGTGTGAATAATATAAAAATAATTTACATTATTGATAAACATAACAAGTATATAATTATATAATAATTATTATTATTTATATAATTTAACTTAATTTTTACTTTTACTCTTTTTGAGAGCTCCTCCTCTGATAGAGCCATCTTTGCGCTACTAGATTCAAAAATTCAAAAAAGAAGATATTATGGTAAAGAATTTGGTAGAACTCCTATTTACAGCTAATACTCTGAACCTGGACGCATCAGACAAGAATTTCAATGTCATTTTTGTAACAAGAAACTTTGCCCAACTGCCTTAGCTAAAACTCCCGCCCCTCTAGCTCAGTGGTTAGAGGGGCGATTTTTTTCTTCGACACCACTCCTCGGCAGTCTACAACTCTTATAGACTTCAGCCTTTCACTCTCACGAATTTGACTAAGTATAGAAATACTTCAACTTATATTTTAGGCAGAAAATCAAAGTAACAACACAACCAACATACATGAACTCTTCCCAACCTTTATTAATATCAAAATCAATACAAGGAAAGGTTTCATAAATTTGTCTAAGGCCAGAATCGTTCTTTCTATCCCTTAGACGAATTTCCACCATTTATAAAACTTCTGCACAAGGCAGTTACAACAGTTACACCGATAGTTACATTGGTGGTTACATCTGACATGTGTCTAACACTTGTCTTCACAGAATTCAAACTAAGTTCCAGCACTAAATATTCTAAGAGATAGAATATATTTTGAATTCAAATACATTCTAACACTTAGCCGAAATTCTAACACTTAGAATATTTCAGCCTACTTTCAACACTTAGAATATTTCAGCTTCATTCCAACACTTAGAATATTTCAGCATGCTTCTAACCAACACACCGCCTTGTCTTGCCGACGACTCTGCCCACACATAAGCCTTGTACATCCAAGCTGCCTTGCCAACACCCAAGCACCTTGAATTCTTTTGCTGTCCACTATCTCATAGTTGTACAACTGCATTGTTTTGCCCACATACATGCCAAGACCAATGCCCGAATCCTTGCCATGCCTGTGCGTCGTTAGCTCAAGTAGACTACGGGTCTAACAGGTTACCAAGTTCTAAGAAAAAAATATCACTACATAATGCATGGACAAGACAGACAGAAAAACTATGTTGAAGACACACAAAAAACTTCTCTAGCAAAAACTGTTTTTTCTATTCAATAACTTTTGTTGCAAATAAAAACACTAATGAAAAGAAAGGCATGTTCAATGGCAATGGAATATAAGCTGTCAAATTATATAGCATATGTGACACCACAAATTTCTTGTTCGAAACGCCCAACCTATATCCAATAAAAAGATGTTGATTCTTCATCATGGAGAATAGAAGGCAATGTTGTTTTACTGTCACTAGATCAAATAAATAAAAAACATAAAATCCCATATGATTGGACAGTCTATGTTGCTCGGACTCTTCAAAAATGCCAACGAGTGAGTGTCGGATTTTGCCAAAGTAGTGTATTTTTAGAGAATCCGAGACGGGTGCGGCATCAAAAGTGTAGAGTCCGCGCAACTAAAAGATTGGATACAAATTTCCTAAAATCCCTTATAAAGGGATGCAAATTTCGTAACTTTCCTTTATAACAATCATATCACTCTATCAATTTGTACGAGGCAAAGTGTTGTCCAATTAAGTCGAGAACTCTCATACTCAAAAGATGAGAGTTTCGAAAATGAAAATACTGAGCTGAATGCGTTAGCATACTAGGATAGATAAAAGATTAGGAACGAAGATATTCCGGATACATGAGTGAAATGATTCGGGCATGTGAAGAGGAGATGCACAGATGGCCCAGTACAAAGATAGAAACTTTCTTTTATACTTGCAATTCCATTAAAATAAAACAAGCAAATCATTCAGTTAAAATCATAACTTAGCACAACTTCCATCTAAATTTGGGCATTCAAAATAAAGTGACAAGCACATCCACTTACAGTTAAAGATACCATATACCCATATAAACCCTACACAGAAACTTACCACTAAAGCCGAATCGGAGCAAAAACTAAATACCAATACAGCTTTTCTAATATGTATCAGCACAAGAAAAATTCAAAAATAAAAACTAAAAATCAACTCAACTAATTGAACGTACCCTCTAACAACAACTCAAATTAAAAGATGCAGAGTAGAGAAGTTACGTGTATCAACGGCGGCGGCGATACTCAGAAGGAAGAAATTCGATAAACGTTGGCGCCCTTTCAAGGGTTTTTTGTCGGTTTGGTCCACTTCCCTCTTTTTTATGGAAAGAAGAAAGAACAATTTATTTTAAATTTATTAAAAAAAAAAAGGGCATATTAACATTCCAATTTTGAAAATTTAAAATTAGAAATTTTGATTTTAAATGGCAACGAAACACTCTAATTTATTTTTATTATGTGTCATGAACACCTTTTTTTTTTTTTTTTTTTTACCCTCCCTATGAGCTCCCATTCCTTTTTTGCTCGCAACCTTTGGATTGAAAGTGAGGGGTGCTTACCATTTGAGCAACTCCCTAATGCTGATTTGGTATATAATAATATAAATTTTAAAGGTACAATCATAAAAGAAGGATGTACAACACTATCTAAGCACATATCATCCAACATGTGTCATGTGCTAAGTAGTAGATATTCCCACTTATTATATATAGATTTTCAAATTACATTTCATTAACTCATTTCACTCACTTCATTATTAGGAATTTGAGTTTGTTTCATCCTTAGCCATCTTCCACTTTAATTTACATTTCATCTAGGTGACACATTGAAAAAAAGAATTAGATAGACAACATATATTGAAAATTGAAAACATATAAATAATAAATGGGCCCAAATGAGGTTTAACTTTTCAGCTAATAAAGTAGTAGGCAATTAATGGTGTTAAATTGTCCAATAATATAAATTTTAAAGGTACAACCATAAAAGAAGAATGTACAATACTATCTAAGCACATATCATCCAACACTTGTCATGTGCTAAGTAGTGGATATTCCCACTTATTATATATAGTAATATATACTATAAATAGGTGCCCGTGCAAGCACAGGCCTAATATTTTAATTTTTTTTATTTTAATTTATGTGATATAGGTAAAATTTAGAAAGTAGAATTAATTTTAATATGATTTAAGTTAATTGTTTTATATCATGCTTCAATGTGAAGTCTTGAATTTAAAACTAAAAGTCATAGCTAAAAAGGATTTCATAATTTCAAAAAAATTATACACTAATTAAATTAAACTAGAGCAAAAAAAATAAATTTTAAGTTTTTTTTTAAAAAAAATACGATGAAGCAGGCACGTCGACGGAGACGTGTCTGCTTCAATGCAAATTGTCTCTTATATAATAAGAGAAAGGTAGAATTTAGCAAGTTGATTAAATTTTAACATGATTTAAGTTGTTAGTTACTTTTTGTCTCGCTTCAGCGTTAAGTTTTGAATTTAAAACTAAAAGTCATAGCTAGAACGAATTCCATTTCAAAAAAATTATAAACTAATTAAATTAAAGAAGAACAAAAGAAATATTTTTTAAATTTTATTTTAAAAATACACGTTGAAACAGGCACATCGACGGAGACGTGCCTGCTTCAGCACAAACTGTCGCTTATATAATAAGAGAATATATATGATGAATTTAGGAAGAGAAAAGAGAGAATTGAGAAATTTTGTATTGCATATTAAAACTGTGATTACAGAAAGAAAGAGCTCCTATATATACAATTGTACTAGTTACTAACTACTTGCTAACTACTTCTAATCTTCTAGAATTGTGTAACAAACATAACCGACTATAATGATGACAAGTACAATTAATTAACCCTCAACTAACTTTGTGAACCTAACTAACTACTTGAACCTTCATCTTCAATACTCCCCCTCAAGCTAGGTCTACTGAAGATATTCAAAACACCTAGCTTGGAAAGTAGAAAATCATATTGAGTTCTCCCAAGTACCTTTGTCAACAAATCAGCCTGTTGATCATTGGTGCTGATATAACTTGTTCTTATCAAGCCCTGCTACATCCTTTCCCGGATAAAGTGAGAATCAATTTCTATGTGCTTCGTCCTCTCATGAAACACGGGATTTGCTGCTATTTGTAAATCTTTCTTTCTGGAAGGCAGCTTCATTACTCTTTATGTACCATTGTCTTCCAATGCACTAATTTCATGCTTCATGGCTTCTACCCATCTGGGGTCTTTGATTGCTTCTTCATAACTACTTGGTTCTATGTCAGTGGATATTCCACTCAAATATGCTTGGTATGTGGGAGATAAGTGATTGTAGGATGCATAGTTGGCTAAGGAATGAGGGTGCATGGAGGCTATCATATTAATTACATATTCTTTCATCCAAACGGGTGGATGAGATACTCTTGAGTAGGTTCTAGGTCTGACTTCATGTACAATATCTTGACTCACCAAGGAATCATTAATAACAATTGGATCATTGACAACATCTTGATTCACCAAGGAATCATTCTCAACATCTTGGTTCAGGTCATTTATAATATTCTGATGATCAAGTGCATCGTTTGTGGGAACTTCATAATCAGTGATAACTCTTTTCTGAAGGCTCAGATTATACAACAAGTACCCCTTTTGAGTTGGTGAATACCCTATCATGACACATGCATCTGCTCTAGAGGAAAATTTATCAACCTTTACAACTTTGGTGGCATAACATAAACAACCCATGGTTCTCTAATGATCAAGGGATGGTTTAACCTTATGAAAGACTTGGTAAGGTGATTGCCCTTGTAACACCTCAGTAGGAATCAAGTTGATCAAGTATAAAACTGTTTATGCACATTCTCCCCAAAATCTAATAGGAATGGATCCCTGAAACCTAAAAGCTCTTGCTACCTCAAGTATGTGTCTATGTTTCCTCTCTGCTACCCTATTTTATTGAGGGGTGTGAGGACAACTGCTCTCATGTATTATACCCAAAGAAGAGAATAATGAATTGCACTCTCTATTAAAAAACTCAGTTTCATTGTCAGATCTAATTCTTCTTACTTATTTATCAAATTGATTTGAACCAATGAAAATAAGGATTTCAGAACACCAAATACATCACTTTTGTATTTCATTAGAAATAGCCAAGTCATTCTTGAATTGTCATTCACAATGGTGAGAAAAAAAATCTAAAACCATTATGTGTAGCAAAATCTATATGGTCCCCAAACATTAAGGTGAATAAGATCAAAGATATCACCTATTCTCGACACATTTACAGGAAATGGAAGCCTTATTTGTTTTGCAAAAGGACACATCAGACAATTTTCACACAATTTTACATCTGACTCTTTCTTAACTAAGAACAATTGTCTCAAAGTTCTTATAGAGGGATGACCCATTCTATTATGACATACTATGCATTGTGATTCACATGTCTTTGTCATTAACACCACATTTTCATCATCAGCAGTTGTGTTTGAAGAAGAGAATTGACTGGGAAAGTAGTACAACCCATATACCTTCTTACCAATCCTCTTCAGCTCACCATTGAAGAGGTCCAAAAAAACACAAAATTCAAGATCGAAATGGACAGAACATTTGAGTTGTCTAGTCAGTTGAGCAAAGTAAGTCGTATTTGAAATCAGGTACCACCAAAACATTTTCTAATACCCCTGTTGCTGGTATCACACAACTACCTGAATGAGTAACTAAAGTAGTTTGTCCATTAGGAAGATATACTTTCTTACCTATGTTTCTGTCAGATGAATTGATATGATCCAATTTATCAAGGTGAGAAGTCATGTGCATGTTCCCCAGAGTCAACTATCCAATTATTCCTTTTTTTAGTGTGTCATTCCTATCATTCATGATAGTCACAGAATCCTTCCCTCTAGTGGATGCTGAAGAATTTTACCATAGGAATTACCAGGCGAATACCATCGCCGTTAATTCAAGATCATGGGTCGGATAATTCTTCTCATGAACCTTAAGTTGTCTTGAGGCATAGGCAATAGCCTTTCCGTTTTTCATAAGCACACATCCCAACCCAATTCTCGAAGTATCACAATATACCACAAATCCATCCATACCTTTCAGTAAGGTAAAAACTGGAGCGGACGTAAGTCTATATTTCAATTCTTGAAAACTTTTCTCACATGATTCGGACCATACAAACTTAGCCTTGTTTTGAGTCAAAGTAGTCAATGGAGAGGCAATAGAAGAAAACCCTTCAACATATCATCGATAATAACCGGCCAAACCCAAGAAACTTCTAATGTCCGAAAGTGATAGAGGTCTAGGCCAAATCTTGACTGCATCCGTCTTCTTAGGATCTACCTCCCATACCTTTGCTTGACACTATATGACCAAGGAAAGTTACCAATCTTAGCCAAAATTCACATTTGCTAAACTTTGCAAAAAGTTGTTGTTCCTTAAGGATTTGCAATACGATCCTCAAATGACCAATATGCTCATCCTCACTTCTTGAGTAGATCAAAATGTCATCGATAAACACAATCACAAACATGTCAAGGTATTACCTAAACACCTAGTTCATCAAGTCCATAAATACCACCGGAGCATTAGTCAATCCAAATGGCATTACTAGAAACTCATAGTGACCATATCAGGTTCTAAAAGCCATTTGCAGAATATCTTCCTCTTTCACCCTTAATTGGTGATAACCCGATCTGAGATCAATTTTAGAGAAATAACTTGCCCCTTGGAATTGGTCAAACAAATCGTCAATCCTTGGAAGGGGATATTTGTTCTTAATGGTCACCTTGTTCAACTGTCGATAATCGATGCACATTCAGAGTGAACCATCATTTTTCTTAACAAACCAGAGCACCCCATGGTGAGATGCTTGGTCGGATAAAGCCCTTATCTAACAGATCTTCCAACTGATCTTTCAACTCCTTAAGTTCCGTCGAAGTCATTCTATAAGGATGAATGGAGATAGGTTGTGTAACGACCCTAAAAACGAACTAGTGAAACTAGAGCCTCACATGTGAGTTTGGAGTTGAGAACTTGATGAAATGATGAGAAATGACTTTTGAAGTTTAGTTTAAAGAGATTTGAGGTCAAACGTCAAGGAATGACCGTGACGTCCGGAAACTATTCATTTGAGCTAGTGAGTTGTAAGGGTCAACTTTAAATGGTCATATCTTTTAGCTCAAAATGAATTAGGTGGACCTTTACCTATCCAATTAAAGGTCTTTGAGTCCTCTTTCCAACGCCACCGAGTTTGCCCAATTCCGACTTTGGAGTAAAAAGTTATTCCCGAAATAGTGAAGCACTGTCCAAAAGGACGAGTTTAGACGGGTTTAGTGAAAACTTTTAAGTTTAATTTTGTGGGTCCTTAATTCTTTTCCTAAGTTTAGTCCCTATTATTCTTTGACTTGCCTAGCAATTATAAAACCCTTTTTGACCAAAATTCTTCCATTTAAATCACTCCAATTAGGAAGGAAAAAAGAAACCCTTCCTCTTTCAAAAAGGTTCTCTCTAGAACCCCATGGAAGCTTAAGGTGAAAGATGGAGCTAGGGTGGATGGTGGCTACTGATTTCTTCTCCAATTTTGTTTGGTTCTTGAAGATTAAGGTATGGGGATCCTTTATCCTTGATTCCTCTTCCATTCAAGGAGCCAAATCAAGTGTTTTGAAAGTTCTTCAAAAATTCAACAAAGTCCTAATTTCGGTTCTAGCATGGGTTCTTGCATTAAATGATTTTTAATGATGATTTATGTTATTATTGATGTTTATTGATGGTTTTAAGAAAGAAAATTTCATGAACCCATGTCTTTGCAAATTTCCAAAAGTTGGCTTATGAAGTGGGGTTATTGTTTATGATTGAATGATGATAGAATTATGTTTAAATTGAGTTGAATAGTTGATTTCTATTATTATCTATGCTTATATATTGTGAATTATTGGAGAGTTGAGGAATGGTGATTGTGGCTTTGGAAAAGGGTAAGTTGGCCTAACTTCATTGTTAATGTAGAATTGATATAGAATTGTGATAGATTGATGTGTGATCCACTTATGGTGGAGGTGTCTACTTATGGAATGTATTATGATTATGGCCTTGAAGGCATTATATGAGGAATTGAAGTGTTGACATAATATCATATATGTGAATGTGATGCAAAGGATTGTGATGAGGTGTTTAGGTAATATTCTAATTGGAATTATGTATAACTTTAAAATGAGATGAGGGATATATATATAGGTGTATATGTATGCATTTTGGGCAGCACACAAATTTTTGGGCAGCACCTTTGAAGGACAGCTGCCCAAGGGATAAACATCACTTGTTTGACTATATATTTTCACCCCTCCTTTAGTAATTTCGTTTTCCTTAAGCCTTAGAACCTTAGAAACTTATCTAAATAGATTGTTCTTCAAAATCACAAGAGAAAACTTGGTTCTTTTGGCTGGAATTCGAGACACACACTTCTTTTTGGTAAATGACAAAATCTGTTTCCGAGCTGGGTAGTGTTTGGTATTTTATGCATATCTCTCGATCTAGAACTTAGTTTGCAATGAACAAATATGATTTGGAAAGATAACTCGTATACCTACAACTCTTATGTTTATGTAAAATGCTAATTTAACTGTTATGGATACGAAATATGGGACGCAACATAGGGCAAGTTCTGCCCAGATTTCGGAAATTGAAATCCTGCATGTTCAGCTGTAGTGTTTTGAATATATCTTTTTGTACAAAATGTATTTTGTGGTGATTCTTGTTTGTTTGCAACCTTAAGAGATGTAGTTACATCTTTCATGAAGGTTATAAAGTCTAATTTTACCGTTTTCCTGTTCAAATCTAGCTTGCGACTTGGGGTACTAGGCAGGACAGATTCGATGTTTTGGGAGTATAGTTGTATTTGTACATGCTAGACTTACTTGGGATGATGATCCTGTTTTACGTCGACATTACTGAGCTAAAAGAAGTTAAATAAGTTATGTAATTATATTTTTAAGGTTATATATACTCGTGTACAAGCTGAGAACCTTGATACATTGGTCCGGCTACGGTTTGAATTCTTGATGTTTTGTCGGACTGTTTCTATGCTAACGCCCGAGGACTTGTACTTGTACTCTTGTTATTTTCTTGTATATTTGAAGGGTTATCTTGATACCTTGGTTACTTTTGTCACTTGGCATTGTCATGTTGGTATCCTTTAAGGAATTAAAGATGCTTGTGTAACTCACCCACTTGTACGGATTGTTTGATCACCTAGCACTCTTGTTGGGACCTTGTCCTTCTTGTGGTTGTGACTTTGTCACGCTTGGCATGCCTCTCGATTTGGGTCACTTGCCATCTTGACTCTGGATTTTTAGTCCGTCTTATGAATGGAAGTTGTCCATTTTAAGTACGAACTAGAAAGCCATTTTTAATATGGTTCTTGGTTCTCTTGATTATTGGGCTTTGACCCTTCTTGATACAGGGCGTCGACCCTTCTTGATACTCGTTTGTGCTTGGTGTGACGACATGATGTATATATTGGGCGAGTCTTGTTATTGAATCTCTTGGAAATTGGTGATATGAGCATTCTTGACACTTGGATCTTTAAGTGTAGAACTTGATGCCCTTAATGTGAACTCTAGTTACTTGATAGGTTCTGCACCGTGTCGGTAGTAGTATGAGATGCTATCTACACATAACATAAGTAGCCTTTGAAGGTGCTAAAGTGAGTTCTCTAAGTCTATATGACTAAAGTGTGAAGTCCCTTAAATGCATGAATGTGTCCTAAATGACTTTAAAGAAGAATGTTGACTTATTGTCTAAATGATTTGTTGAATGAATAGCTTATATTAATGAAGTGAGTTACTTGGTATGTTACCTTGAAGCATGATAGTTCTTGTCTATAGTAGCCTTGAGGAACACTTAGGTGTGTATGAAGAGGTTGTATAGGCAGCCATTTCATGTCTCACTCAAGTGTGTCTTAGGGTAACTTTAGATAAGGGTCCTTGGATGATGTTAAATGAGTTACGTGGTGAAAATGTTAAGTATGTCTATAATGTGGTTAATGTCTTATATGTTGGTTATGTTCTATAATATGTCTAATATGTCAATGTTCATGAAGTTTTACTAAAATGGCATAAGACATGACTTTCAACCAAATGTCCTTTTTAGCATGTTTTTGCATGGTTTCCATACTTAGTACATAATTGTACTAACCCCTTTCTTTCCTTTTGACTAAAGTGTAGGGATTTGGGGATAATGACATGTCATGGCTATTTGATAGGTTTCTAAGTGTTGAAGATGAAGACTTGGTGAGTCCTCATATATTCGAGGACAATACCCAATATGTTCTTTTATGTCTTTTTAGTATTGTTTAAGTTGTGTATGGGATTAGTCCCGAATTTTATACTCTAAAGTATTACATGGTTTTGAGACATCGTGTATAAAGTCTAGAAAGTCTCCCGCTTGCTATATTTTTTTTATGAAATGTTTTCTTGGTAAAGAAAGTTTTTAATTCCTTATGGTTTTAGTGTCTATGCAATGAATGAATGCTAAGAGGCTTGTATTTGACCTCTTCGAGGTCGAATACGCCGGTTATGACTAGGGGGTGCTCCCCGATCGTGACAGGTTGTGTATCTGGGAGAAGGTCGATACAAAAGTTTATTTCCCTTTCGGGAGGAAGACCGAGTAGATCATCTGGGAACACTTCCAGAAACTCTTTTACAATGGGGTCTGACTCAAGAGAAGGGGTTTCGAAATCTACATCTCTCACCCTTACTAGATGGTACAAACAACCCTTAGAAATCATCTTTCTAGCTTTAAGACAATAAATAACCCGACTGTTAGCAACCTTACTATTAACACCAAATCACCCCAACAAGAAGATTCAAGATTAACAATCAAAAGCTTGAGAGACACCCATAGTCATTATCTACTCCCGACCGGACAATAATAAACAACAACTATTAACTATCCAGACTCCGTGCCCGAAGGCCTAGGCATGAAACCTTTCGTCAATCTATAATATAGCATGGAGTTGAAAACAAGTCTAACTACTCAATTAATAAAACTAGTCTACCTGGACGCCAAGCAAAAGTTGAAGAAGTCTATCGCGAACATTGACTCCTTGTGTGAAATTTTAGCTTGTCATTAGTCTGAAATAATAATACAAAACAACATTCAATTAAACAATGACCTAATAATTTTCGAATTACAACCAAATCCTAATCTCAAGCCAATATTATGATCATCTTCCCCTACTTAGAGCTTTTTTTCACCGTGAAATTTTGTCAAAATCCTCCCTCAAGAGTAGTAACTTAGGTTTTAAGGTTTAAGAATCAATGTACAAGATTGGAGAGTAATAATGTTACCTTTACCGACGAGTTCCATGAAAAATCGAATGCAAATGGCATTTTGACCATTCCGTTGTTTATAAGATGTATGGAATCAGATTATATGCACAGTACATATATCTTTCATGATACTATTTTGGTGAGTGATCCTAACTATATAGAAGCTAGTATATAAACAGTATAATAATAGGTATATATATACCTATTCCTTTGTACACCAATGTAGATGTATTTGATCAGGTTAGAGAAGGCTTGAACAATGATCAGTTTCAACAGTTCGAGGCTTCTCTTTTTGGAAGTTGTAAACATAACAAAGGTGCAACCTCAACTTATACGCAACCTTTTATATGTGGAGACTGGAACGATATATTTATTTTCAAAATTAATGGAAGTGAGCTTCACTTGGAAATAAGAGAATTTGCATCTCAAATGTGGTTTTCCACATCCAAATTTGTTTCGGACAGCTACTTGACCTGTTAAATATATATAAGAATAAAATATATATTACATAATTATTTTTTGTAGAAGTAGTAAAGAAAATGATCCTAGCCTCAAATATTCATTTGTTCTCATAGCATACTATACTAATGAATTTTTTTTGACAAAATAGTAATGGAAGGATCCTTGTATTGAACAGAAAAGCAAGAACAAATTACACTTGACGTTAATGATTTTGAATATTATAAAGTCTATTATAAATGGACGGGAGCTATAGAAGTTGAGTGATAATCTAGTGTAGGTGCTACAAATTACAATTCCACAAGTTTCAAAAAGTGAATGGTTTGAGAAGAAGTCTTGAAGAAATAAGAAAAGCAGCATTTCTCACATTGATTAAGATATATAATATTATCTGTGACTAAATGGACAAATGTATGTTCCAATTGAATGTTCTAGTTATTAATATGAGAAATGGACAATAAATATATATGTTCCAAGAGTGTTCTCAACACAAAACTAGAAGGAAGTGATCATCATGGGAATTGTACATAGAATTAGATTTTAATGAACAAACACTATATGTATGTAATTAGCTTTTGCTGCTTCTTACGCATAATTATATATATTATGAAATACATAAATAGTATTGCTGCAGTGCCAAGAATTTGAATCGTCCTTACTTCTAACGCAGTGGTGTTCCTTATTCTTACAACAAACATATTATATATCATGATTATTAAGTGCACGCTACTTTCTCCTTAATAATATTTGCAAATCACAACAGCTGATTAGACACACTATTATTAGCAAAAGGAAGTTCAATCCTTGTTGTTTGAAAATAAAATTTCAACAATCCAATACTATTCAATGTCCAAATCTACTCAAAAATTTAAGTTTGGATAAGTATAAAATAAATAAACGTGTGCATACAACTTTAGGTAAAGAACCAATTGTTGAAAAGATCATAAATTATAATATCGTGAAAATATAACAGCCAGTTGCATAATCGGAGATAAGTCTTAATTCCTGAGTAACCTGTTCATTGTCGTTTCTTTACAAATATAAACTACAATACAATGTTTGTTTTTTTGAGTAACATGTTCATTATCGTTTCTTTACAAATATAACTAGAATCTTTGATTTTCGAGTAGCATGTTCATTGTCGGATAACTACCATGCTTGACTTTTGAGTAACCTGGTCATTGTCAGGGGGAATTGTTTGAAAAGTAACTGGGAATCGAAACTGATATAGAAGACGGGTGCATAACCATTTACCCCCATGCAACCCCTAAGAGTTTTTTATGATAAAAAACAACTCGTTGTTTTAAAAAACATAGCCTACCACGAGTACAGCATGCGAGATAACTCCTTCACGATTAACACATGGCCCTTCACCCTCTAAAGGAGAATAAACACCCTGAAACAAAACATTAGCTAAAACTTAGCTTTTGACAGTAACCGCCAACATCTTCCCTTCACCCTCTAAAGGAGAATAAACACCCTGAAACAAAAGAAACAACATTAGCTAAAACTTAGCTTTTGACAGTAACCGCCAACATCTTCCCTTCACCCTCTAAAGGAGAATAAATTAAACACCCTGAAATAAAAGAAACAGCATTAGCTAAAACTTAGCTTTTGACAGTAACCGCCAACATCTTTTCTTTCCTTTTAAAATTAAAATTAGAAGGTAAATAGAAGGCTATGTGCCTTACTTGTTCCAATATCTTTCTTTAATAAAGTTGATTCCTTGACACAAAAGCTAATTCAAAGACAAATCGAATATGAATTTCTCAATCGCAGAAAATCAAGCTCAAGAATTTTTGCAACATAAGAATAATTGCAGCAACGTCCATAATATTTTGATACCTACAAAATATTGAACAAAAATCTACCAAAAGGAGTAGTATGTATATATGTATGAACAAGTTCTGGGAACACGAGATGCTCTAATACAACAATCTTATAGACATTTTGGTCTACCTAAATATGATTTTTTTTTCTTTTCTTGTTAAACCTTAAATTTCATGCTTATGGCGCAAAAATAGAGCACCAAAGTCAATGGAAGATTTTGAAACTGCCATTCATTTCAAACGAATAGGAGAACAAAACATGAAACCAATTAAACTGTAAAAATACAAATATAATAGGAAAATTACACGCAAAAAAGGTACAAAAATAAAACATGAGTAAGAACATTAAATATACATATATATAATGGTTAATACACGACATAACAATGGAATAATAATAGTTCATACAATGTATGTATTAAATTATATACTCATGATATTAAAGGATGTGGTGCGGTAGAAAGGGTTTCTCCTTCCTTAAGTAGCTAGAGGACTCGAGTTCCGAGTCGTGAGTAGGGGGTTTCTCCTTCCTTAATTAGCTAGAGGACTCAATTTCGAGTCGTGAGTATGAAAAGATCTTTGATAGTAAGGGATTACCCCAAATGGATCCTAATGCAAGTTCAGATTAATCAAGCTTTAAAACAAATAAAAAAAAATACAAAAATCATGTTTGTAACACGACAATAACCAAACAAGTTGTGGGTAATAATACTCTCTACAAAAAAGGGTCAAATGTTGAATACCCAAGAGATTGCTCCTAGGAAACTTAAGTGGGGAAGCGCCAAAAGAAGAATACTATGTTCTTTGTGTCATCTTCATTTGACAAAAGGTGTTGAAGAGCAGGGGCTACTCACATATGTGAAGACCTAAAGAGAAATTTTCATTAGAGGAAAAGAATAAATTAATGTGAATGTTAGCGCAGAAAATGTATGAAGGTAAACAATATTTTCTTGATTTCTTCTATTTGAATGAGGTTAAAGAGAATAAAATAATATATATATTTTTTAATATATATATATATATATATATATATAAATTTATCATAAATAATTATTTTTTCTAGAATTTACATATAATTTATTTTTACTAAAAATTTGAGGCCCCCCAATTTTGGGCCTAAGGCATATCTTATTTTTTACACTATAGAGTCGCCCCTGTTGAAGAGAACTGAAGGTGACATAATTAGAGGAAAAACAATGTTATGTCGTAGTTCCATTTTGCACTTTATACTATTTATAATGATAGAAGTACATCAATAGTTTAAACGGCCGGAAGCTAAAGAAAAAAAGAAGTAAATATGAGATATAAAAAGGTTAGCTTCTAAATTAAAGTTTAATGGAATTAGACATGAAAAACTTTTTCCAATTAAGTGTAGTTAAAATTACTCATTTAAGTGGAAGGTAATGATGTTCTGATTGGTTTTATTGTCATACAATTTATTAGCCAATTTCATTTAAGCTAATATAAAGTTGTTCAAAAGAAATTCTTTACTATTTATTTTTTAATTAATTAGATGATTTATAATTAATAATTTAGAGAAAGAAGGAATGGGAGATGGTTGGAAATGACTTTTCCTAGCTGGGTTTGCCAAGAGAACATATATTCTGCAACTATTGAATCCCCTATGGTGTAGAGATTATAACAGTTTCACCTTCTAAGTTTAAAATGACATGTGCCATCAATGAGCTAAGTCGGGGGACCTCTAACAATAGTTACTGACATTAACACGAAAAATGCCTACAAGTGCTAAAAGATCAAAAAATTGGTAGATGCGAAGCTTAGTCATAACCTGCCACTTTACAGTTTAAATCTGGCACAGGAATAAGGGAGAAGAATCTAAAGTTGTGGGGAGATTAGTAGAATACTCTAGAATTCCCTAGACAATTTCAAAAACGCTATAGAATTCCTTAGACCTTTCCTTAGAATTCTCTAGAATAACTTTGAGGATATCTTGGAAAGCCTTTGAATTCTCTAGATTAATAGAGAATTCTAGAACATGGACCAAAAGTGTAATTATTAGAGGAACTTGTAAAGTAAATATTATTTACACTTAGGCCCTTATGAAGTAGTATAAATAGAAGGGCCTCTCATTTGTAAATTATCACTCAAGTTGTAAAGTATTCTCCAAGCTAATACAAAGCCTTCTTTTCAAAGCTCTCTAAATTTTCTAAGTCTTTCCTTTCATTCTCTATCTTAGTTTCAAAGGGCTTACTTGAGCTTACAAGATCGTGAAAGATTTGTAAGTAAGTTGTCAAGTGCCGCACGGAGCTTTAGTGAGACTCTAAGTCCATGACATTAGGATCAAATACAACCAAGCAAATTTCTATGTTAGTTAATAAATTTCTTTCGAGTCCGTGGTTATAACATGTTATTTGTGATTTTTTTGCCAGCATATGGTCTAACCATTTTTGTAAAAGTAGTAGGACAAATCCCTCCAGTATCTCTGGATGGAATAAATGGAACCCAACCATACTAAGTAAGTTATATCAAATATCAAAGAACCTAAAGATATGCTTTCTGAAGTGAGAGAAGTACTGAAAAGCTTACCATCGCCATCAGATCATTTGCCGATACAAATGGAGAGCAATACTTCTTAAAACTCTCATAAAGTAGGATCCCGACAGTAACTGGGTGCCTATCTAAAGTCGTCGTGACATCTTCCTTATCTACCGTGGAATAGCTCTCAAAAAGAATATTTGCGCAGATCCTGAAACACATAAATTATAAAATATGTCAATACAACTTTTTTATACAAACAACCATGTCAACATATTATTCATTCTTTTCTACTTTGACGTGATTTTCATTTATATTGCAAGAGAAAATTCTATCCAAAAAAATAATTAGAAAGAGGGATAAAAAAAAAGGAAGATTAGTGTTGAATGCCCAAAGCTTCAACAACCAATTTTCACACACAAAAAAAGAAAATCAAATTATGTAGGTACAATACACAGACCACACAAAATACATTCTATATGCCATGAGATTTTCCCCTGAACTAGCACCTTCTGATTTCTTAAAAAACAATTAGAGGTTCCTTGGTGCCACACATTATACTTTATTGGCTTAGCTTTTGCATTGAAGTGCAATATTCTAGTGTCATAAAGTATGTAATTGTAATACCCCATAACTAGAAAGAACTAGAAAGAAGTTAAAAAGTGGAAATAGTCATTTTTGGAAAGAATATAAAAATATGGAAAATTTGTTAAGTATATTAAATTGGATTTTTGGTCAGCTTCAAACAACCATAACTCCTAGTCATGATGAGTTAGGTGTGTTTCCAGATATCGTAGAAAATATCTTGGAATAATCTTTCCAATGCCGTCGAGTTTGCGCGATTCGGAGTTCGTATAAGTGTTATATGACCATTTGAAGTTGAGTTGTTCAAATAAGGAAAGTCTAAAACCGGATTTTGGAGGGGTATTTTAGTCTTTTCCTTACCCAATTATTTTGATCCATTTTTAGGAGTTTAATTGGGGTCAAATCAGAATTTGGTCATTTTAGAAAATTGGAAATCTACGCTAGGACTTGGAGAAAGGATAAAAGAGGAGAAAAAAGGAGAAAAGACAAGATTCGTCAAGAACGTTCAAGTTTGATTGTGGATTTCGCCAAGGATTCAATCCTATGAGGTATGTGAAATCACATAGCGTTGGGTTAGTTCACCCGCGCCCCAAACATGTTTAATTCAGTGTGATTTTCATCCAAAAAGATTGAGAATTTGATGTTCTTAAGTTGTGTTCTTGAATTATTTTCATTCTTGAACTTATATGGGATTGATGGGTTTTCTTGAGATGTTTTAGCGATGTTAAGTGTTGTTTCGAGTTAGATTCTAGTGTACATGTTTTGGGTATCTGAATCTAATAAGATATTGAGAAATGGAATTAGGTTTAATCGAATGAAGGTTTGAAATCGAGAAAAAAATTTGTCAAATTCACCTGGGGAGGGTCTGGCGCGGCACGCCCCATCTGCACCAAAGAGGCTGGGGTGGCGCGCCTGCAGTGTGCCAGAAATGAGCCCCAATAACTTAGGGTCTGGCGCGGCGCGCCAGGGACGCGCCCTGGTCGTCTGTCCCACCCATTTTTCATCGTTTAGCCCGTTTAAGTCCTTCTAAAGTGCACTAACACTTCCTATTGATTCTAACTACTCTAAATGACTTCTAAACATCAAGAAATCATCCAGTAACATGAATTATAGCCTTGAATCTATAAATTCAAATTCAAGGAAAGTTAAGAGCCAAGTCTAGGAAGTTCTTAGAGTCCTTTCAAGAAGTCTTTTTCAAATGCTTTTAACTTTGTTTTAAGACTTAAAGTTCAAGTTGAGTAAAGAGTAAGGAGTAAATATTGAAGTTCATTGTTTTCAAGAGTATATGGGGACTATCTATTCCCAAAGAGCTTAAAATATTTTCACATTTAAGCAAGTAAGGAAACCTTGATTTCCAAAGAGCCTTTGAGCTAGTTTTCAGAGTAAACGCTTTCACAATTAAGTAAAAGAGGAAAATTTGATTTCCAAGATAGTCTTTGAGCAAAGTTTTAGAGCAATTATCTCAAATCACAGAAAGAAGTATGTTTTCAAACATAAGAGCTAGTATCATATTTTGGGAGTAGTATTGAGCACCGATATGGGGGAGAGTTCAGACAATTCACAGCCCCCATAAATCATGTAGCCACCATGGGTAGAAAAGGGTCATACTTTTTAGATGATTCCTTAGTTCTTTTTAGCATAGACTAGTGGATCCACTTAGTAGTTCAGGTTCTATACTCTCGGCAAGGTATAGGACGGCCCTGGCAGCGTGAGGCAAAATGATGTATCATCACAATAGCTTTTAAGTGATGGTTGTCAGTTAGAGAAACTCCCACATAAGTAATTGTATTCTTATATACACAGTTTAATTATATTTTTACATACATTTTAGAGTTATATTTGTATATTTGCATACATACAGAGTATTATTGTATTTCCAAAATACATAGAGTTGACATCCATGTTTTAAATAGCTTTTCTTTATATTGCACCAGTTTTAAACTGCTTTATATTGAAATGAGTTCATTTAAGTTGAGTTGAGTTGAGCCATGTAAGTTCTTCAGTTCCTTTCAAGCTTATGTCTTGTTTTAGAATTCCCCTCGCATACTCGTACATTCAATGTACTGATGCCATTAGGCCTACATCTTCTTATGATGTAGACACGGGTAACCAGGATCAACATCCAGCGCATCATTGATCCAGTTGAGCACTCAGAGTCTTGCGGTGAGACTCTTTGCTTTCCGGAGGATCCCTTTTTTGCTTTTAGTATTAGATAGTTCATTAGGATGTCGTGGGTCTTGTCCCGACATCCATCTCAGCTTTTTAGAGGCTTCATAGACAGTCAAATGTTTGTTTTTGAGTTTATATTTCCTATTTTAATGGTTGAGACTTGAGTTGCCATGTTTTTCTAGTGAATGTTATCTTGATACATTCAAAGTGTTTATTGAGTAGTTCAGTTTAGTTTTAAAAGTATTTTTTTTCATGATTTAAGTCTTCCATTGAGTAAGTAGCCAGGCCAAGGGTTCACTTGGGGCCAACAATGGTTCTCGAGTGCCAGTCCCACCCAGGGTGCAGGCTCGGGGCGTGACAAACTTAGTATCAGAGCCCAAGGTTTAAGAGTCCTAGGGAGTCTATGAAGTCGTGTCTGTAGAGTCCTAGTTATCGGTGTGAAGCGCGCCACATCTATAATTAGGAGGCTGCAACATTTTAAGAACTATCTCACTTTTTCATACTCATTTCATGCGATAAAGTTCATCTCTATATAGTTTCTTTCTAGCTCGTGCTTGCGCGTAACTGATTGTGAGCTGGACTATTTTTTAGAGTGCTTCCATGGGGGGTTTATTTCCCCGTGAGCTAAGAGAAGCAAAGAGATGGTTGCCGACATGAGGAGCAGGATGAGTTTATTCGTTATTGGGTTACCTCGTTTGTCAAATAAGGAAACAAGNTGTGAGCTAGACTATTTTTTAGAGTGCTTCCATGGGGGGTTTCTTTCCCCGTGAGCTAAGAGAAGCAAAGAGATGGTTGCCGACATGAGGAGCAGGATGAGTTTATTCGTTGTTGGGTTACCTCGTTTGTCAAATAAGGAAACAAGGTAGCCATGCTAATAGATGACATGGGCATAGCAAGGTTGATGATCCATGTGCAACGAGTTAAGGAGGACAAGCTAAGGGATAGGGAAGATTTTAAAAACAAGAGAGTTAAGACATCAGGGAATGAATTCGGACAACAAAAGAGTAAGGCGAACCGGTCTTCTTTCCAACAGAAACAGAAGGGACCTGCTCCATCATCTGCTAGGGCACCTGTACCTAAGAACAAAAGTGAGTACAATAGTCAAAATTTCAGAGCCAAACCTGCCGATTCTCAGGGTAGTATGGCGCAAGGGGGTAGCAAGCCTCCTGCCTGCGCTAGGTGTGGTAGGAACAAATCAGGTACATGTCGTGAGGGCTTCACTGGTTGCTTCAAGTGTAGCCAAAATGGTCATTTCATGCAAGAATGTCCAAAGAACAGTGTAATGGTAATGGGGGCAACCCAGTCTTCTTCAGTTGCTCCACCAGAAAGAGCTACACCTAGAGGAGCTACTTCAGGTACTGGCAGAGGAGCAAACCGCCTATACGCTATCACCAGTCGCCAAGAGCAAGAGGATTCGCTAGATGTTGTCATTGGTATGATCCAAGTCTTTAACTTTAAATGTTTATGCTTTGCTAGACCTAGGAGCGAGTTTATCCTTTATAACTCTGTATGTTGCGATGAATTTTGATTTTATTCCTGAGCAACTTAGTAAACCCTTCAGTGTTTCTATACCTATTGGTGAGTCTATTCAATTAGAGAGAGAGTCTATCGTGATTGTCCCATTTCTGTCAATAACAAGAGTACCATGGCTGATTTAGTTGAATTAGACATGGTAATTCTTTATGTCATTCTTGGTATGGAATGGCTTCATACATGTTATGCCTCAGTTGATTGTAGAACTCGAGTTGTCAAGTTCCAATTTCCAAATGAGCCAGCCTTAGAGTAGAAAAGTAGTTCAGCAGTGCCTAAGGGTCGTTTCATTTTGTACCTTAAGGCAGGGAAGTTAGTTTCTAAGGGGTGTGTCTAGTACTTGGTCCGAGTTAATGACTCTAGTGTTGAGATACCTCATATTCAGTCAGTCCTAGTAGTAAAAAAGTTTCCAGATGATCTTCCCGGAGTCTCTCCTGAGAGAGAAATAGACTTTGGTATAGACCTTCTTCTAGATACTCGTCCTATATATATTCCGCTATATAGAATGGCTCCAGCAGAGTTGAAAGAGCTTAAAGAACAATTGAAAGATCTCATGGATAAGGGCTTTATTCAACCAAGTGTCTCACCTTAGGGCGCTCAGGTCTTATTTGTGAGAAAGAAAGATGGTTCCCTTGGGACGTGTATAGATTACCGCCAGTTGAACAAGGTTACCATCAATAATAAGTATCCTCTTCTGAGAATTGATGATCTTTTCTATCAGTTTTAGGGTGCTACACGTTTCTCTAAGATAGACCTTAGATCTAGCTACCATCAATTAAGAGTAAGGGAATGTGATGGTCCAAAGACAACTTTCAAGACCTGTTATGGTCATTATGAGTTTCCGATCATGTCTTTTGGTTTGACCAATGCTCCTGCAGCATTCATGGACCTTATAAATAGTGTATTCAACCTTATTTATATATGTTTGTTATCATCTTCATTGATGACATACTAATTTATTCGAGGAATGAAAAAGATCATGCTAGTCATCTCAAAATAATTCTCCAAACTCTAAACGATAGAGAGTTGTATGCCAAGTTCTCTAAGTGTGAGTTTTGTCTTGAGTCTGTGGCGTTCTTAGGCCACATTGTGTCTAGATAGGGAATTAAAGTTGATACTCAGAAAATTGAGGCAGTGCAGAATTGGCCTAGACCCACATCTCCAATTGATATTAGGAGTTTCTTGGATTTGACTGGCTATTATAGAAGGTTCATAGAGGGTTTCTCATCTATTTCATCCTATTTTACCAAGTTAACTCAGAAGACAGTGAAGTTTCAATGGTCTGAAGCTTGTGAGAAAAGCTTTCAAGAATTGAAAAAAAGGTTGGTTGACTACTGCCCCAGTTTTGACATTACCAGAAGGTACACAAGGCTTTGTTGTCTATTGTGATACATCTAGAGTTGGTTTGGGTTGTGTATTAATGCATAATGGCAAGGTTATAGCTTATGCCTCCAGATAGTTGAAAGTTCATGAGAAGAATTGCCCAACCCATGATCTAGAATTGGCTGCCGTAGTTTTTGCTTTAAAAATATGGCGTCATTATATTTATGGTGTTCATGTGGATGTACTCACCAATCACAAGAGTCTTCAGTATGTGTTTACTCAGAAAGAGCTTAATCTCAGACAAAGGAGGTGGTTAGAATTACTCAAGGATTGTGACATGAGTATTCTATACCACCCATGTAAGGCTAATATTGTTGTTGATGCTTTAAGAAAGTCGTATATGGGTAGCTCATGTTGAGGAAGAAAAGAGAGAGTTATCGAAAGATGTGCATAGACTTGCACGCTTGGGAGTCCGACTAATGGATTCCACAGAAGGAGGAGTGGTGGTGATGAATGGGGCTGAATCATCATTAGTGTCAGAAGTAAAAAAAAGCAAGAACAAGATCCTATTTTGCTTGAATTGAAGGAAAATGTTCATAAGCAAAAAGTTATGGCTTTTGAACAAGTGGGGATGGTGTATTGAGGTATCAAGGTAGATTGTGTGTACCAAGGGTGGATGAACTCCAAGAGAGGATCATGGAGGAAGCTCATAGCTCTAGATATTCCATTCATCCGAGTTCCACAAAGATATATCGTGACTTGAGAGAAGTGTATTGGTGGAGTAGTATGAAGAAGGACATAGAACTGACATCCATGTTTTAAATAGCTTTTCTTTATATTGCACCAGTTTTAAACTGTTTTATATTGAAATGAGTTCATTTAAGTTGAGTTGAGTTGAGTCAGGTAGGTTTTTCAGTTCCTTTCAAGCTTATGTCTTGTTTTAGAATTCCCCTCGCATACTCGTACATTTAATGTATTGATTTCATTTGGCCTGCATCTTTTTATGATGCAGACACGGGTAACCAAGATTAGCATCCAGCGCATTATTGATCTAGTTGACCACTCAAAATCTTGTGGTGAGCCTCCTTGATTTCTGGAGGATCCCATTTTATTGCTTTCAATATTAGATTGTTCATTAGGATATCGTGGGTCATGTCTCGACATCCATCTCAGTTGTTTAAAAGCTTCATAGACAGTCAGATGTTTGTTCTTGAGTTTCTATTTCCTGTTTTAATGGTTGAGACTTGAGTTGCCATGTTTTTCCAGTGAATGTTATCTTGATACATTCTAAGTGTTTATTGAGCAGTTCAGTTTACTTTTAAAAGTATTTTTCTTCATGAGTTAAGTCTTCCGCTTAGTATGTAGCCAGGCCAAGGTTTCGCTTGGGGCTAGCAATGGTGCTCGTCTTACTAGGGTGTAGGCTCGGGGCATGACAGTAATGTTAATAGGAGAATAAAGCATATTTGAAACACTAAAAGCAAGAAGCTAGATGAGAGGTGAATTTGTTAATTGAGATGTCAAAATTTTGTGTCATTTTTCATTCACAAGAGTTGCATGGTCTACTTGGTATGTAGATCTAGGCAAGTTTTCTTGTAATCTCTCATTCACAAGAGTTGCATGCTCTACTTTGTATGTAGATCTAGACAAGCCTTCTCGTAATCTCTGCAGAGGACAATGTCAGGTTATTGGTCCATGCTTTTATCAATTTCACTCTTAGCTGGGAAGAGAACATTTTTTGCACACTCCAAAGTATCACTTTAAATGCTTATAATAATGTCATCTACCAACTCTTCCAGAATAATCTCCCCGGTTTGACCACGATCCAATCAGAGATCTATCCATGTATCTGATCTTTCCATATCTTTTTTAACAAGCTGGTCCAAAGAATGTGGATCTGAATATAAAATAGATACCATCCTACTCCCTTCCCATATTTCATTTATCATGGCCGGTTTGGAAAAGGTCGATTGTTATGTTTACCAAGTGACACCCCGGGGTTGCAGCCAAAATAGTGTCACATACTGCCTTAAAAACTTCATTTGCACAATAAAAAAGGAGCTTTTGATCATGACAACAACGACTTGAAAATAACTCTACCTCGTCAAATAATGACGGGTCAAGAATCTGGTCAGAAGAAAGCCACCTCAAGAGAAATTCATCCCAACTTAATCCTGAACCTAGAAGAACTGATTCTATGTATTCAGAAGTGGATTCTTCATTTCGAAACAAACTGTTGGACAATCTTGTTCACATATGGAAGATCATGGCAGTTCTTCAAGATGGGTTTTTAATGGTCAAATTTCTAGATCAACTGGTCGGAAAATGGTGCTTGTAAGGCTGACATTAGCCACTGTGAATAATGGCTCAAATACTGTTATGGGACTAGGTCGCTCTTCTTTATCAACTGCACTGCCAGGAGCTTCAACTTTCCTGGGGTTGAAGAATCTGATGGTCAGGCTAATACGACTACTCGTTTATCTTAGTTTCTTTTTAAAGGGGATTAAATATGTAAGCAGTAGTTATCTATAATAGTTATAGGCAGCAGTTATTAGGCAGTTATCTATAGCAGTAACTATTTCTGTGTTAGGAGTTATCTTTATGTTTAGTATAAATATATGTATCTTGTAAGAAGAAGAAAAGTATTATATTTGTCTTTATATTTGGAGATTTATCCACTCCATACGGACTTAGTTATTGGCTAATGCAGTGTTTAAGATTCTTGCACTTCATTTAATCAGTAAAGTTTTATTTTCATCTTGATTTCTATCAGTTTGGCATCAGAATAGATTAATCCAATATGGTCAATACCAGATCTTCTACTTCTTAAGAAAACACTCCCAATGTTGAATCTCTTGCCCAACAATTATATGTCATAGCATCAAAACTAAATACTATTGATTTGTTGGCAACATAGTGACTACATTGAAAGCCAAGAATGGTTGCACCCAAGAAAGGGAAACCAGTCACCGGACTCGTAATGGAGGAAAATCTGTTTGGAGAAAAGATGAAGAAGACATTAATAGCCCAATGTGGCCAAAAAATCCTTCCCAGACGTTACACACAGATGGAATTTCCTAGATTTGAAGGAGGTGATCCCAGGGGATGGATTTTGGAGGCAAAAAATATTTCTGCTACTATCAAACTTCAGAGGAACACAAAGTTTACATAGCAGCGATGTATCTGGAAGGCGATGCTCTTGATCTCTCCTCTTGGATAAATCGTGAGTGGACTTTGCTTTATTGAGAAGAACTTGTTAAAGTATTGCAGGAAAATTATGGTCCTGCGGAGTTTCAGAATCCTGACGAGCAACTTTGTAGCATTCAAAAAAAAGGTTCTATACAAGAGTATCATCAAGAATTTGCAAATTTTTTGTCTAGGGTAACAAACTGGCCAGATCATTGTCTCTTAGGCGTGTTCTTGAATGGGCTAAAAGAGGAAATTAAATTTGATGTTAGAATTCACAATCCCAGAACAATTTATAGAGCCATGAGTTTGGCACTCGAATTTGAAAATAAATTAGGCCTAATTTGCAGCAATGGAGAGTCTAATTGCACCCCAACCAGCATATTCACTATACAAAACTCATTGCACTCTTCTATAAACACCCAGAACAATATTAACTCTTCACTTCAAAATTTACGGAACAATGCTTCTGCCAATCCATCCACTTCCCAATCTCTTCAAATGCAAACATGGGGAACAAAAAGGAGAAATCTAATGGCACAAGGACTTTGTTATCGTTGTGATGAGAAATTTGCACCCGCTCATAAATATAAATTTGTGAAATTGTCTCTCATAGAGCTTACATGCGGAGATCAATTGGAAGATGTTGATTGGGTTAATGCAACAACTGTTGGTGACTCTCAAGAAACTGACATTGCTGAAATTTTATTCCATGCCATTTTGGGATAGTCTGTTGGTTCTACAATGAAGCTTCAAGGTGAAATCAACCATAGAAAGGTTTTAATACTTGTGGATAGTGGTTCCACACATAATTTTGTGATTGAATCCATTGTAGAGAGGCATAAGCTCCCAGTAGAGATAGTTCCAACATTTGGCACGCAAATAAGGAATGTGGACATCATTCACTACAATAAAGTTTGTCAGAAGCTTCAAATTCAATTGCCAGGTTTTACCATCACTTGGGATTATTATCCTTTTGCACTTGGAGGGGCTGATTTGGTTTTTGGTATCAACCGGTTAGTTTCTCTTAATACTATTCAAGCTAATTAGAATGATATGTTCACAATTTTCAAATGGAAAGAGAAATGTTACAAACTACAAGGGATGAGATCGGCTAGTTCAATGGGTTGATCGTCCCCTTGAAGAATCTAGTTAGGAGAACTATGATCTCATTGTAGATTAGGTTCCTTCTTTTCACCTTGAGGACAAGGCGACTTTTCAGAGGGGATGCACTGATACGACTACTTGTTTATCTTAATTTCTTTTTAAAGAGGATAAATTATATATGCAGTAGTTATCTATAATAGTTATAGGCATCAGTTATCTAGAATAGTTATTAGGCATTTATCTACAACAATAACTATTTATGTGTTAGGAGTTATCTTTATGTTTAGTATAAATATAGGCAACAGTTATTAGGCAGTTATCTACGGCAATAACTATTTTTGTGTTAGAAGTTATCTTTATGTTTAGTATAAATATATGTATCTAGCAGAGATTCTGTAAGAAGAAGAAAAGTATTATATTTGGAAATTGTCCACTCCATACAGACTTAGTTATTGTTTAATGCATTTTTAAAATTTTTTGCACTTTATTTAATTAGTAAAGTTTTATTTTCATCTTGGTTTCTATAAGAGGCTGGTGAAGATGATAGAGCTTTTTGATCCTTCCCAGATGGATATTCCATTAAGCAGTCAAATGACTAACAATCCATGGTAAAAACCTACATCATCCATTGCATTGGTAGCATCAACTTGGATTTCTTTGTCAATTGGAGCACTCAAGATTTCACATTCTTCCTGGCATCAGGTTTTGATTAGTTCTTCAATTAGATCTCCTTCATGACTTGAATGACTAGTTGAAGCCGCACTTTCAGCCAAGTATGTTCCCATTTTGACATGGAACATCTAGATTGTGTTGGAATACTTAGTGCTCTCATTAAGATGCTTTTCAGAACAACTAGATTCTATCTCTAAGTCTTGTCTGAATGGACTTGGACCCGTATAACATGGTCTTCTTGTACATGCTAAAGTTTGTCATCATTATATCCTTGTATAGGTGGTTCATCAGTAAGAGGCTCTCTCATTTGGGATGGTAGCATACCATCCTCACTAGGGTTTTTTTTCAAACTTGAAGTCACGACTACTGCTCCTTCTCATTTCGAGACTAGAAACTTGAAATCGCGAGTTCGCGACGACTGCTGTTGTTCGACTGGAAACTTAAAATTGTGACTGTTGTTGTTGCGAGTTCCCGACGACTGCTCAGGTACTGGACTTCTCTCTTCTCTTACGCGAGCTCTCTCTTCTCTTCTTTTCTTGTATCTTTCTTCTCTGCGAGTCGCGACAAGAGTTCTTCACTTCTTTTCTGTTTTTCAGTATGCTCTGTTTTTAGTACTCCCTCAGTCCCTATATTTTTTATTGTAAAGAAGAACTGCAGAAGTCCCTTTGTTTTTCAGTATGTTGATATGCTCACTGGCCACTGGCCATTGCCTATATTTTTTTAAATAAAAATAATTCTTCTATAATTATTTTTTTGCAACTTAATTTAGTTTTAATACTAATTAATATAGTATTTATTTGTCCATAAATAGTAAATTCAATGGCGTCGGATGCTAGCAAAAAGAGGGACATTGGATGGAATTATGGTACTCAAGGATCAATGAAAGATTCAGTTAAATGTAATTTTTGTGGGAGTACCTTTAATGGTAGTATTACTCGACACAAACAACATTTAGTGGGTGGTTACAAAAATCTAAAATAATGTTCAGCTTGTCTGTTGGAAATTAGAAAGAAGCAAAGGATTATATGGAAAAGAAAATCGCTAGTAATCCGAAATTTCAAGTGAGGCAGCCAGAAGAATATGTTAATATTGATGATGATATGGATGAATATGCTGAAATAATGCCTCCCTCCAGAACCCCAAAGATATCTTCTAGTGGAGGTGCATCATCCACCGCGCAGAATGTGACAAAAGGCCCTATGAATCTCTATTTTTCACAAAAATCAACACAAAAATGAGGCTTTGAAAAAGGAGTAGGAATTGATGAAACCAAGAAAATTTTAAGAGAGTGTGCGGTAAGTGTTTTTGCTATATGGATGTACGATGTGGGGCTCCTTTTTAATTGTGTCAATTACAAATCATTTGATAAGTTTATTAAGATAGTAGGACAACATGGCCCCGGAATGAAGCCTCCTACATTCCATGAAGTTAGAGTTACTCACCTAAAAAAAGAGGTGGAGAAAGTGGAAAAAATTGTTGATGAGCATAAAGTGCAATGGACAAAGTTTGGATGTTCCATTATGATGGACAAATGGAAGGCACCAAATGGTAAAATGATCATCAATATTTTGGTGAATTCTCCAATCGGTAGTGTATTTCTTGGTTCTGTTGATGCTAGCAATGAATCTACTGATTCCATCAAAATATACAAGTTGTTTGAAAGCACTATTGAAAGAATTGGACCGAGAAATATTGTACAAATTGTTACCGATAATGCTAGTGAGAATGTTAAAGCGGGAAGCATGATGATGGGTGTGTACCCACACATTTATTGGACTCCATGTGCTATTCATTGCATCAACTTGATGTTTGGTGACATATTCAAGGTTAATCCATATGCTTCCGGTAATATCACTCTCTTATCCTCTAACTTTCTTTATAGTCAATATTTAATACTCATTAACTACTAATTACTATAATTTTACTTTAACAGTTTTTATAAAGGCCATCAAAATCCATTCTTACATTTCAAAGGCCATTGATGATGAACTTGATGAGAAAATTCACCAAGGAAAGAAATTTGGTGAAACTGGCCAAGACAAGATTTGCAACTGCCAATTTAACTTTGAGAGCTATGTACATACAAAGGAAAAACTTGAGAATTTTAGTCCTCTCAACCGAATGGACTTCAAGTAAATTTGCAAAGGAAACTTTGGGGAAAGAAGTTGCCAACTTTATTATTTCTGCCTAGTTTTGGAGTGATGTTGTTCGAGCACTTACAATTTGTGGCCGTGGCCTTTTGACAACAGTCCTTCATTTGGTAGATGGGGAGAAAAAACCACCAATGGTCTATATTTATGAAGCAATGAATAGAGCCAAAGAAACTACTGCACGGGGTTTCCATGGAGTTAAGAAGCAATATGAGAAAGTGTTTGAAATTATTGATGCAAGGTGGTCAGACCAACTCCATCCGCCTTTGCATGTTGTAGGCCATGTCTTGAACCCAGGATTGTTTTATAAAGCTCAAGAAGAGGAAACTTTACTAACGACTCTCTGGGATGAGTATTAGGCATGTGTTGAGATGATGATCCCTGATACAATAATACACGATTTACTACTCCCTGAGCTTCCTAGTTACAAAATGGCGGATAGACTATTTGGTTGTGGTCCGGCTAAAAGAGCCAAAGATACAAGGTAACCGGGTAAGTGAGTTGATTTAGCTCTTAAATTATTTGACTTATTTATACTCATTAACCTTTAAATTTATTTTATTATAGTTGAATGGTGGTCACTATTTGGTAGTCAAACATCAAACTTGCAAAAGTTTGCCATGAAAGTATTAAGCCTAACTTGTAGCTCATCCGGATGTGAGCGAAATTGGTGTGTTTGAACACGTAAGAAAAAAAATTATATCCTAATTTCCATATTATATTATTATCAGTATCTATTAGACATTAGTTAATATCTATAACTTATGCACAGATTCATTCCAAAAATAGGAATAGGCATGCACTATCGCGTCTCAATGATCTAGTGTACATTAAGTACAATAGAACATTGAAACATTGTTATGATGCTCGTGATCTCATTGATCTAATTCGCTTGGATACCGTTGATGATTCAAATGAATGGTTAGTTGGATGCCCCGAAGATCAAGAAGATGAACTAGTATATGGGTAATTCCTTATTGCTTTTAAGCATAGCTTAGTGGATTCACTTTAGTTGAGGCGTTCTATACCCTGGCAAGGTATAGGACACTAATGACAGCGTGGACGAGATGCTATATCATCACATAACTCGTAGTGATGGTTGTCGGTTAGAGAATCTCCAAAACTGAGTTTATGTATGTAATTTTATATACAACTGAGATATTACTGTATTTTTCAATACATTGAGATGTTATCCACTGTTTTAAATGCTTTATATAAACTGCATCCTTATTGTTGTTTTATTTCGGCATTGAGTTGAGTTGAGATGAGGTAAGTGTTTCTTTCAGATTCCAGTTCAAGCTTATGTCTTGTTTAGATTTCCTCTCATATGCTCGTACATTCCATGTACTAACACCATTTGGCTTGCATCTTTTATGATGCAGATACAGGCTCAATATTTGGGTGCAGACCTTACCGCTACCTTTATGGGGGTAGAGAGACGGTTTCTAATAGACCCTCAGTTCAAAATAAAAGTATTCAACATTGGTTGTTTTATGTTGTTGTGTGGATTTGTTACCAGTAATGATATGATTCTTCCATTGTTTACTTAAATTAAATTTTTAGACATAATTATTTATTTTTATGTTTGAAGGCTGCGGTTATTCATATATTTTTACTGAAATTGAAATTTTGAAAGTATAGTTAGGTAGATTAATTATCAATGAATGATATGTGCAAGGGTAAGTTAAACTAAATCTTTCTTTATTTAATTTTTTTTTTTTTGAAAAGCAATGAGGGGAATATAAAACTTAGTACTAGAAAGAAATAAAAGATCGTAAAACTTAATTAATTGAATTTAAACATTTTATTAATGACTAGAAAATAATAAGTAAATAGATTGTATCATTCTTTTAGGAACTTTTTTCTCTAGTCTGTCTTCGAGCCGGTCTTCCTTGTCCTTTAACTTCTAAAGACTACCTGTCGCCTCATATATGTCTTTAATATTCTCTTGTTGCACATTATTATTTTTAAGGTCGTTTGTTTGCTTGTCTATATGTTCTCTCGTTTCTACCAACCTTTTCAAGTAATTGTCAATGATTTTGCTTTCCGAGGATGACATTCTTGCTTTTCGTATATCAAAACTAGCTCGAGCACCTGTTGAATGTAAAAGTAACAAAGTTAATGAAAAATTAAATGAAGCCAAAATATCGATATAGTAAAAGTAGCTTCTTCTCTACTACATTAATACAACATATTTGTAATTCTTAAGGGAAAATAATACTCAAAGTGAAAAGAAACTTGCGTTAATATTGTAAAAGTATAACTCAATTTGTTATGTGCATATACTATATTGTTTGTTTTTATAGAAACCAACTTTTTAATTATTTTCTTATTTTTCTCACTTTTAATTTTATTCGTGCCAATTAAAATAAACATTACACTAAAAATAAGAATTACCATATTTTGAAGAAAACTACGTCAACTCCATGAAACAAAATAAACTAGCTTATTTTTCATTCTCCCCCCCCCCCCCCCCCCCCTCTTTATTCTTGGACTTGATTTTTTTTCTTCTTAAAGTTTCAAGTGGTTTCCTAGTCTAAAATAGGGTAATTCTCATTTTTGGTAGTAATTATTTTAGGCATGAATAAAATAAAAATAAGGAAAGAATCAAACATTAGTGTCTATATTTGAGAAGTTTTTAAAGAAAAGTTTGGATGCTAAAGCAAGTAAGAATTAAAACAAAAAAAAGAGAATAAATAGTAGTATTATAGACTCATTGTCACTCTCCGAGGCTATCTCTTGACGTAACACGGAACCTAGGATCACGATTGACCCCAAGCTAACCCTGAGTTTGTCATATTGTTGACACCCAATTTTGGCATAACATTTTTTAAAATTCGTAACTTTTAAATTTTATTTATTTAATAGTTTAAAATGCATTTTTTTTATAATTTTAAATAAGTTTATCGATAACTACCCTTATTTGTCAAAATTTAGTATTTTTTTATCAGCTAATTTTAATTACATTATTTTTTGTCACAACCAGTTGACTACGTTCAAATATTTATTCATTTCGATTAAATTATTAGTTCTAAAAAATTACATTTTTTTACATGTCATTAGTTACGTTCATTATACTTTTTAATAATCATTTTATTTCTTATATTTGTTAATATTAATTTTGATATTTTGCACAGTCTAGAAATTCATTCGAATATGGATAAGATTTCATACATAGATATTTTTAAAAGCTAGGGATTTTGACGCATGATTTTAAAAGAATGGTACTGTACTATAGATAATTTTTTATTTTATGTATAAACAATGGCTTATTCATTAGGTCAAGGATGGTGGAATAAATTTTAGAATTTGGGTTTCAATTTTTAGAATTTTTACTTTATTCTCTTTTTACTGTTCATCCTCCTTCTGCGGTGATAAGTTCGCCGGAGCTTCGACCAGTCACCACCAAACAAACCCCACTGGCCGAACTTTCTCTTTCTCACTTCCCTTTTCCGACAACCAAGTCACCTAAAACCACAAGCAACCAAGCTCCGGCAACCCAAAAACCCCATTCATTTTCTCATTTTTTTCTGGCAGAAAACTACCAGAAACAACCACCTCCGTCCATTCAACACCGGAGAAACCATTTTTTTTTCTCGGAGAAATAACCCCCAAACCACCCAACCAGAAGACCCATCGAACCCCTTCTTTTGCCCGAAGAAACCCACCACCAGTGACCACTGAAAACAAACCCAAAACTCCATTCATTTTACTCCATGTTTCCAGCAAAATCACTTTTTCCAGCCATCACAACCTTCCTCCATCCTTCTTAGCGCGAGTTCCACCATTAATGGTGAACTTTGAGCTCACAGCAGCGAACCAAACAACCCCAAAACTTTGAGCTCACAGCAGCGAATCAACCACCAAAAGCTCCATTAAACCACCATTTTGCCTTACAAGACCACTACCCAAAACCCCCTTTTGTTTCTCCCATTTTTTCCGGCAAAACCACCGGATCCCAACCCTTTCCTCCTCCTCGTTCACACCACCAATTACTCCGGCGAGGAGTTCAAAGCTCCGATGAGCCGAAGCAAAAACAAAGGCCTGCCAGTCCCTTTCCCCATTCACATTTTTATTTTGTTTTTATAGGTGTTTGGCTCAAAGTCCTTGAACTCCGGCAAAGCTCCGAGCTCCCAAGCGAACTAGAACAGCAGTCTCGAAACCACCAAGCTCCGGCGAGCAGAATACGTAACCAGAGAACCAAACAACCATGGCAAGCTTTGTTTCTCTTACTTTCGTTTCAATATTATAATTTTATTTTTAGCTAGGCAGAACGCATAAGCGGCCCCTTGAACTTGTAAGGATTTTTCGTATAGACACCTTAACAAGGACTCCTTCCTATTGAACACTTAAACCACTCAAAAAGTGTACCTATCAAACACACCTGGCCAACTTGGCACTTATCGTGTGAGGCATTTGTTTTAAGGTGGAGCGCGTGACATTACACATCTCCTATGTGGAAAATCTAATCCTACGTGGTAATACACATCACAAAACAACCAACCCCTCAGTCATTTCTCTAAATCCCCAAAACGTGTTCCAAAAAACCCTAGATATTCTTTCAAGATTCCCGCTCAATATGTGGTCGATTCAAGAAAGTTGATCAATAATCTTTCATGTTTTCATCCTACGGCATGGTCGATTCAATAAAATAATTCTTATTGTTGTGTTTTAGGGCTGATTCGAGAAAGCAAGGAGATTTTGTGTTAAATCTTGTGAAGTAAGTTCATTTTCTAATCTTTATGACTATTGCTATCAATTTCCCCTTTAAATATAGTGTCTCTTTTGTATATTACTACAGTGATGATGTTTTGTACATATGTGAATAAAGTTTGAATTTTTTAGGGTTTCCTTGTCAGTAATTTGTCGGGTTTATTTGACTTTTTTCTAGGGAATCTTATGGATATTATTATACTAACTCGCTTTCACCATGGTGGTAAATTTGTGGAAGACACATCTGGTGGAGGTCTCACTTACATAGGGGAAAGTCAAGTGGAATATGCAGGTATCAATAAAGACCACTTTTCTTTAATGGAATTGCTTTTTTATACTAGAGATCTGGGGTATGTTACTGTGGGTGGGTTTTATTTTAAAGACCCTACAACCAATAACTTTGTCTTAGTGGATAACGATTTCAGCTTACTAAACCTTATAAAAGACCTAGGTGATGGTGACTTTTTGGACTTGTATGTTCAATATGTTATAGATGAGGTAGAAATTATTAAAGATGGGGTCCCTACAGGTTATCTTTGTGGGCCAACAGTTGGTGAAATTATTAATGAGGATGGGGTAGAAAACTCACATAATATTAATGTGGATGAAGTGTTACAACAAGGAGTTGCCCAATCTGAGAATATTAGTATTGAAGTTGGTGTGGATGAAGGGTTACAACAAGGACCTACCCAATCTGAGAATATTAATGTTGAAGTTGGTGTAGATGATGCATCAGATCTTGAAGGTGTTGAAACAGATTGGGATATTAGTGATGATTCACAAGAGTTTGCTATTCCAGATGATGATGACTCAAAGATTGATGAAGAGTTGAGAACTCTTAGAAATGAAAGAAGAACCAAATTGCAGAGGAAATAACCTGATTCTACAGAGGAAATAATTCTTGGAGTAGCTGGTGTTGATAGAGGATTTGAAGACATTGGAAGGAACAAGGTTGCTAGGTATGTAGGAAGATTGGGGGGAGATGAGCAATATATTGATAGTTCAGAACTGGATAGTGATGACAGTAGGGATGAATTAGATCCTGAAGTTGTGGAAGGTGTTGATTTACCAGCTAGAAGAAAAAGTAAAAAGGTTGGATTTGATCCTGATTGTGTAGTTGCTATATTTGAGCTTGGTATGGTATTTGAAAATGCCATAGAATTTAGAAAGGCTGTGGCAGAGTATGCTGTGGAATATAAAGTCAGATTAAAATTGAGGCCTAATGAAAAACATAGAGTCAGAGTTAAATGTCAGCTTAAGAAATGCAAATGGTTGTTGTATGCTAGTCTAGACAAAGACTCTGGTGACTTTATTGTTAAGAATTACTATCCTGTTCATCAGTGCCCTACCACAACCAAAAACAAGTTGTGTACATCTAACTTTATTGCAAATAAGTTTAGGGACAGAATAGTTTCTCAACCTTATATAAAGTTGTGGGAAATTCAAGAGTTGGTGAGGAAGACGACAGGATTGTATGTTGGAAGAACTCTTTGTTATCGGGCAAAATTGATGATTCTCAAGGAGTTTATGGGTGATTGGAAGATGGAGTTTGCAAGGTTGTGTGATTATGCAGACATGATAAAACAGACTAATCCTGGTAGTTCATGTTGGGTGAGGACAGACATGGAATCTACTCCAGGAAAGAATATGTTTGTTTACTTTTATGTTTGTTTTGATGCATTAAAGAGAGGTTGGTTGGAAGGATGTAAAAATCATTGGTTTTGATGGATGCTTTCTGAAGGGTGCTTGCAAGGGTGAATTATTAGTTGCAATTGGTAGGAATGGAAATCAACAAATGTTTCCAATTGTTTGGGCAGTTGTTGATCAAGAAACAAAGCACAGTTGGAGGTTCTTCATCAACTTCTTGATACAAGATCTAAACTTAGGCACTGGACATGGATTGACTGTGATGTCTGATATGCAAAAGGTTAGTTTAATGTTCATTTTATTTAATTTTGATCTCATTGCCTATTTATTTAATTATAATTAGTCATAAATTTCAATTATTATGATGTAGGGTCTTGTAGCAGCCATAATGGAGTTGCTGCCAGATTGTGAGCAGAGGATGTGTGCTAGACGCATCTGGTCCAATTGGCAGAAGAATTGGAGAGGAGAAGAAAGAAGAAAACAATTCTGGAGATGTGCAAAATCAAGTTTTGAGGTAAAATTTCAAGATGAAATGGATAAACTTGATAAACTTGGTAATAAGATCTGTGGAGAGTTGTTACATTATGAAAAAAAGACATGGTGTAAAGCATATTTTAAGGAGCATGCTAAGTGTGATGTTGTTGAGAATAATATGTGTGAGACATTTAATTCTTAGATATTAGCTGCTAGACATAAATCAATTATCACCATGTTAGAAGAAATTAGACATAAGATAATGGATAGAAATGTTGAGATGAGAAAATTTGTTGACACTTGGATATCAGACATTTCTCATATGGCAAGTTTAGTACTTGAAGAAAACAAAGATTATGCTAGAGATTGTCAAGTTAGGTTCAATGGCCAATTTGGATATGAAATTTTAGATGGTCATTATAGGCATATTATTGATATCAGAAAGAAGACATGTACTTGTAGAACCTGGCAGTTGAGAGGCATACCATGTCAACATGTTGTTTTGGCTTATCAGCATGCAGGCCAAGACCCTGAAGATCATGTTGTACATTGGTATAGAAAAGATACTTTCATGAAGGCTTATAATTACTTTATCCAGCCAATACCTAACATGAAAATATGGCCTCACACTAGTGATATAGTGATTGAGCCTCCTGAACCAAAACAAATGCCTGGCAGACCACCAAAATGCAGAAGAAAGTCAAAGGATGAGCCAAGAAATAAGTATGGAAAGTTGTCCAGGAGAGGTGTAAAAATGACTTGCTCCAAGTGTCATCAACAAGGCCACAATAATAAAGCTTGCAAATATGTGGTAATACTCAAGCAAACCTTTAATTACTTCAATTAAATAGATAAAATGCAATACAATTTTTCTTCTTCTTATTTACACTATTAAATCTTCTGAAATGGGTCAACCTGGAAGCTCAAGTCAACCTCAAAGCTCAAGGCAACCTACAGGTTATAGCCAACCACCAAGCTCAAGTGTAGGTTCTAGCCAGCCACCAAGCTCAAGGCAACCAAGAAGCTGTAGCCAACCACTAAGCTCAGGCTAACCTGTAGGTTCTAGCCAGCCACCAACCTGGAGAACATCACAACATGTTAGCTTAGGCCAACAATCAACTTCTATTTGTGATGATACTTCAATTGTTAGAAGAGTTCAACAAGCTGGAAAAGGCAGGGGAAGAGGCAGGGGGAGAGGAGGTGATGATACTTCAACTGTTACAAGAGGGCAACAAGCAGGAAGAGGTAAGGAAAGAGAAGGAGCATCAGCATCAACATCAATATCAACACGAGGAAACAAAAGGCCTGACTTTACTTTCAATTACAAAAAAATAGTTTGAATATATTTTTTTCTTTTGGGATTAGTTAACATAAAATACCAAAACATATATTACCTGATAAGATTTNTCAACAAGCTAGAAAAGGCAGGGGAAGAGGCAGGGGGAGAGGAGGTGATGATACTTCAACTGTTACAAGAGGGCAACAAGCAGGAAGAGGTAAGGAAAGAGAATGAGCATCAGCATCAACATCAACATCAACATCAACACGAGGAAACAAAGGCCTAAGACTGTGGGATTTGGCATCTACACTGATGATCTAAGTGGCAGACAAACATTAAATGTAAGAGTATAACCAACTTCAATTATTTATAATCCACTTTTATAATAGGCACTTAGTTTAGTTTCTTGTATACAGCCTGGTACAACAGGTGAAATAGTTGTTACTCCAGCTATTTTCAAGTGTGCAACACCAACAAATATTGATATTGGTTATAAGCCTCGTGGACTGAAATGGAAGGGTAAAGATGTTGTCACCACTCCACAATTACAACGCATGAGTAAGTCCAAGGGGGTGAATCTGCAAACGTCTAGTGCAACAAGAGCAAGAACAGATGGGTGTGACTACTTTAATATGTTTTGGGTGTTTTTGATGTACACTTGGGGGTTGTTTTATTTGAATCTGTAATGCAAGAAGGAAACAATACTGAGATTGCTTTAATATGTTTTGTGATGTTTTTGATGTACACTATAACTAGTGGTTTAAATGTGGATTTTCTTACAAGGAAATGCCAAGAATTTTTTGTCAATCATTCATGCTTGTTTGGAGCTTAATGTTATTGATTGTTCACTTAGTATGGTTATTGTTCTTTAGAGGTGAAGAAAGCAAGGAAGAAGCTTGAATGTCACTTAAGGCATCTCCGTATCCTCTTTGCGACGTGGAGAGGAATTATAATTTGGCTCATGAAATCAAATTCCAGGCAGAGCACTCTGTTCCCTCTCCGCGAGGGATTCCTAAATTGATTCAACAAAGCAAGTTTGAGGCAGAACACTCCGTGGAGTGCCCACGTCGCTGAGATGAGCAATTGTGTGTGAATGGAAATTTAAAGATGCCTCCGCCTCGCGGAGATGAGCAATATGATAGATTAATAAACAACTTATCTCCATTCCTTCTTCCAAAATCAGTACAATAGAAACACAAGACTACTAATACAATCACTCTAAGACTACTAACATAAATATTTCCATATAGCAAAAATCACGAGTGCAATAACGCATATGATCCTGATTTTTCTTGCCCGCTTCCTCTCTTGTTCATAGGATTTGATTCTTTTCAATAGACCCCATATGATCTTTTTTGCTTTAGGTGGTATTTCATCATCGTACCATCGAAAATAATCGCATCCACCTCTTCTCTACATAAATTATCAAAATAATTAAACTATAATTAGCGATTGACAACGATTTGTTTAACCAGATTAGAATAATGATAAAAAGCTTACCTTTGTGTTTTTGTAGCAAAAAAATCAATGTCCTGTATTAAGTTGTGTTCATGAAATTTTCAATTCAGCATTGACCCTACATCGACAGAACACATTTACATCTGAAGAAGTTGAAATCGACAAATTGGGCATTTCCTTCGATGTGAAGAAGACGAATGAAGAACTTTTTTTTATCTCCACTGTAGTAGCAACAATGGTGAGATGTGGAGAAGAAAGAGATGAGAAATAAATAAAGGGGAAGAATCTAGGGTTGGATAAATAAAAGGGGAAGATTTTGACCCTGTGTTAAAGTGTGCCAATCAGACACATCAGCTTTTTTTTCTCACTTCACGCACTCAAAAGGAGTGCCTCACACGATAAGTGCCAAGTCAGCCAGGTGTGTTTGATAGGTACACTTTTTGAGTGGTTTAAGTGTTCAATAGGAAGGAGTCCTTGTTAAGGTGTCTATACGAAAAATCCTTACAAGTTCAAGGGGCCGCTTATGTGTTCTGTCTTTTAGCTATTTATTGATGTTTTAATTGTCTGTTTAGTTTTTGTTATTAATATAGTTTTTTTTGGATTGTGTTTATACATTTTCTATTGCATTTTTAAATACTTCTTCCTCATTAATTAATTTGAATAGACATTAACAATGCTCATGATTTTTTATTTATTTATTATTTTATTTTTTTAAACTTGGTTTGACATACTTTTTTTTATTTAATTTAAGTAATTTTGTGTGTTTAATTTTCCAGTAACTTTGTTTCCTGTGTGTTATTGATATGGGTTTATTGGTAATGTTATAGTTGATGTTAGTTTAAGTTTTCATTTTGCTTTGTGTCATTTTGTGTTAGTTTGATTAATTTTGCTTTGTTATTATTTAATATTTTACGTGTTTTGTCTTTTCTGTTGGTTTGATACTGTTTATTTTATTACATATTGCAATTATTTGCATTTTGAAATGATTTAATAGTTAGTCTAATTTCTTTTGATTGATTTTAGTTGGTTATTATTTTGAATTGATTTATTGTTTACTGATTTAGAATATTGTGTTGTTATTTTTATTCTTTTTTTATATTTGAATTGATAATTAAAATTGGTCAATGAGAAAATCTCTCCGTCGATTTTGGAGGTTTCTACATTGTAAAAAACGAAAATTTAGTTTAAGTTTATATGTATTGTTTGTTAAAATTGACCGATGAAGAAATTACCATCGATTTCCAAGGCTTCCCATGTATATAAGACGGATTTTTATTTTATTTTTATTCGTGTTTATTTACCACTAACACTTTTACTAAATGTCTTTACAGGTACCCCGAAATCTCTTCTCATCGAAGCCATTCGAATAAAGTTCGAATACTATATTCATTATGTATATTGTTGATGATAGACAAATATTAGGTCGTTTCTCATATTACTTATTTACTTTATTATTTGTGTATATTGCATGTTTGTTATATTTTTATATTATTTTTACCTCCTCCTCAATTTGAAAAAATGAATTCAGTCGGAACCCACAGTTGTGGATTTCGAAGGATGTCTAACACCTTCCCTTCGAAATAACTTGAACCCCTTACCTAGAATCTTGGTTTCATAGACATTTTTAATTGGTTTCCTAGTTTTCCTAAAATTAGGTGGCGACTCCTTTAAAATTAGTTTGTTCTTGAAATTTTTTTAAAATTGATTCAATTGTTTATTTTTTGAGTCACCGCGACGTTTCGCCCTATTTGAATAAAGTGAATGTAAATACATATCGTAAGCATGCTGAAAATAAATGAATAAGACATACTACGCGGATGCTAAAACAATAGATAACTGGAAAATGAGAACCTCAACTGACTGAATGTATAAACCATACTAAGAGTTTAATAACAACTGAAAGATTAACTTAACAATTCAAGTTGATTCTACTAATATGTCTGAAAAACCTCTAACTGAGTTGTGTTGCTGGAACATGCTCCCTAGCTAACTCTAACAAAACTGAAAACTAAAAGAAAAGACTAAAATGAAAGCATGTCTATTTTCCTCGGAATATGAGGACTCACCACTGAAGTTGCTGAAATACAAACCTAGAATCGATCTAAGCGCGATATGGATGCTAAGTACCTAAACTACATCATTAAAAGATGTAGTGCAAAGCATGCTGAGCGTACTTTGAATGTACTAAGCATGAAGGATATAGATACAAAGCTGGACAAGGCATAACTGAGCAAGAATGTAGATACTGAAAACATAACTAAAAAGCCAAACTGAATGTAGTGACCAAGTGATAATCATGAACATGACATGCAAAACTGAATATTGAAGTATATACTGAAAACCTGGTCAAATGCACTAGGATTCTGACTGTGGGAGCTACTATTAACCGACATAAAACCACGTGAGCTAAACGTGAAGTCTGATGTATACGCCCCATCGAGAGGACCCAATATACCTTGCCAAAAGTATAAAGGAATGACTGGCGTGATCACTAAATCTTATGCCCAATAGAGAGGACTTATACTCCAACAGGGCACGTAGTTCTGGGACTATGAGGGTACGCTTAACCTTTGTCCAACTCGGTGTTAAGTCTATTCCCAACTGAATATGTATATGACACAATGTAACTGAAATACTGAATAGCTCAAAAGGCTGACATGCAATCTGAGAATGCAACATTTATATATTGATAATGTAACATTCAAAATCTAGAGCATGGTTATTTGTTTAACTGACCTAGCAAGTATAATTCATGAACTAAGATAATTTATACAAATTAGGTTTCTGAGTTTCATACAAGGAATTAAGCAAACTTTCGAAGAAACAAACTATTTCGATTTAGGATACTACAACAGCTAAATCACAGTAGATATCTAAGGTTTTAAAAACCCTAGTCTAAACAAGATGTGGAGAATCAAGGAACTAACTGAATTATAGGGACCTAGTGGATGAAAGGAACCCACTAGTGAAATCCCACATACCTGGTGACTAAATCTACGGAGAAATTCTTTGATTTAGGGGTTGAAACTAGAAGCAAACCTTCTGAATGTTCTAGGGAAACTGACGCCTCTTTCTTCTCCTTTTGCTCTAAGTTTGGATGATTTTTGGTGAATAAAGGTTTTGGTTTGGTTTTGATTAGATTATTAGGCTTAAATTGAGTAAAACGGTGTAGTTTAGGTATTAAACGATGTAGTTTAGATGCCCAATGCATATGGGAAAAGACCAAAACGATCCTGACTTAAAAGTTGACGGAGGCCATCCACGAGGCCACTGACGGACCGTCGAAGGGACCATGGCCCATCAAGTGGGTCATGGTTCTTGGCCAGTGTCTATTGGTTCCTGGTATACCCCACCTACGGTCCACTTCACAGACCGTGTCAAAGACCACGGACCGTGATGGCCATCGTGGTTCTTCACTGGGGGCTAGGGGTCTGCTGGCTCACACTTAATTTAATTTTTGTGTGTACTATTTTTATAACTAGTCATGGGGCACGTGCTTCACACGTGTACATCGTAAAAGTGTATATTTTTTTGGGAAATAAAATAACATGTATCATTATTAAGTTAAATAATACGTTTGAGTTAATACAATAAAATTAGTAAAGGATTCTTGTTAAAATTTCTGACTTTACTTTCAATTACAAAAAAATAGTTTGAATATATTTTTTTCTTTTGGGATTAGTTAACATAAAATACCAAAACATATATTACCTGATAAGATTTTATTAATAGTAATGAATAAGTACATCATTTTTTTTATTATCATTATTTAGAACTATGGAAGAAATACATTTGACATGACTATTCATTTATGATAGCTTGGCAGGAAAAAAGTTGTACTCTTATAGAAATATTTCACATGTAATTTGACTGTTATTCATACAATTATATAAGACTTGCTAAAATACTTGATAGCTTTCTCGATTCTTGCTCCCCCTGAAAGTCTATGATTACAAAAATCTAGTTGATCACTTCGGAAAAATACAAGCTTATGCATTTGCCTAGAGCTTCAATTTCTTTGTTGAATATGCATCAATACCAGTTGAGAATCTTAAATTATTCAAAGAAAAAAAGAGGAAACTCAACGAAATACCGTGACATAGTTTTCCTACCTTTGTCCTATTAGAAAAGAAAAAGTGAATAGTTGCATTCCAAGCAAATCATTCCACTAACAATTTCAAAATCATACCCATAATTTCTCCCATTGTGATAACTTTCTTGCTCTATTTCTATGTATGCATATAATTTTTTAATTGAAAGGACAAACACATGTAACCGTAGCCTTTTAGTTCTCTATAATTTAATTAATTGAACGAAAATTGAAGGGTTTAATATATTTAACAATAGTCTTTTAATTTGGCTTTTAACTTGGATTGCCAAATTTGCTTAGTCATTGTATTAATTGTATGGTTATTAGAGAAAAGTATGATAATGACAGGTAATAAAGAGTCACAACTACAATTATTATAGTTATTATTATAATGATTAATTCAATTTATTTGTTTATGTTTAATAAAAATAGTATCATATAATAGAATGTGTATGTAATTCAATTTTTAACTTTAGGCTTCTTATTTATAATTTATAAAATATATAAGTATGATGTTATAAATTATAATAATAGTAAAATAGTAATAATGTTGTATTATAATTATATGATCAACTTTTCATCTAATATCTTTCCACCTTTAGTAATAATAATAATGAATATTGACTAATTTTTAGAAAATTATCCACAGAAGGAAGAAATACTGATGCGCAAGAGTCCTAAAATTTCTATAGTACGTAAAATTGATTTATGAATTATGTAGTTTCCCTAGAAGCTTAAGCAAAATAGAATATATTAATATTATAATTTGTATTCATACTACCTACAACAATATTTTGGCCACTCTTGAATATCACAAACCTTTGTCATTCTAAAAATGTAGAAAAAATGAAACTTATAAATGGAGAAATTCACACACTTATTAAAAAAATTACCTAATTTCATTTTTTTTTTAATGAGAAATAAAACTTGTAATATCCATATCATTTAAATATTGTTTTTACAATTAAAAGTCAAATAATGCTAAAAGATACACTTGAAAAGTTCATAAAAAACAAAGGTAAATTAGAAATAAATGTAAAAGAAGAAAAATGTTAATTGTGACTTCAATACATATTGTTCGGACCATAAAAGATCACAACATAATGTTTAGTACTCAGATATACTTCAAAAGGCGTTGTCATTCTTTTTTTTTTATTTTTAAACATTTTGCAGATGGATCACCCATGAAAACTTTTTTATCCCCTTAAGATCCATTAATATTACTAAATTAAAAGGTTTTATCATTTTTATGATAGAAAGTACGACCTAAAAAAAAGAACACACTCTTAATTATAAATTAATTTAAATTACATAAATAAAAATAATAAACTTGAGCAAATACAATATTCGAATCAGGAAACTAAAATACTACATGTTGGATTAATGTAGCATGTGTAATTTTTATATTGGCAGTGGTATATGCTGCAAAATTAATGTTATATGCCCTTAATTATAAATTGATTAAAAGTACATAAAATAAAAATAATAAACGAATGAGCAAATACAATATTCAAATTTGGAAACTAAAAACTACATGTTGGACTAATGTAGTATGTGTAATTTTATTGACAATATCATATGCCTCAAAATTAATGTTATACTTGCCTTCTTAATCCCTAGTAAGAAGAATAAAGAATATGTCACATGCATCTTCTCAACTAACTCAACTAAAGATCGAATCTTCTGTAAATATTTGATAAGTGAATGAAACTTTAGTAGGACCCATAAATATAAGAGAGCAAGACTTGAGGGAAATGAATTCTTTTTTTTTTATATAGAGATTTTTTTTTTTTTTGATTGTTGTCTTTTTAGCTTCCCTTCATACATTTATAATTTGGAGTAATATACATTTAACATTACAATGTGATGCCTTAAATTCTACAAATGAAGTAGTCAAAAAATGGCTAATTAAAGTATGATTAATGCGTTGATTTATAAATTTAATTCAATGTTCCTTTTTTATTAGGGACAAAATTGAGAATTTAAAGGATAGTATTACAATTCAACTTTATTTTAGGATATGATCACTTTTATAACAACAACAACAACAACAACAACAATAATAATAATAATAATAATAATAATGATAATAATAATAATAATAATAATAATAATAATAATAATAATAATAATATTATGTGATTTAGTATAATATTATAACTTTATTTTTAGGATAGGATCACTTTTATAACAACAACAACAACAACAACAACAATAATAATAATAATAATAGTATGTGATTACTATNTTTTAGGATAGGATCACTTTTATAATAACAACAACAACAACAACAACAACAACAATAATAATAATATTAATAATAATAATAGTATGTGATTACTATTTAATAGTTATTGATTAATTAGATATTTATATATTTAATTTTAGTATAAGGGTAAAATGGTAATTAAACTTTTCACTTTAGAGGTACCCACTTTTAGTAATATATGATGATGATATGATGATAATAATTATATTTGGCTTAATATAAAATAAAAATAATTATAAATTTTTTAACTCTAAAAATAAGTTATATTTCCTTCTATAAAAAGTTTCTCCAATTCCTTCCTTGTTTGATACCAATAAGCTCTTTGTTTATTTTCATCCATAAATTATTTTATTTTTTAATTAATTCATAATATAAACCATCACAATATTCTATTTGTTAAATAATGTAAAAAATTAATAACCTCATATAGACTCGAAAACCAAGATATAACGGGAGGAACAGAAGAACAAAAATTATGAAAGTTTAAATTTCATACACGTAAAAAAGATCAAGTAGATTTAATACCAACTGATACTTTAGAATAAAAATAGATGAGATGCAACAAATCATCAAAACATTATTTATGTATTGCTCGTATTTCTTTCCAAACCTTCTATAACACCTCGCTATTTGAAAGAACTAGAATTGGAAATAGTCATTTTTAAAAAGAATGAATCCTAGGTGTTCTTCTAGATACTGTAGAAAAGATCTTGGAATTATCTTTCCAACGCCGCTAAGTTTGTGCGATTCCGAGTTTATATGAGTGAGATAAGCCCATTGGAAGTTGGATTATTCAAATAAGGAAAGTCTAATTCGGATTTTTGGAAGGGTAGTTTAGTCTTTTCCTTACCCAATTATTTTAATTTCGTTTTTGATAATTAGTTGGGGTCTAAACTGAAGTTGGTCAGTTTACGCTTTTCAAAAAGAGTTAGGGTTTTGAGAGGAAAGAAAAGAAGAGGAGAAAAAGAGGAGAAGAACCAAGGATTCGTCGATTTCTTGGAGATTTTCATGTGGATTTCGTCAAGGGGTGATCCCTACGAGGTAAATGAGACTTTCATAACGTTGGGTTCGTTCACCCACATGCCAAATATATTTATTTCAGTGTGAATTCATCCTAAAAAGATTAAACGTTTGATGTTCTTGATATGTGTTCTTGAATTTGCTTTCGTTCTTGAATTGGGCTGAGATTGAGTAGTTTTTGAGATTATTGTGTTGAATGATGGAGTTGTTTTGAGTTAGGTTCTTAGGTGCATTTACTAGGTATCTGTATCTAAAGAGAATTTGAGAAAAGGAACCAGATTTAAGCGAATTGGGGTTAGAAAACGAAGAAGGAAAAAGTCGGACAAATCTGGTGACCAGTCTGTGTCGCGGACCTACCCCACAGTTTTGCAGAATTTTTCTTCGCGTCGCGTCGCGGTCACGGACCGTTCTGCCTCAAAATTTATTTCGCGATCAAATAATTAAATGCATCTTCGCGTCACGGACTTGCTTCCAGACAATGATTTCTTGATCTTTTCTCATGTTTAACTATCTAAAAACACTCCCAAACATCATGAGATCTTTCCTATCACAAATCATAATCCTTGAATCCATAAATTCAAATTCAAGGAAAGTTAAGAGCCAAGTCTAGAGAGTTCTTAGAGTCATTTCAAAAGTTTTTTGCAAACGTTTTTACTTTGTTTTAAGACTTAAGCTTTGAGTTGAGTAAAGAGTAAGAGTACAGTTCATTTCTTCAAAGATTATACTGGAACTAAGTATTCCCAAGAGTTAAAATGTTTTCACATTTGAGCAAGAAAGGAAACACCGATTTCCAAGAGAGCTTTTGAGTAATTATCTCAAACCAAAGAAAGAGTTTTGTTTTTTAAAACATATGAGCTTAGTATATTTTGGGAGTAGTATTGAGCACCGAAATGGGGACGCGAATTCATAATAACTCAAGTATCCATAAACCATGTAGCCATCATGGGAAGAAAATGATCATACTTTTTAGATGATTCCTTAGTGATTTTTAGCATAGACTAGTGGATCCACTTAGTTAAGGTGTTCTATATGACAGAAAAGTATAGGACAGTTCTGGCAGCATGGGCAAGACGTTGTATCATCACTTAGACTCATAGTGGTGGTTGTCGATTAGAGAAACTCCTACAGTAATTATATTACTTTATATGTAAACTGAGTTGTTATTGCATTTCTTTATCAAATTGAGTTGCTACCTCCTGTTTTAAATGCTTTGTATAACTACATTATTATTGTTGCTTACTTTGCATCTGAGTTGAGTTATTCATGAGTTGAGTAAAGCCAAGGTAAGTGTTCTTTTCAGATTCCTTTTAAGATTATGTCTTGTTTAGTATTCCCCTCGCATACTCGTACATTCAATGTACTGATGCCATTTGGTCTGCATCGTTTTATGATGCAGACACAGGTAACCATGATCAGCATCCAGCGCCTCGTTGATCCAGTTGAGCACTTAGAGTCAGTTGGTGAGCCTTCTTGCTTTTCGAAAGGCTCTTTTTACATTGCTTTAGTACTTTAGTTGTTAGGATGATCGGGGGTCTAGTCCCGACATCCCTCCTTGTTTTAGAGGCTTCATAGACAGTTAGTAGTTTAGTTGTCTTTACATTGTGATTTCTTATGTTAAGACTTGAGTTGCCATCTATGGCTAGTTGAATGTTTTGAGTTTAATTTGAGACAGTTGTTTTATAAGTGCATTTGATTATTGTAATAATTCTTAGAGTCTTCCGTTGAGAGTCTAGCTAGGCCAAGGGTTCGCTTGGGGCCAGATTTGGTTCTGGAGTGCTAGTTTCGCCCAGGGTGTAGGCTCGGGGTGTGACAAACTTGGTATTAGAGCACAGAGTTCAAGAGTCCTATGGAGTCTATGAAGCCGTGTCTGTAGAGTCCTAGTTATCGGTGTGAAGCGCGCCACATCTATAATTAGGAGGCTGCAACATTTAGGAAATTCTTTCACTTCTTTCATACTCATTTCGTGCGTTAGAGTTTTTTTCTCTAAGAAGTTTCTTCTAATTCATGCTTGTGCATGTCTTTCAGTTAATCATGCCTCCACAAAAAGATGTTTGAGGTCGTCTTGCTAGGACGAACGTTGAGGAACAAGGGGCACCTAATGCACCTGAAGTGCAACCCCAATGAGAAGTCACGAATGTTGAGTTCAGGGAAGCGATTTGAATGTTAAGCCAAGTTGTGACTAACCAGGTTGGGCAACAAAAAGGAGCTAGACAGAAAGTGGCTGATACTTCGATGATCCGAGAGTTCTTGAGGATGAATCCTTCAAGTTTCACTGGTTCAAGCACTACTGAGGATCCAGAGAGTTTTGTTGAGAAACTGGAAAATGTATTTGAGGTTATGCACGTTGCCGATGTTGAGCGAGTGGAACTAGTTGCATATCAACTGAAGAATGTTGCTAGGACTTGATTTGACCAATGGAAGAAGGGTAGAGCTGAGGGAGCACCACCTGCGAGTTAGGCTTGGTTTGAGGAGGCATTCTTAGGAGTTTCTTTCCCCGAGAACTGAGAGAGGCCAAGGTATGAGAGTTTCTCACCCTTAAGAAGAATTCACTAAGTGTTCATGAGTACAACTTGAAGTTCACCCAACTTTCCCGTTATACTCCGGAGATGTGGTTATGAATATGAGAAGCAGGATGAGTCTTTTTGTTGCTGGGTTTTACCGTCTGTCAAGCAAAGAGGGCAAGGCAGTCATGCTAATTGAGGGCATGGATATAGCAAGGTTGATGGTCTATGTGCAGCAGGTTGATGAAGAGAAGCCGAGGGATAGGGAGGAGTTTAGAAACAAGAAAGCGAAGACAAGGAATAAGCCCGGGCAGTAAAGAAATAATGTGAACCGGTCTTCTTTACAATAAAAGCAAAAGGGACCTGCTTCATTATCTGCTAGTGCACCTGCACCCAGAAACAAAAGGTGAGGATAATAGTCAGAATTCCCAGCACTTCAGGGCTAGACCTACCCAATCTCAGGGTAGTGTGTCATAAAGAGGTAATTTGGCTCCTGCATATGCTAAGTGTGGTAGGACCCACCTAGGTAAATGTCACGATGGCTCCACTAGTTGTTTCAAGTGTGGACAAGAAGGTCACTTCATGAAAGAGTGCGTCAAGAACCGGCAAGATAATGGGAATCAGGATAATTGAGCCCAACTTTTCATTAGTTGCTCCACCAGACAGGGCTGCACCTAGAGGAGCTACTTCTGGTACTGACGAAGGAGCAAACTGCNCCACTGGTTGTTTCAAGTGTGGACAAGAAGGTCACTTCATGAAAGAGTGCCTCAAGAACCGGCAAGGTAATGGGAATCAGGATAATTGAGCCCAACTTTTCATTAGTTGCTCCACCAGACAGGGCTGCACCTAGAGGAGCTACTTCTGGTACTGACGAAGGAGCAAACTGCCTTTATGCGATCACTAGTCGTCAAGAGCAAGATAATTCTCCAGATGTTGTCACTGGTATGATCAAATTCTTTACTCTTGATGTTTATGCTTTTATTCACGCGAATTTATGAAGATGGTCAATGAAAAATTATATTAGTTAAATGCAATAATGCATATATTTATTTCAATTTGATGAGGTTCAATCATGTAATTAGTCGTATCTCAGTGAGATTACCTTATAGACGATATTTGTTGTGTATTTTTTTTGTCATCTAACGAGATGTGTTTTGCGCATGTATTCCATGTTAAACTGTTTAGATGTCATGTGAACATGTGAAGAGAACAACTACATTTTACTTTTTAGAACTGATCTTTGTATATTAATTTTTATTTTATAAGTTATAACATAATAGATGGCGTTCTTGTTGTTGGCTCTCATACTTGACTTCTCGATTGACTGTATACATAAATCAAAGATAGTTATTTAACTATCCATAGTTAACTAAGAAAAGTTTCCTTTTTTATACCGAAAAAACTAAAAATTAAAATTAAAGAATATATTCTATCTGTGAAATCATATATATAATCACTTGTTTATCTTACACCCAACAAAGATATAGTTCATATACTTGTAAACGATTTTCAATTTATTCAATCAATAGCATGATTCATCCAAGGAAAAATAACAACATCGTGTTATCACATATATAAGGGCGGTGTAATAGCTTTTGGGCATGCTTAGTTTGCTTTGCTCTTCTTCTTCGGACACATTTGGCATGATGCTAGTTATGAAAAATTATTGGTCAAAAGTTAATAAAGAAAAGATGAAAGATCGAAATAATTAATGTAATAACTATGAGAATTCATAATATTATAACTAAAGAATGTTAAAGAGTGTGAATAACGTTTCCAATAATTATTAATAACTAAGAGAATTTATAATGTTATAAATAAAGGATTAATGTTCAATAGATATATTTCTAACAAATTTTATACTTACATAAATAAAAAGGACTTTTAATTAATATTACTATTTTTTCTTATAGTGATTAGATTTTAATTTAGTGTAGGGACAAAATAAAAATGTTTATTCTATATTACTGAATATAAAATTTATTTTATAATTGATAAATTTTTAAATGATTCATATATATTTACATATCACTCTTGAGAAGTTTAATAATTTTGGAAAAAAATGTTCAGAAGCATATATTTACATCACAAGAGAAATTGTTAACAAAAACAAATGAATTTAGACTATATCATGTTAACTTCATATATTGGAACATTACATACTAATGTATATATTAAGCAAAAAAAATTATTATATCATCAAAATTATTTTCCTCAAGTACTTGAGGTTATGGAATGTACCTCTTAGGATAGAACGATTTACTTCATCGGGATAGTGGTACCTCATATTCCGCTAAACTTTGAACTCACTCAACGACAATAAATCACACAAAAAATTTTAAAATGCAAGAAGAAGAGTAGGAGATTAAAAAAAATTGTGGTTGAAAAATGAGAGGAAGTCCCTCTATTTATAGTCAACAAAGGGTAGTATGAACAAGTGTTTTTTGTGTCTTATTTGAAAAATCATGACCTTTCCGAGAAGTCACAACCCTTTGGAAAAGTCACAACTCTTTGGAAAGGTCACAACTCGAAAAATCACAACCCTTTGAAAAAAGTCACAACTTATCGGAAAAGTCACAACTCATTGAAAAAGTGACCTTTCTGAGAAGTCACAACCCTTTGGAAAGTCACAACTTATTTAAAAAATCACAGCTCATCGAAAAATCACAACCTTTTGAAAAAAGTCACAACTCATCAAAAAAGTCACAACCTAAGTTAGGGATATTATAGTAATTTAACATTCAAGTTAGGAGTTCATGATTTTAAGGCAATATAGAATAGATAGATATGATAATAATAATAATTATATTTGGCTTAATATAAAATAAAAATAATTATAAATTTTTTAACTCTAAAAATAAGTTATATTTCCTTTTTTAAAAACTTTCCCCAATTCCTCCCTTGTTTGATACCAATAAACTCTTTGTTTATTTTCATCCATAAATTATTTTATTTTTTAATTAATTCATAATATAAACCATCACAATATTCTATTTGTTAAATAATTTAAAAAACTAATAACCTCATATAGACTCGAAAACCAAAATATAACGGGAGGAACATAAGAATAAAAATTATGAAAACACGTAAAAAAGATCAAGTAGATTTAATACCAACTAATACTTTAGAATAAAATAGATGAGATGCAACAAATCATCAAAACAATATTTATGTATTGCTCTTATTTCTTTCCAAACCTTCTCATAATTAATAATTCCAAAAATAGTAAAGGCGATTTTGAAAAATATTAAAGTATTTGAAAATATAAAGTTTATCAGGTCAAAAGAAAATATTAACACAATTTCATCTCTTACTTTTAAAAAAAATAGTCCGTTCTCCTCTATTTAAATTAATTTTATTATATATAGATTAAGAATTTTATACTAAAACTAATGCTTCAAAACATGAAATTGTGCAAAGTTATGCAAATATTAATATGATTTCTAGAATGACAAAAAACTTGCATGACTAAAATGATCATTCTCCTATGTGATATACGGTAATTAACCTTTCTTACAAAAATAAAATTTATCAACTAAATTCAAGTTAGTATGATTTTTCACTAATTTGAAAATCTTTGGCATGTAAATTCACAATCAAGAGGATAATAATTATTTAATAAGTCTCTCGATCAAGTTTTTTAGATAATAATTTGAAATAATTATTTTTATATTAATTTAAAGAAAACATTGAATCGTGATAAAAAAAAAGTAAAAACTGGAAAGAAAGCATAATTGGTTAACATAGATTTTGAGATATGTGTGATAGAAACAATATTTTAATGCATGCTGATAAAATTATATCCTTTCAATTTTTGTCATAGAAACGAAGAGAAGAGATAAATCCACTGAAGAGAAGATTTATTACCTGAAAGTGATGAGGCATAATTTTATTTCGCTAATAGGTTACAAGCCTCTTTTTCATACTCGATTCTTTCTTCACTCTTCCAGAATCAAAGGTTATCTTGCATATTAATTTTCTTTTCAATCGATCGAGTCGAACTACAAACAACTTGATTTCCCAAGTTGAGGGATATGTAGGCGGGATCAATGTTGAAAACTCAGTGGTACTCCGATATTCTCTCTTAAACCTTATTCCTAAACATTCAGTTTCTTCATAACTCGAGACCGGATAGCTTTTGAATTCTTTTATAATCGTGTGTTAAATCAAGCGTATCGAATTACAAGTGACCTAAATTCTCATAGCCTGAAATATGTAGGAAACCCGATACTAGGTTCGATCATAATTCCTAAAGTTCGTACCAAGATCTCTTTCCAACAGAATGAAGATGTGGTCGGACAAAATTGGATTCATCAATTTCATTTGCCTCAGATCTCTTTCATCCATCCCAACCAAACGAGGGACAGTTGTTGACATAGAATTTTTACCCTCCACAATGTATATCAATCATCGAGCTTCTTTAATTTCATACGATTTGAAATAATTGATTTTTATAAAATTCAATGTTTTATAAGTTATTTTAAATTAGTTTAGTCACTTATATATGTATGTATTTTTTTTTTATATATAATTATGTCATTTTATTTAATTGCCAGCTGAATTTAGAACTTCATTTGGCTAGATCATTAATTTAATTCGGCTGTTCTTTGTTACAAATTTAGCCTCCTTGTCATCTCATCTCAACTCATTTTCAGCTAACATTTCTTCTTGCGAGCAAAACCAGAAAGCACGCGAAGAAGCCATCTCCTTGCAATTTCGTACTCTCCTCAAGATCGATCACACGGCTATATTCATCAATCCGTTGAGATCTAAATAGCGCTTTTATCTGAGTGGTTTAGGTCTTAGCTTTGCTCTTTTGTTTTGTTCAATATCGTTCTTCAGACTTCATACGAGTTACTTTGTGATCGTGGAAGCTCGCCACTAGCTTGTTCTTGTCTCAGTCGGAGGTAAAATCTCCTCTTTAGCTTTCTGTTTAGTTCACAATTTTCATTTACTAATTTTGTTCCTAAGAATACTTGATCTTCGTATGTTAAAATCTGTTTGTAGCTAGAAATCTTTACATTCTATCTATGGTTAGTGCTTCCTTAGTTTTATTCGTTGAAGATCTGATGGCGTCATAGTTATGTCCTTTCTGTCTTAACACCTGACGAATCTCGAATTAGTCTCAATATCAACTTTACCTACTGATTTGCTGCTCTACTAATTTCAAATCAATCTCGTTAATGTTATAGCATGATTTTTCTTTATAAATGCTCATTTGGATTGATGTCTTAGTTCATATCTGAAATGGTTTTGTTAACTTGTTCCGTTTTGCATTTCTCGAATCATCCATTGTTTAGCACTTATCTAGCTCGTTAGATTCTCACGGCTTACTCCTTGATATAATTAGTTTAAGTTCAATCTGATCAGAAGCAGTTCAATGGCTATGTGTGGTATGATTTTGTCCTTTCTAAGTTTATATTTCAGATGGTAATCCATTCAAGCTCACGAGCAAATAAATTTCTTTATTCGTGTATGTTTGATTTAATTTGCCTTTATATTGTTCCCTTGCTCTACTTCTTGTCGAGTTTAGATATTATATTCTTTGATCGATGAATGGAATATAGCCTTGAATTATTAGCTTGTCTAAACAATGAATGAATTTCCTCACTATTGAAGCTTCTGTTCACATCCCATTTGTGCAAATTTCATGTTTACAGTTAGCTTTTGTCCCTCCGTTGGGTATTAAGTTCTTCACCCATTTTTTGTTTTTGTTTTTATTCTTGTCATATTTAAATGTTGATTGTCTACTTTGGATTGTCGTTTTTTAACTCATGATGTTGTTGTTATTTTGTTTGCTTCCTTATTAGCTTATGATTGATAATGTGTGTATGGTATTTGCCTACTAATCATATGAGTTAGTACTACATGTATGCCTTATTGATTGTCAAATGTTTTCTTATCATATACTAGTTTGTATCCCTCTCTTTGCTGCTTGAAAATGTCGTGAGAGTTTATTTGGACTCAAAATCTCCTTATTTGCATACCAAGAAGCCCTAAACTTTCCTCTCGAGTCGATTCTTTGATCCATTGAAGCGGAATGGAAGCCAATATACAATTTCGGAACCTAATATACAGGTTTTGGAGGTAGAAAATGCAAATTTAATGGGTTGTATACATCAATATACGTTTGATATACAGAGTAGCAGCCGATATACACTGATCTACAGAAGTTTTATACAATTGATATAGGGACAAAAAATGGGCTAAAAGTCCAAAATTGCAGCAACAACTTGGGCCAAACTCTAGTCTAGGCGAATAGTAACCTGATGTGGGCTTGAGAAATGAAATTTGGGTAAGGCCCAATAGTTTCTTTCTCCTTTAATTAAAGTAAAAATTAGGCAAATGACATAGTATAAGAAAGAAATTACTTCCTTTCCCTACTCTTTCATTAATTACCAAAAATCCCTTTTTTTAGTGTTTTTCGGATACATAATATATCAGTGTGGATACTTAATATAGCAGCGCGGATACTTTAATTAATAACAGGCGGATACTTAGATTATTAAGTTGTTAGCAGCACGGATACTTTATTAACGGGCGGATGCATAATATAGCAGCGCGGATACTTTAATTAATAACGGGCGGATACTTAAATTATTAAGTTGTTAGCAGCACAGATACTTAATTAACGACAGATGCATAATATAGCAGCGCAGATACTTTAATTAATAACGGGCGGATACTTAAACTAATAAAGTATCCGGTTAAGTTGATGTCACGACCCAGGATCACCCCCTAGTCGTAACCGGCGTACTCGACCTCGAAGAGGTCT